>NC_064645.1:298725703-299075286 GCF_023864345.2 Schistocerca serialis cubense
AAGAGGTGTGATTTTAATTGTGTACTGCCATGAGGTTCGCTGTCAGTGCTACGCCATCTGTCAATACTTTTTATGCACCAGTCATACTGTGTCTTGTGTTCTTTTAATTGTTGCAGTGTGTGGATTTTTGTGTGCGCTACTTTTACATGGTTTTTATCTCCATTTTACAGTCGCCCCTTTTTTCTGTCTATTGACTTCCATGATGTTCCCCCTTTTTTATATCTATGTTCACTATATTCTCTCCTTTGTATATTTTTTACTGTCTTCTATTGTTTGTTCCATGTCTTTCTGCTGAAGAGCAGCGCATATGCTGCTGCCAGATACAATAAAGAAAAAAAAATTCCGATGCTACATTTTTGCTAGTGAAAATGTCTTCCTGTGCAAGATATTTTACTTGTGATGAAAGTATAGTTATATATACCGAAACCTTGGTAAATAATTTTAATAAATCTTTATCCTGCAACTGTTTTGGCTGACATCATTTACCGTGAAAAGATTTAAGTAGTGTGTAAGTCTAGGGACCGATGACCTAAGCAGTTTGTCCCGATAGGGATTCACACACATTTGAACATTTTTTTTCGCCAGGCAGTCAATTACAGACACTGTTATGGCAAGATAGTGACCTAACGTTGCTCCCCTCCTTAGAAAATCCAGCCCACCGAAAGACAGACTAGTATTAATTCTGAAAATCACTTAACAGAAAGTCTTCAAGTTTTTGAAATTTATGCACACTTGTCGTTCTAGCTGCTCTTACGCTCACTCCAGTTTACAATGTTCGGTGACTGATATACTCAGTGAACTCTTATTTGCTGAGGATGACTCATTTGTTTGGTTATAAGGTTTAGAGGGGGCTGAGGAGATTGAGTGGTTTCCTGTCGTAATTACGAGTAGATATAGACTGCACAGGTGATGAACAAAATCAAAGTGATACATGAGGTTAAAACTCCTATTTCCATGACTTTGTGCAATATAGGTGGACATATTGAAGCTTTTCCTCTGCACTGGTACTCCGCTGCTCTGCCCTAGTATCAATTTGTCCAGAGATTTGAAGAGGTGGTGTTCCAAAGTACTCTTCAGATAGATCACGCTTTTGGCAGGTAGTACCCCTAAAGGTTGGTCAGGACACTAAAAGGCAGACATGTTATGTTTACAACCATAGCCCCTGTAATGGTCGCTGGTGTCGAAAAGTTGTCCCCAAAATGTAGCAACTAGTAGGGCTTATTAGTTTCCCAGTACCTTAAAACTCAAATCATTCTGTAGACTTAGGTCGCCCCTGCTCATAACAACTCACCTTAACTACCACTGAATCATGTACGGAATATACCTAGTGTGGATCCGTTTTCTGGAGATAGGGTTTTGGTTCTAGGATGTCCTACAGGCGTCCTTCTGTTTCTCTTCATCATAAGAATAATTCTACATCACATGTTACTGAAGAAGTCTGGATCGTTGAAATAGACATACCGTGTCTTCCTCTAACTGACAACGGCAAAGTTCATTTGGCGTTATTAGTGCATGGTTTTCCCCCTCTGTAGCAAACAAATTTAATTCGTTTGCTCCGATCTGCACGAATTTTCCCAACGATCCCATCTCTGAGGGTATGAGTGAATTGTGTGGTGTTTGTACTGGGCATTGATGTTTATTGTTGTAAGTTGGATTAGCACATGAAGGCGTGTGCAGTCGGTTCTGACCTACACTGTAGCGACGGAGTGAAAAAAAAGAAAGCGTTTGCTCTTCTGGAAGAGCAATAAACTTTAACGCACCTCTTTTTGTGCCTTATGTAGATCGACTAGAAACTCTCTGTGACAACACAATAGGGGTTAATTGTTCATGTACCATCTGGAGTACTGCTTCCTGCGAATCTGCTATCTCAACTCGGGTATCTCATACACAGTCAGCAAGTGTGACCAACCGATGTGGAGCAGTATTTAGCATACTGGACTCGAATGTGGCAGGGCGACGGTTGAAATTCCTGTTTGGCCATCCAGATATAGGTCTTCTGATGATTCCCTAAATCGCTTGAGGCAAATGCCGGGATGTTTCCTTTGAATGGGTTAGGCTGATTTCCTTGCGTACCATTTCTTAATCCGAGCCTGTGTTCCGTCTCTAATTACAGCACCGGCGACGAGATGTTTCGCAGTAATTTTCCTTTTTCTGGTACATTTTGGTAATAATCAGAGGGGGCTAGAACATAGAATGAGTTCATGTAAAAATGAGAAGGGTGGTACGAAAGAATGTTGGAAAACTTAGTTCAAGAGCTTAGTTCACATTGTAAGTGACGTGCACTTAAGTGGTGTTTATGAAATGAGTGGAGCACTGAGCTATATCCAGATGGCTAAAAGAGCCACATTAAAATGAAAATGCTATTTTACATTAAAATCAAAGTAAAAAATTGGGTCGCCACCAACTCTAGCCACACCACAAACACGAGGTTCGACTGAGTTGGAAAATCAATTAATTACTTATAAGAAAAAACTCATAAAACAACATTAATTTAATGCCACCCATGAAAATGGAATGTAATCATTGATATGATCCATGGATTGTTCACAAGAATCAAATATTAAAATAAATTAAAAAGTGTGTGAACACGGCAAATAAGAGCAGCTTGCTGCAACATTCCTGAAAACGAGATCTACCCTAAAGAATTTGTTTTAAATAGAAAGGGAACACTATTATTGGATCTGTGCGCATAGAAACGCCATGGATGAGCTAAGAGGGAAACTACACGGTAATTGACGTAGGTAAAGGAGACTAAAATCGGTACACTGGATAAGACTCGAAAGAAAATTGTTTATTTCTTAAGACATTGATATAAGACATCTATATAACTGCTGTTGCCTGGTAACTACACACGATTGCTTGTGAAACGCTATACGATTCACAACAGAATCTCATAATTTAGAATCGCGGACGTAATTAAGGGGGACCGGAAAGGTTTAATACTCGTATTGAGACGCACATTCACTCAAAGAACAGCAAGGACGGCACCAGTACCAACATGCAACGAAGCTAGAAGGTTTGTTCCGCTGTGTTGAGAAATTATTAAATAAAAGAGTAAATCTGAACATCATGGTTGCATTTGAAGATGTACCTTGGTTTGGAGAAACAGCCTCAACGAGGTCCAAACACACACGCTTACGCGCTTAACATGAAATCACGAACTCCAAGTGCAATTGTATAATCTGGACAAGATATATGTAATATTCCGAAATCAGGGCAACAAGTGAACTCGAGGACAGAGGCAGGGGCTCACAGGAAAGTTAGGCTCACAGTTAACTTACGTGGTTCGTGGAGACACAATTTCTACATACCTTCGCCAAATTTTTTAGCAACATTACACTACACAGCCGTGATCAATTAACATTTTACAGAGGACACATTTGAATAGACAAAGGGGAATGAAAGAGGGCCAACGAACTCTAACATTAACCATGTGTATGGTTTCCAACTGATGTATAGTAATGAAACAAATAAAATTCACAAAGAGGCAAAAATTATCAAGCTTCGGAAAAGATTAGAATGTATACACACGCAGTCACATGCATACCAAAATTCACATTGAACCGAGGGCGCATTTCCTATGTTAGATCGCTTCGACATATACAACACCTTTGTGCTACGTTCTTCTTACGGACCAAAGTCTGCATTAGGAATCAAACTGAAAGTCTGCAAAAGCCCTGCATTCCTTGCTGAGACCCCAATCTTCAGAAGACAAAAAGCGAGGCCAAAAACTAAAAGATCCCCTCTCGCTATGAGACAACGCGCCACGCGGTTGATCAACTCACCCTTCTTCGAAGAGACCTCAGCCTGCAGACCCTCAGAGAGATGGAAGCAGACTGCCCCTCTCACACTAAAACTTCTCCCACACAACCCTGTTGCCAGGAAAACCCAGAGATGAGGCTTTCGTCACCAAACTAACACCGATAACTTTCCCACAAAGGGAGCAAACCTCTTTGCCTACCTGAAAACTACAAGGGTTGGCCAGTGTGTAAGACTACCGCTGATTCTCTGCAGCACAAGAAACCACCGTACAGCAGAATGAAACACACCGACATTCATTCACTCACGCATGCCAGAGAGTTCTGGAATAGGAGAAAAGGATAACATTTTTATTGAATCATAGCCGTGAGTTGGGCTACACATAAAAACATGGGTGACTTATAATGGCGTTAATACCCCCCCCCCCCCCCCCCCCCCCATGAACCATGGACCTTGCCGTTGGTGGGGAGGCTTGCGATACAGATGGTGCTGTAGGCGCAGCCACAACGGAGGGGTATGTGTTGAGTGGCCAGACAAACATGTGGTTCCTGAAGAGGGGCAGCAGCCTTTTCAGTAGTTGCAGGGGCAGTCTCAAGAGGAGGTCGTTATCAGGAGAAAGAAAACTGGCGTTCTACGGATTGGAGTGTGGAATGTCAGATCCCTTAATCGGGCAGGTAGGTTAGAAAATTTAAAAAGGGAAATGGATAGGTTACAGTTAGATATAGTGGGAATTAGTGGAGTTCAGTGGCAGGAGGAACAAGACTTTTGGTCAGGTGAATATAGGGTTATAAATAGAAAATCAAATAGGGGTAATGCAGGAGTAGGTTTCATAATGAATAGGAAAATAGGAATGCGGGTAAGCTACTACAAACAGTATAGTGAACGCAATATTGGGGCCAAGATAGATACGAAGCCCATGTCTACAACAGCAGTACCCATTTATATGCCAACTAGCTCTACAGATGATGAAGAAATTAATTAAATGTATGATGAGATAAAAGAAATTCTTCAGGTATTGAAGGGAGACTAAAATTTAATAGTCATTGGTGACTGGAATTCGAGAGCAGGAAAAGGGAGAGAAGGAAACATAGTAGGTGAATATGGATTGGGGCTAAGAAATAAAAGAGCAAGCCACCTGGTAGAATTTTGCACAGAGCACAACTTAATCATAGCTAACACTTGGTTCAAGAATCATAAAAGAAGGCTATATACATGGAAGAAGCCTGGAGATACTGACAGGTCTCAGATAGATTATATAACGGTAAGACAAAGATTTAGGAACCAGGTTTTAAATTGTAAGACATTTCCAGGGGCAGATGTGGACTCTGACAACAGATTATATAATGGTAAGACAAAGATTTAGGAACCAGGTTTTAAATTGTAAGACATTTCCAGGGGCAGATGTGGACTCTGACAACAATCTATTGGTTATGAACTGTAGATTAAAACTGAAGAAACTGCAAAAAGGTGGGAATTTAAGGAGATGGGACCTGGATAAACTGACAGAACCAGAGGTTGTACCGAGTTTAGGGAGAGCATAAGGGAGCAATTGACAAGAATGGGGGAAAGAAATACAGTAGAAGAAGAATGGGTAGCTTTGAGGGATGAAGTAGTGAAGGCAGCAGAGGATCAAGTAAGTATAAAGACGAGGGCTAGTAGAAATCCATGGGTAACAGAAGAAATATTGAATTTAATTGATGAAAGGGGAAAATATAAAAATGCAGTAAATGAAGCAGGCAAAAAGGAATACAAACGTCTCAAAAATGAGATCGACAGAAAGTGCAAAATGGCTAAGCAAGGGTGGCTAGCGGACAAATGTAAGGATGTAGAGACTTATCTCACTAGGGACAAGACAGATACTGCATACAAGAAAATTAAAGAGACCTTTGGAGAAAAGAGAGCCACTTGTATGAATACCAAGAGCTCAGATGGAAACACAGTTCTAAGCAAAGAAGAGAAAGCAGAAAGGTGGATGGAGTATATAGAGGGTCTATACAAGAGCGATGTACTTGAGGACACCATTATGGAAATGGAAGAGGATGTAGATGAAGATGAAATAGGAGATACGACACTGCGTGAAGAGTTCGACAGAGCACTAAAAGACCTGAGTCGAAACAAGGCCCCGGGAGTAGACAACATTCCATTAGAACTACTGATGGCCTTGAGAGAGCCAGCCCTGACAAAACTCTACCATCTGGCGAGCAAGATGTATGAGAAAGGTGAAATACCCTCAGACTCCAAGAAGAATATAATAATTCCAATCGCAAGGAAAGCAGGTGTTGACAGATGTGAAAATTACCGAACTATCAGTTTAATAAGTCACAGCTGCAAAATACTAAAGCGAATTCTTTACAGACGAATGGAAAAACTGGTACAAGCTGACCTCATGGAAGATCAATTTGGATTCCGTAGAAATTTTGGAACATGTGAGGCAATACTGACCTTACGACTTATCTTAGAAGAAAGATTAAGGAAAGGCAAACCTACGTTTCTAGCATTTGTAGACTTAGAGAAAGCTTTTGACAATGTTGACTGGAATACTCTCTTTCAAATTCTAAAGGTGGGAGGGGTAAAACACAGGGAGCGAAAGACTATTTACAATTTGTAAGAAACCAGATGGCAGTTATAAGAGTCGAGGGGCATGAAAGGGAAGCAGTGGTTGGGAAGGGAGTGAGACAGGGTTATAGCCTCTCCCCGATGTTATTCAATCTCTGTATTGAGCAAGAAATAAAGGAAACAAAAGAAAAATCCGGAGTAGGTATTAAAATCCACGAAGAAGAACTAAAAACTTTGAGGTTCGTCGATGACATTGTAATTATGTCAGAGACAGCAAAGGACTTGGAAGAGCAGTTGAACGGAATGGACAGTGTCTTGAAAGGAGGATATAAGACGAACATCAACAAAAGCAAAACGAGGATAATGGAATGTAGACGAATTAAGTCGAGTGATGCTGAGGGAATTAGATTAGGAATTGAGAGGCTTAAAGTAGTAAATGAGTTTTGCTATTTGGGGAGCAAAATAACATGATGGTAGAAGAAGAGAGGATATAAAATGTAGACTGGCAATGGCAAAGAAAGCGTTTCTGAAGAAGAGAAATTCGTTAACATCTAGTATAGATTTAAGTGTCAGGAAGTCGTTTCTGAAAGTATTTGTATGGATTGTAGCCATGTATGGAAGTGAAACATGGACGATAAACAGTTTGGACAAGAAGAGAATAGAAGCTTTCGAAATGTGGTGCTACAGGAGAATGCTGAAGATTAGATGGTAGATCACTTAAGTAATGAGGAGGTATTGAATAGAATTGGGGAGAAGATGAGTTTGTGGAACAACTTGAGAAGAAGAAGGGACCGATTGGTAGGACATGTTCTGAGGCATCAGAGGATCACAAATTTAGCATTGGAGGGCAGCGTGGAGGGTAAAAATCAGAGAGGGAGACCAAGAGATGAATACGCTAAGCAGATTCAGAAGGATGTAGGTTGCAGTAGGTACTGGGAGATGAAGAGCTGCATCAAACCAGTCATAGGACTGAAGACCACAACAACAACAACATATATACACATTTGCAAGTCTGAAAAGAACCAACATAACAGCCATATGATGCTTGCTAATGGTAGAAAGAAATAGGCTTCTGCTAGCTTCAATCATAGCTCAGTCTTCTCTGGTACGAAATTTATCAACGAAAACACTCGAATTGTTCTGTAGGATGTAAAGCGCACTGGCAACCAAATAAAATGATAATGAAAGGGAAATATAGGAGCCTTTCAACTTTAATCATCCTCTTGATTAATTAACATAGATTAAAATGTAAAATAGAAGGTGAACTGAAAGGATACTTTGTATGTTGGTTTATGGACCAGCTAACACAATGTTTGTTAAATGTATCTGGGGAAAAATAGACAACTTTGTTGAAAACAAAATTGGAGGAGTGGTAAATTTAACAGTAACAATCAAGGGACATGGGAAGGTTATAACTACACTGATTATTTTACAAAGACTGGACCTAGCGTAGGAATGAGAATTTCAACAGAGAGAGAAATGAGGAAAAAATTTTGAAAGCAGAAACAGACTTTGTCCAGCGCTCAATCGACCCCAGCAGCTATACTTGCTATATGTAATGGGAGCTCGAAATATAACGAAATATTCCGTGGGAGATGCCTTTAATAGTTTTCACGACGCAAATCCAGAGAGATACTGGTAGTATGTAAGGTACACCATTGGCAATACACATTCAGTAACTTCACTGTTCAATTGCCATGGGAATGTTATTGACGACAGTGTCACTAGAACGGAGTTACTAAGCACAATTTCCGAAATCTTATCCAAAGAAGATGATATAAAATTTTCAGAATTCGAATCAGGAACAGCTGCCAACGTCAGTATTTTAGTACATGTTGCATGGGGGCTTAATTAAAAAGAGAAGACTAATATTAATGAATAAATGCACTAATTTTACTAGCTGTGTGACCGGTTACGAAGTCTCGTAACCAGTTGGCCCTGACTAGTATTAGCACGCAATCTGACTGCATAAAATAAAAATAAAAAATGAAAAGGAATTTCCATTAACACAATTGATTAATTAAGTCCCCTGCAACTATAAAAGCTACGAAACAACAAAGCACAAGTGGAACTGTTCTGTGTGTGGCAGTGTGACTCAATGTACATGTATCTGGCTCGGTTCTTTCTTAACACGACAGAATATTTTAAACACCATTTACAATGAACTAATTGAAAAACCAGAAATACTATAACTACACATAGAAACCAGAATTACAAGTCTAATAAAGGAACACGAGCCAGATGCTTTGTTGACTGTACCTGTGAGCAAGAGGGATTGTTATTAAAGAAAACTGTAATACCTTTTTACCTCATTATATATTGACGAAAATATTCCATTACACCAGGATCATAAATCAAAAGCCCATCTCCTTTCTCAAATAAATTCTGACAATTGCATCTTCTTCCGTCTATACATTACACCAACCGAAAAGTACAACATTTCAGTGAACACTCAGATCGTCTACCCTCTCCCCCAACAGAATAACGACTGCTCACGACATCCTCTGAACTACTATTGCGCCCAGTGGAGGCGGCGGAATAAAAATCTATGGCGCAATCTCTGGCGCTGTGACTCAATGTAGCCACCTTTCAATGTCCTCGGTGTAGCGTAGCGAAGCAGCTTGACTCACTTACTACAGGCGGGTATTTCGGTCAAGATTATATACAATCCAGGTTCCTTTCAGAGTGTGCTATTATAACAGCTCCATAATGAGCAATTATATACAACCACTCGCAGGTTAGAATCCTGCCTCGGATATGGATGTGTGTGACTCCTTAGATTAGTTAAGTTTAAGTAGTTCTATGTTTTAGGGGACTGATAACCTCAAATGTTAAGTCTCATAGTGCTCAGAGCCATTTGAACCAACTGAAGAAACAAAAATAGATGGCGCTTTACTTGTCAGACTACATAAATGAGAACACCTGTCATGCGCACAACCCACTGATGTTTTTATAAACACGCCGGGTACACAGCTTTTCCTCCTTTCGTGTCTGCGACTTTTGCCATGACTGTCTCAATGCAGGATCGCGCTCTGCTTGCAAAGCTGTATTACAAGAATGATGACTGTGCACACGTCGTTCTGCAGAATTTCCGGATACTGAAGAGTTTGAAAAATGACGTTGATCCGATGACTCCCGTGGGACTGGGGGAAATGATTCTAAAATTCGAAAAGACGAGTTCTTTTGGTGTTCAACCTAGTATAGGGAGGAAAAGAACTGATTCGACGTGAGTGGAACAGCGGACACAGCAAAATCAGAAGGATACGAGTGGTGTTGTGCAAACGTGTAGTGCACGGACAATTGCCCGAACATTGGATATACACGTGGGCACGGTGCGTAAAATCCTACGAAATATCCTTCTTTGCTATCCATTAAAATTACCCATGTGCACCAGCTGCTTCTTGTTGATATGCCAGCAAGAGAGACCTTTGCTTTAGAATTTCTTGCTAGCACGGAAATGGACAGTGATTGGCCGTGGAAGATTTTATGGACAGACGAAGCCCACTTCCACCTGACAGCAAATGTCAATACACAGTACTGTCGAATATGGGCTTCAGTCCGTAACCGCGCTGCTGCTACGGTCGCAGGTTCGAATCCTACCTCGGGCATGCATGTGTGTGATGTCCTTAGATTAGTTAGGTTTAAATAGTTCTAAGCCTAGGGGATTGATGACCTCAGATATTAAGTCCCATAGTGCTTAAAGCCATTTGAACCATTTCGAATATGGGCAACGGAAAATCCACATGCAAATCAACCAGTACCATTTCATCCTTCAAAAGGTCACTTATCATAGGGCCATATTTTTCGAATAGGCAGGTGCTTCCAGTCCTGTTACCTGTACCGTCACTGGTAAGCGCTTTGAGTGTATTTTGCGTAATGACGTCATTCTAGCTCACCAACAGCTTGGATGTGTGGATGGGATCAGTTTTGCTAGATGGCTCACCTCCGCACATTGCATATCCAGTTAAGCAGCTGCTGAAGCGCTATTTCGGAAATGCTAGAACTATCAGCCGCCATTTCCTTATAGCCTGGCTGTCCAGATCACTTGATCTTAATCCATATGACTTCCCTCTGTGGAGGTATCTGAAAGACGTGATCAGTGTTGCGACTGCAAACTTAGCTGCATTGGAGGCACGCATTGCGTAACACATTCTGAACGTGACCTCCGAAATAGTTTCATTCAGTTGTGGAAGAACCTGTTTCTCGATTTCAACTTGTTGCAGTAAACGGTGGACAGCATACTGAACATGTTTGGTGTCAGTCACATGGAAATTAGTAGTCCGATTTAATTTTGATTGATACTTGCTATGCGTTTTTGGCCTCAAGACAATTAAAAACCGATGTGAGTGATGCTTTTTATTCCATTTTTGCCTCAGAACAATTAAAACCGATTTTTACCTTCCGATGTGATATTACCTTGCAGTCGTGGATGGGCTTACGTAACTAACAGTATCACACATGTACACCCACGCTCA
The DNA here is from genome assembly GCF_023864345.2 of Schistocerca serialis cubense. Lineage (NCBI taxonomy): Eukaryota > Metazoa > Arthropoda > Insecta > Orthoptera > Acrididae > Schistocerca > Schistocerca serialis. The sequence goes on from NC_064645.1 coordinate 298,736,494, forward strand.
CTGAGTAGTACAGTTTGTTTAGCATCAAACGTACACCTTAGGCATTGTTTTATGATTCATTTGTCGTTTGTAGTCGACCACTATTAAATTATGATGCTTACAGCGCCATACATTGCTACATTCTGTAACTATTTATTTTTCTTCTCGGATACTTTTTCCCCCTTCTCCGATAATATTCCATTGCAATTTGATGTCATTCTGACCAGTGATGTTATTTCTACAGCGGTTTGAAAGATTAACTTTAATTATAATCACCCTGTATATTGTGTTCGAACATTATGAATTACTTTGAAGGAAAGACGATTTTTTGACACACAGCACAGATTCAGAACATATCATTCTTTTGAAATACAATTACTTATTTTTGCACATGAAGTAATAAGTATTATCGACAGAGGCTCTCAGACTGATTCCATATCTGTAGATTTGCAGATGCTATTGATACAGTTCCTCACAAATGACTTCTAATCAGACTTTGTGCCTATGGAGTGTCGTCTTAGTTGTGCAACTCGATTCGTGATTTCCATTCAGAAATGATACAGTTTGTAGTAACTGATCGGAACTCATCGAGAAAAACAAAAGTCATATCTGACTTCCCCAAGGAGTTATCAGAGGCCCTGTGCTTTTTATGATCTATAAAAACGATATAGGAGCCAATGTGTGCAGCTCTCTAAGACTGATTGCAGTCGGTGCTATCGTTTACTATCAAGTACAGTCACCAGAAGATCAAAAACAAAAAGAAAAATGTTTTGTACAAGATATCTGTATGATGTGAAAAGTGTCCATTCACTCTAAATAATGAAAAGGAAACCATTAATCTATTGTTACACGACAAATCACACAAATCCAAATGCAGCCATCTCAAATAAATACCTTGGGAATATGGTTATGAACAATTTAATTTGGAACATTTATTTAGAAAATAATATGGGAAACGTTTTTATTGGAAGACCACTTACAAGATGCAACAGTTATACTAAAGAAACTCGTTTGTCGGTCCTGTTCTGGAGTATTGCCGCAGGATATGGGATCCTTACCATAAAGCATTGATGAAGGACATCGAAAAACTTCAAAGAAGGGCAGCTTTTGTTGTACTGTCGCGAAAAACGTGAGAGAATGTCTGGAGTGTGATACGCAATGTGGGGTGGCAGTCATTAAACAAAAGCGTTTCTCGATATGGCTACATATTTTCACCATATTTTGTTGACGCCCACATACATAAGGGCAAATGAGAAGCGCCGTAAGATAAATCAGAGCTCGCACAGAAGATTTTAGTGTTCCTTTTCTCCAAGTGTTGCTTGATAGTAAAAAGGTTGAGAAATAGTCTCAAGTAGTTCAATAAACCCTTTACCAGGCTACTGAGTGTGTATTGTAGATTAGTCACGTGGATGTAGATCAGTAATGAAATACGAGGGCTGTCTAGTAAGTGAGTTCGGATCGGTCGCTAAGTGGAAACCACAGTGAAAATCAGAAACATTTTATTTGCAAGAGTTAGCTACACTTTTCACATACTTCTCTACAGTCGTCGTTCCGACTTAGACATTTGTCGGAGCGTTATACCGAATTTCCAACACCATCGTCATAGAAGGTAGTCGCTTGTGCTTTCCGATAATTCTCTACGCTGGTCTATAGCGCGTAGCCTGCACCTAAGTGTTGTCTTCGTATCCAGCGTTTCATGTGAACAGATATGACACTGAGGACGAGCCAGTTAGGGCTGTGTTGTGGCTGATCGAACACTTCCCATTGAAAAGGCTGCAGGAGCGTCTTCACTGCTCCTGCAGAGTGCGTCTGAGAATTGCCATGAAGAAGGAAGTGCGTGGCAGTTGTGTTAGGTGGGCTGCATTCATTAAGGCGAAGCCTCTCAGCAGGCCCTCCTACTTGGCGGGAGACATCGTTGTTCTAGGCACCTTTACTCGCTCATAGTGCGCTCACGACTCAAAAGAGCGGTTTGATGCGGTCAACGGTCATACTAGAGACACTACCCAACATATCTGTGCAAAGCTTCATCGGGATTTCACTGTCGTGTCCATTTCGCGACCGGTCGGAGCTTAATTTCTGTACAACCCTCGTAGCTGATTCTACTAAGGATTGCTCTATTAACAGCACGAAGTGAGGTGGCGCAATGGTTAACTAACTGGACTTGCATTCGGGAGGACAACGGTTCAATCCCGGGTCCGGCCATCCTGATTTTGGTTTTCCATGATTTCGATAAATCGCTTCAGGCAAATTCTGGGATGGTTCCTTTGAAAGGGAATGACTGACTTCCATCCCCATCCTTCCCAACTCTGATGAGAACGATGACCTCGTTGTTTGGTCTCTTCCTCAGACACAACCCACTATTGATAGACCATAATGTGAGAGCATTTGATGTACAACCATACCAACTTGAAATGAAATAATAAGCAACCAGCTGCATAAGACAAATAAAATTTCTTTTATAGAAGTGGTTGCTTATTATTTCAATATAAACGACTACAGTTGATGAAGATGGATAAAATACTATACATCAACAAGATTACTCAACAACTCACACTCGAATGCTTGGTAGAGAGTTCTTCGAACAGCATTCACACTATTTACTTACCGTTCCTCTCTAGAACAGGACGTGTGAAAAACAAACATTTCATTTCGTTGGCTCAAATGGCTCTGAGCACTATGGGACTAAACCGCTGAGGTCATCAGTCCTCTAGAACTTAGAACTACTTAAACCTAACTAAACTAAGGACAGCACACACATCCATGCCCTAGGCAGGATTCGAACCGGCGACCGTAGCGGTCACGCGGTTCCGGACTGTAGCGTCTAGAACCGCTCGGCCACCCCGGCCGGCATTTCATTTGGAATTATGATTTCCCTTATTTTGTTACGATCACTGTTTCACCACAGGGACCACTTGTAGACATTAATATATAAAACAAAATTGTGACTGTAATGATAACAGAGAAGTGAAAGTAGTTCAGAGAAACAAAACTGCCGTTAATCAAGTACTTTGGAAAGGATTTGAGGGGGATTACTTAGAACATAAAAATGAGAAGAAGTAAAAGTTAATCAGTTTTATTTGGAAGAAGTGGATTTGCAAACACTCTTCTATTGGAACTTTTGGGGAGGGGGGCGTAGGCAGGGTGAAAAGGCTGAGAACTTGGAGATTTAAAACATGGAATGAAAGTCCATGGGAGGCAATGGGTTGAATGATGTTTAATTGAGAGATAATTTGTTAAATGAATATTTGGAGATGGTGAGAAATGAAGAAGAAGATTAGGAACATGTAAGTTATTATGTTGGTTTAAATAAAGAATTTTTATTTGAAAATATGGTGAGGCGAGTGAAGATTCAGATGCAATCAAGTTCTTAGACAAAATGGGGGTTTATCGCAAACTTGTAAGTTATGTATAGTCTGTTGTATTGAAAGTGTCAAAGTCAGCTCGCAGATCGGATGGTACTGGTATTAAAGATGCTTTAGCTACTGAGAAAATGCGGAAGAACAGGTGTAACAATGGGGACAGAGGAAAGGTTTCTCTATAAAATTAGGATGAATGCGTCTGCAATCATGTGGTAATTTCAGTAATCCTCTCTGGGTAATGTTGGCAGCATTAAGTAAACAACTATATGCAGAGTGGTGGATAAGTCATGGGAGTATTTTCTGTAAGTGATTTAAGGGGAAACTGAGAAAACTTGATAAAGAGTTAGTGAAAGTACTAAAAACTTTCGAAGATTAACAGCATCTTTTTGATCAGGAGATGACTTCCTTCATAGTGGCGTTCAAGCTTCTGATTGATGAGAGAAATCACTTGAAATTCTCCTACTGACGGTCGTCACCTGGAAGGTGACATTTGCATGCACAAATGCAGGAAATAGGTAATGCAGCGGTATACCCCCAACCCGTCCTTCACGATATAATAGTTGAGGGGCAGGAGGTGAATGATGACCACCTCTAGCATCACCTATACCCTTAGAAGTATGATTTTGAATTAGAAATTCTTTGAAGACACTCAAGTTCTCGTCTCCAGGTCCACTCACAATGTAACCTCTGTCTCTGTGGAAATTGTGTCTGTCCAAAAGAATTTCTACCGTTTCTTTCATTTCACAATGCCAGAGGGAGCTTGAGGACCTCCATTTCGTCAGAACTGATGGTCCGTCCTCCTGTAAGGTTGTGTTCTGCTACCATTGGCCAGTCGGGGTGGCCGAGTGGTTCTAGGCACTACAGTCTGGAACCGCGCGACAGCTACGGTCGCAGGTTCGAATCCTGCCTCGGGTATGGATGTGTGGGATGTCCTTAGGTTAGTTAGGTTTAAGTAGTTCTAAGTTATAGGGGACTGATGACCTCAGAAGTTAAGTCCCATAGTGCTCAGAGCCATTTGACCCTTTTTTGCTACCATTGATTTCTCAAGATTTCTATAATTCATCTACAAACAGTGAAACCCTCAGCTATCATGCAAACTATCTGCCTGCGTAATTTTCGCCGCATTGGGAGGTCACTTTATAGACACCAAGTACTCACAAGTTTTGGTAGTCTTTCACTGGACACGTTAAATCATTAATCTTCTGAACACAGGAGGGGCGCAAGATCAACCCTGACAAAAAGAGAGTCGCCTCCTTCCTGGTTTCACAATAAAAAAAAGTGGTAGATATTTTCAAGCAGCCACAAAAAAAGGTCCATGCGAAACTGGAAACTCTGAAATGGTAGTAATGAAACAAAAAATCTCAGTTCAGAAATGAAGATGAAGCTGCTACGAAAGATAACTTGTAGTAGACCTAATGATGATAGTAAAAATATAAAAAAATACTGAAGGTACATTACACGTACTAGTGTGAAGTTGGAGCTGGGGAAGGAATTTATGTGGAAAAGATGATAATTATATAGTTGACGTAAAGGTCAGGGGAGCTACAGTAAATCATAGCAGACTAAACATAGAACAACCCTTGATAAAATTTACAATTGGAAGTTTTGCATTCAGAAATGGATTCCTGATTATGCCTGACCTGAGTGAATATTTCATTGTTGGTATCAACTAGTTACACAAACCAAAAGCAGTTGTGAACTGGAAAGAGAAATACAGTTAACTCGTAAATGTGTAGTATTCTGAACTAGAATTTAAAACTTATGGGCTTTCTTTCCCTTAATAGATATTACATTAAATTAAGAAGTAAAAAGTATTGATACGATACTCTGAGGCAAAAATAAAAACCATAAAGTGAAGTTATCCAGCAGGTTTATACAGGGTGATTCAAAAAGAATACCACAACTTTAGGAATTTAAAACTCTGCAACGACAAAAGGCAGAGCTAAGCACTATCTGTCGGCGAATTAAGGGAGCTATAAAGTTTCATTTAGTTGTACATTTGTTCGCTTTAGGCGCTGTTGACTAGGCGTCAGCGTCAGTTGATGCTAAGATGGCGAACGCTCAACAGAAAGCTTTTTGTGTTATTGAGTACGGCAGAAGTGAATCGACGACAGTTGTTCAGCGTGCATTTCGAACGAAGTATGGTGTTAAACCTCCTGATAGGTGGTGTATTAAACGTTGGTATAAACAGTTTAGAGAGAATGGGTGTTTGTGCAAAGGGAAAAGTTCTGGACGGCCGAGAACGAGTGATGAAAATGTAGCACGCATCCAGCAAGCATTTGTTCGCAGCCCAGGAAAATCGACTCGCAGAGCTAGCAGAGAGCTGCTAATTCCACAATCAACTGTATGGAGAGTCCTACAAAAAAGGTTAGTTATGAAACCTTACCGTCTGAAATTGGTTCAAGCACTGTCTGCAGCTGATAAGATTAAAAGAATCGATTTCTGTGATTTTATCCTTGCTCAAATGGAAACAGATGAATCTTTCGTTTCAAAGATTGTGTTTAGTGATGAAGCAACTTTCCACACTAACAGGAAAGTCAACCGTCACAATGTCTGTATATGGGGCACTGAGAATCCGCGGGAAACAACTCAGTATGAACGTGACTCGCCTAAGGTGAACGCTTTCTGTGCCATTTCAGCCAATAAAGTTTTTGGTCCCTTTTTCTTCGAAGGTGCTACTGTAACTGGACTACAGTATCTGGAGATGTTAGAGAATTGGTTGTTCCCTCAGCTCGAACAAGAGGCACAACAATTCATATTTCAGCAGGATGGAGCGCCACCACATTGGCACTTATCTGTCCGTAACTACCTGAACGTCAACTACCCGAGGCGATGGATTGGCCGCCAGGCAGCCCGTGACAGAGCACTTCATCACTGGCCTCCAAGAAGCCCTGATCTTACCCCCTGCGATTTTTTCTTATGGGGGTATGTTAAGGATATGGTGTTTCGGCCACCTCTCCCAGCCACCATTGATGATTTGGAACGAGAAATAACAGCAGCTATCCAAACTGTTACGCCTGATATGCTACAGAGAGTGTGGAACGAGTTGGAGTATCGGGTTGATATTGCTCGAGTGTCTGGAGGGGGGCATATTGAACATCTCTGAACTTGTTTTTGAGTGAAGAAAAAACCTTTTTAAATACTCTTTGTAATGATGTATAACAGAAGGTTATATTAAGTTTCTTTCATTAAATACACATTTTTAAAGTTGTGGTGTTCTTTTTGAATCACCCTGTACTGTAGTGAATGAATTTTAAATACTTCAGATATAACAAGTACATCATACACCAAGTCCAAATTTTGTTGTTCTTACTGGCTTATATTTATGACCTTCACCATAGACTGATTAGTACTGTGTTCTGTAGCACGCAACCCATCTGTAGGGGCAGATGAATCTCTTTGTATATTTATGTATTCTCACTTCTACGAAGTATGCTGCCTAGGAGCTTTGACATCTGAGCAACCAAACTTATGCCTCTTGTGAAAATACATAATTGTTTCTCGCACTGAGATGTTCCCTCGACTGGCGCCATGAATTTTGCGAAAGCCCACAGCAGATGGCAGTGCTAATCTTCCATTTTCGGTAACGCTCTGAATGTTTACTAAGAAACGTGCTCTGCGTAAATGTGACCTGGGCATGAACGTGCTCTAGTCTCCTATTTTCAGAATTTCAAGACTGGTGCTATCTGGAAAGAACAAATATATTTTCATGAAATAATCAGTTCTCTAACACAACAACAGTTTTTTTCAGTTTTGCAACAGAAGCTGATTTTTTAATTTTCTGATTAACAACTTTTATATGTAACAGTGTTTTCTTAATTGTTGTGTTAATTAATTCATTCGTTAATCACACAAGTACTTGATGTCCTGCAGGAAAAATGAACAGTTACTTTTTTAGTTAATTTAATGTAGCTAAATTTTGTCCTGGGATGCGTGTTTGCTAGAGAGGCCATAGTTTTTGAACAATATCAAAAGTGACATTCAAACACGTTTTCTTGAATATAAATATCTTCAACATTTCGCGGCCCTGTCAGGAACTGTATAAATATTAATTTTAAACTGTGCAACTGAGGCTGTTGATTATTAAAATTAAAATTAATTTTTCTTGAATAACTCGAAAACTGTGGCTTCCCTTCGGAGATGTTCCCAGAACAATATATTCTAATATACTTCATTAAATTTTCTACAATAAGGTCCTGGTCATATCTTCTGTAAGACAAATAGATTGTGCACCATGGGCAAGGCAATAATAAAATCTCGTTCATAGTTTTGGAAGGATTAATGGGTTTTCTTCCTTTCTCTTTCAACCTGAAGTGGAATAATGAAGAGGATGAAAGTTGTCTTTACGTTTACTGGTTGAATCGATACATCCAATGAAAAACAAATCAAGAGAGTGGGTCCACTGCCTTAGATGTAAAAGGTGGTCCACAGGGAACACGTTAATTATTGTTTGCATGATGATGAGTTAACGTTTAACTAACATTCAAACTTCTGTACAGTCCACTCACATTAATGTGACCACCGGCTGCGTTCGATGCGAACGTGCAATAATTGCTCACAGATGGCAGCACTAGCAGTGGACGATCTGTAGAGCGTCGCAGGATGACGCAAAAAATAGTGTAGTTGTTACCGCAAAGCAGAAATGGAGCAATTTATCTGATGTCAAAAAGGGATTTTGGGTCAAGAGTGCAAGCATTTAAAATACAACTAATTCTGTAAACTGTTCGCGTGCCGCCATGGTTAATGTATACCATACATGGCAAAATAGTGCTATCCAAAACGGGCACTGAGACCACTGTGGAGTACCATGAGCCATAGATAGCAGGTGTGGACGATGGCTGTGTAGATGTATACGGGCGAACAGACATGCTACTTTTCAGCAACTGACCTCCAGAAGAACCAAGGGGCTACAAACAGAACCTCATCAATCAGGTGCCTTGTTCATGGTCCCAGTCTGACTGTTGTTCATCGGCGACGAAGCTGGAATTTGCACGCCAATACTGCAAGTAGAAGTTCTATGAGTGACGACAGGTGTTTTTGTAAGGTGGATGACGCTTTTACGCTGCATCGGAGAGATAGCTGTTGGCATGTATGGTGTGAAATGTGTGAAACAAAGAGGGATAGTATGGTCTTGATTGTGGCTTCATGGAATTCCGTAAATGATGTCGTCATTCTGGAAGGCACAATGGATAGACAAAAGTCTGTATCTATCGTTGAGAACCATGTCAGCCCCTACATCCAGTTTGTTTCTCCTGGACTCGCTGGCACCTACCAACAAGACAGTGCAACGTGTGACACATTTCACGGTGTGTTTGCCAGGTTCGAAGATTCCATGGATGAATTTGCTGTTCTTCCCGGGCCACAAACTCCCCGGATTAAAAACCGATCGAGAATCTCAATTGGGCTGTTCGTGATATGGATTCTCAACCAAGAAACGTGGCACATCTGGCCATGGCACCAGAGACCACGAGGGTCCATATCCCCATCGGTACCTTCCAGAGCCTCCTTGAGACTCTTTTTGCAGGTCTCGCAGAGCTCTATACTTTTATCAGATGATCACATTAATATGGTTGGTATGTAGGCCACGTCATTCCAAGAGGTGAAAGTTCGCCAAAATGATTGTTTTGTATTTTACCACGTGTGAGCAAGACTTTAATTTTGTTTGTACCTAATAAAATGTAATTTGAAAATATTATTAGCGTTGTTTTGTTTACTCATTACTGAATTTTGTGAAATGCATAAACATATACCTGGGGCACATTTAACCTTTCGATTTGAGCATACGTAGATTTACTTTGTGCTCTTATATGTAATGCTGAGTTAGAAGGATATATGTCAAGTTATACTTTAATGCACATCGTTTAAGACTAAACAATTTTAAGAACGATAAATCCAAATATTTAAAAAAATTCCGAAGATAAATGAACTTAATTCAGACCCTTTCTGAACATACAACCCAGAGAAAAATAAGCAAAGTGATACGCCCTGAAAACCCGCAGGACAGGACGGGTAGTTTAAGGTGTGGAAAGGGCCAAAATAAGCGGCTGTCAGTTACACTCGAACATACAACCTTTTATTTGATCAAACATTACAAGGGCCAAGAAATTTTTTTCTTTAAAAAAAAACACAGCTTTAGTTTTGGAACTCAATTAGTGGCTGAATGCGCCGTAGAATCTCATGCCTTAAGGGCAAGACCACTTTAATTTAAAAACGGCTGAAAGCCAATAAATTAAAACTCAATCAAAATTACAAATTTAAAAGGCAAAGCCTTATCTTAAAACAGTTCCTTAATTAGGCTGGAGGCCCAAATAATCTGACAATTTAAGAGCAAACAATTTAAATTCAAAATCGGATGAAGGCCCAACACTTAAGACTCAATAACATTAGTTTTAAAAATGGCAAGGATTTACGTAAAACTGTTCTTAAATTAGGCTGAAGGCCGAAACCATCTGATGCTTAAGGGAAAAACAACCTTAAATCGGCTAGAAGCCATACAAGTACACACAACAAGAATAAACAAGAAAAGGGAGTACACCCAAGGGAGCTCAGAAGTTCTGAGGGACAGCCAGGAATTCAGACACTAATGCTTGCTTAGGCAGTCGGTCCAACCATTGTCGATCTGACGACAACCCAACTGAAAACGGACCCACTGAAAAAATAGCCTCCGCTTCACCCGACCAGCACACAACAGGGAGTTCAATGGAACAATGTAGAAGGTATTGGCGCCCATAACCAATTATAAATTGAGCTGTCGAACTACATACACACTGTGCTGGACAGCGACAACATGATGAGGAAAATACACTGCCAGAATTTACGTCAACGGCCAGGGCAGGTAACCGGAATGTTAACGGCCACAAGGCAGAAGATTCTGCTAGTGCACTACAATTCAAATAACCAAATACAGTTAAATTCCATCGGAGGGTGGCTAAAATGTGCTAACTTGAAAACCAACGTTGTTGCTCATGAGAATATCCCAACAGCCGACAAGGAACTCCAAACGACACAATGTGAACAGTCGTGAGTTGATGGTAGATTAAGTCAAAACCCAACTTTCATCTCCAGGATCGGTGAGCCACGTACCTCTAAGCAATGGGAACAGCACCACACACTCCGACACAACATAGAGGCCGCCAGCGGGCACGGCCAAACCACACGCTGTGGTGGTTTCCTCGCTGCTCCACACCAACCGAACAACTGCCTACACACACCCATTCAGATACTATAAGCGCCAGACCAAATATAGTCCAAGGTGCGAATATCGATACACACCGCTGCTGCTACCGGCAGAAAGAGAGGATAACAGCATAATCGCGATAACTGAGGAAGACTTAACACAGAATAGCAACCAAGGTTTAATCCAACACGTAGCATGAGCCAGCCACAGCTCACAAAGCTAAGAATGCAATTAAATTATCTTGTAAAAGAGTATGAAACATATGCCATTTTAGCGTCAAATCTCCAAATACTAACAATAAAGCATGTCTGGAAATTCACTGACAGAAATCCTATTTACACCAAATATACTTATAGCAACAGTTATAATGATGGCATGTTTTGCGGGGTGCAAATGCCGAAAGAGCGTATGGTACAGTTCATATACTCATTTTGTGTTCTTTGCACGATCGCTACCGGTGTATATCTCATAATAAGCACGTCGCCTGAAAACAAGCATACCGCCAAAAACTAAATAAGGAAACCTTCCGTTGCAACGTTTCTCTAATCTTCATTAAATTCTCTTAAGTTACATTTAATCACTTCATATCTGATGAGTCTCATCAATTCTCTTCCAACTTTGTACCTATTCTTGCTCTGAATATTACGAGTCTATGATGAGTTGCTCTTCGGACGTAGCGTACAAATGTCACATCAGGTGCAGTTATTTAACAAAACCCAGAACTAATTTCAGAACGACTAATTGAACGTGGCATACAAATGTCACATCATGTGCAGTTATTTAACAAAACTCCGAAGCAATTTCAGAACGACTAATAAAGACCCTGTAAACATTGCACATATTTGAAATTATACGTTGCAATAAATACATGAAACCTATGCGAGTCAGAATGTACACTGTCAGGTGCCTTTTTCGGATATCTGAGAACTATGTCTACAAATCTAACAACTGAGACATCCTCGCATGCACTGCGATCTCACGGGGAAGAAAATAGAAACAGTGCTGTGTTGTACATGCTAAATGTTTTCACCCATACCGCGACACAGAAATGTGGCTGAAGAAAAAAGAAGAATATTTCCTTCCAAATGTTGTACGGCCTGGTGCCACTAAGATTTACCATCTCTCTTTAAGACGAAAGGGGTGGAAACATGTGAAATATGCCAACACTCTGTTCCTGATGTCATCATAAAAGGAAATTCTTCTAGGGGAATTAAAAAACCAACAGAGCTTCCTGATTGAGGTGTGTGTTGATTCCACTTCAACTTGTTTTCCAAAAGGTACTAAAATAGATTTATAAGGTGTGATTTATGAAGTGTATTGTCATTAACGTCTACTTCTGATACTAACAAGCACCAGATGTCCAGAAGCTACATATTCCAAATCATTATGAGATTATTAATGAAGCAGTTAGATGTAAACCACTTATACAAATATTCATCTAAGCTGTGTCTCCTTAATTTGAGTTTAGAGCCTTGATTAGTATGCTGAAATAGCGTTAACAAATATTGTAATTTTGAACCACCTTTTAAATTAATCGTACGATTATTTATATAGGTTATAAGAGTTGACCAAACACCGGTCCTTGTGACACTCCTCAAGTTATGTTCTCTCGTTACGAAGTTAATTTAACGCATGTGAGAGCGTTAATGAAGTGGTCTTCCTTCTGTTATGTAGGTAAGGAAGGTTCCATCCATGGAATGCCATCGGTGAAACGAAACTTCAGTTTGGCGGCTATAACTTTGTGAACATACAATCAAAAGCTTTTACAAGCAACATGATATACCAACAGTATAATTTTCTCTCGTTAGATCTGGAAGCATGTCAGCTGTGAGGTCTTGAACTGCTTTCTCTGCGGAGAATCCTGTAGCACTCAAATACGATGTCAGTGCACTTGTCCGTTATCGGAAAAACACACTGTGACGTAGCACTAAACAGGTATAGTTGTGACTAAGGTAAACTCATTACACTGTCAATGTTTCTAGGTCGGTGGTGCTCACACTATCTACGACGATTACGCACAGAGTCACGATGAGCTGAGCCAAGTGTCCTCACTCCTAAGTGCAATTATTTTGTGGTCGACTAATATGAAAGTTAAAATAAGATGCAGCTAACTAATTATTATTCTTAGATCACTTTCTCAAACATTTTTAAGATGGGAAGGAATTATGCAAATCTCTAATTAGCAGTGGTTTGTTTATCTCCTGTTTCGCTCATAAATGTTACTACAGCACATTTAAGTGCTCCCAAATTTTATCCTAAACTGATAATCTAAACTGTCTCCAGCTGTACTGTTTGTCGGCCGGCCGGAGTGGCCGAGCGGTTCTAGGCGCTTCAGTTAGGAACCGCGCGACTGCTACGGTCGCAGGTTCGAATCCTGCCTCGGGCATGGATGTGTGTGATGTCCTTAGGTTAGATAGGTTTAAGTAGTTCTAAGTTCTAGGGGACTGATGACCTCAGATGTTAAGTCCCATAGTGCTCATAGCTTCAACGTCCGCAGCTTAGCCTGGTACTAAACTGCTGCAACCTGCTGGCTGTCGTCACTGTCCCGTTTGACGATTGCACGCGAACAGCACACGTGCAGCGCCGTGTGCTCATGAGCCGCGTGCAACGTTTGCCCGCCCCTGCGCGGGGTCTAACCGGACAGCTAAAGGGAAATTTCGCATCCAAAATGCTATCGCATCTCCCTCAGGTTTCATAAAGCACCCCGTCTGTATACTAAATGATTAATAATTTATTTAATTGCTATCGTATCACCGCAGTAAATTTTTCATATTAAACCTATATTAGAACAACTCATCTTAATTTTGCTTTCGTATCTTATAAATTATGACTGATATGATTACTACATGGAATCCTGAGTGGTCTCTAGCTATTGAACTGTTCCTTGTACTATTACTAAACCTTCCAAAGTCCAGTGACAGCACTGTAATTTCGCACATCATCATTAGTTAGAATGTTGGACATGGTGCTGCATTTTCTCCATTCTGGCTTTTATGTAACTATGTCATAATCTACCACGTTTCACTGCTTTGTTGCGTCAAAATTTACAATTATTTAAAAATCTTCTAAAATATTAAAGAAAATTCTGTCAAATCCTCTACATTATATTTTTATGTCCATATAAACATACTCTTCAAATTTCAGCTGCGTATATCCTCCTCTGTCGCCTGCAAAGATTACAAAAATGTCAATTTTTGTGGGTATTGCTTTTTCAGCTTTTCTCAAACTTAGTATTTCTTAAAATTGCATCATACTACACTGTTCTATGACAACATTATGATATTCTAACAATATTTCATTTCTGTGTTCTCTACAGTGTGTCCCAAGTCTTAGGGATAGGTTCATTACACCTAAACAAGAAAAAGTCCAGTACACATGGGCTCTAAAGTGCATACGTTAAGAGTTGTCAGCACTTGTTAATCTTCGATTGTATGAAACAGACCTCTTCTACTGCAAGGACATTGCTTTCCTTATTTTGGGAGGAGATAGTATGGACCAGACAAGTAAAAATTTTCCAGTTACCATGGGTTCTAAAATGCATACTATGAGAGCTATGAGGACTTCTTCAAATTGCCTAATGTGAACCAAATCTCTTGTTCTGGAAAACAGCTCGTAAGATATACATTTTGGAGCCCATATTTACTAGTGATTTTTTTCTTGTTTTGGTGTAAGGAACCTGTGCCTAAGGCTTGTCGGTGTTTTTGGGACACCCTATAGTTGTACTATGCTTTGTCTGCCATTACACGGACAAGGTGCGCTCTGTATGACCTGGAGGAAGGGTAGGCAGACCAAAGAGATTCCCTCTTTTTTTTCTCTTTACCTCTCTCTCTCTCTTTCTCCCTCTCTTTCTCTTTCCATGTATCTCTCTAGCTCGTCACCGTTACTCTGAAGCCAAAAGCGCTTGCTTCTTCATAGTACCCGTAACTTTTCGAAGAAAACCTGGATGCTAATCATCACACGTGGCTATGAATTCCCTTAACTGAAGTACATCACATGAAAGTGCCTCTAGGTGACAATTCCACGAACTCTAAATACTCCCTAACGCAGTGCCGGCTGTTTAGATCATATTCGTTAAATAGTCATCAAGAACCCATTTTACATACAATGACAAGTCAAATCAGTGTATCTGGTGTTCGTCTACTGCTTTATTCAACAAAGCAGGCTGTCAGAATGTTATCATAACATTGTCTGAAGTTTTCTTGGCCATCGTTGCATGACATTTGGAATCATGTTCGTCCAAAAATACTAGCTTACTTTTACTCCCCCAACACGACAGCGGATCACCATTTCGTTAATTAAAACCAATGCAATGGTATGCATGCCATCGGTTCAGTCAGCAGTAAATGTGTCGACACAGAGAGGTCCACAATCCTTGATTCATTTCAGCGATGAGACAGTAGCGTAGACGGAACGTTAAAGGCAGACAGGGAGAAAATGTGATCACCCAGAGCTGACGCCATACTGAGTGGTATAGTATATGCTTTTACTTACAGTTTACAGGTAATGTTTTATATCAAATAAGAACGAAACTCTTTGGAGGTAAGGAAGAATATGTTTAATAGTCTTAATCGTGTACTGAACACAGAAGAACGATTGACTGGGAAAGCAATGACATACGATAGTACTGAGGAATAGTATAAATGAGATTACCACAGACTTGAAAAAATTGGTAACCACGGAGTGGATGTACTGAGGGAATTTTAGTACTTCGCCTATATATATCTGCTAGTATCACATATAGGTCTTACTTCAGAAAACAGTACCTCAGGATGTACTTCCAGAATGCAGAGTTGCATTGAACTGAATGAGAGACTGTAGGAAAAGCAGAAGAAAACCGAAATATTTCAGATGTGGTACTACAATAGTACGGCGACAATAAAATGGGCTGGTAAGATGTGAGTAAATGAATCGGAGACATAGACGCTAGCTAGACGGAAGGACAATATGAGGGGGCATGTGTTATGACATCGGGAAATTATTTCGATGGTAATACAGGAAGCTGTAGAGGATACAAACTATAAGTGTAGGCACAGACGGCGATACATATAAAACAATCCAGGAAGTTGTGCTTCTCTAAGATGAAGAGACTGATACAGCTGAGGGATGTGGGATGGACTCGATCAAACCACTCAGAAGAACAAACAAAAAGAAAAACGATCATGAACTTTGTAGGCAACACAGGATAGCTTATTTAGAGTTCCTAATGCACGTGAGGGATGCTGCTGATTGAAGGTGTACCGAAGGGTCGTCAGTCAAGCCTGGAGAGATCATCTGCTCGCTAAAGTTTAAAAAATCGGGCTATGAAAACTGTTGCCCCATTGCTGTAGACGATTCGAATAATCTATTATAAACCTATATTGTAGGGATACGTTTGGCCAACAATTAGCCTTAGCTTCAAGTTCTCTTTTCTTTTGCAGTTGACCTCTAAGGTAGACAGATATTTCTCAAAAGTTGGAGTGGCAATGTCCTATCAGCAAACAACTCTGCCTTAGACAAAGAAATCTAGTTGAAAAATGCGTCTACTTACACTGAGTCGTGCATACAAACGTCTCTCTCTCTCGCTCTCTCTCTCGCTCTCTCTCTCTCTCTCTACAAAAGCAGCGATTCAGTGACGTAAATACTGCTGAGTACCTTATCTGCTGCTGCCAGAGAATTATAACGCAAGAAGAAGAGTACGAAGAAGAAGAGGAAAGAGAAGGAAAAGATAACAGCCATTCAACCAGTTACATAAAAAATTTTCGATTCTCTGGCAGTGAAAAATACTAAGTAACAGAGTCGTTATGACACTAACCCGATTCTCGGTAATTGGCCTCCATAAATAATAAGTTCTCACTTCACTCATTAACTCCGAAATGAAGATGTTAAATTTTTCATATAAACGTTAACTGTGGCCCAGAAGTGGTGAAGCGCACCATTACTTATCTAGAGAACAGAGGCGTGGTTGCCGATGCTGGAAGATTGTCATACAAGTCTTCTCGTAATACGAAAATAATGTATGTGGCGAGTAATGCTGATTAAAGCATACATAAATGACAAGGGGACCTTAAAATCGGCTAGCACAAGAGATTTCAAATAGTTTCTCCAAGCGAGGAGGTATACCATAGAACATCTTCAGGACAAGCGAATTCATCGAGTTACTAAGTTTCCCTGCAAAACGGGACGGTAAGAGCTTTTTAGATTTTTCATTAAATAACAAACATCATGGCAAGTACAGATGCTGTTTTAAAAATTTCATCGCTGACGAAATACCGGTATTACTGATGCAAGGGAAAAGACAAAGATAACTATGCTTTTCGGAATACTAGTGTGGTGTCAATATATCTATAATTAAGTTTCATAACAAAAAATTTCTGTATCAGGCACTTTTCATGTGTTCGAAAAATTGTCACAGGAATTAATACATGCAGACAGTTCGATTGTTGTTCAGTACATCTGCTATGGGGGCATCTATTGTTCTTGGGTGCTGTTTCAACATTAAGAGTTCGTACATTCACAAATTGCTTTAAGTTTGGTCAATAACATTTATGCAACGAATTCTCCATACAACCTTCGTAGGTTTCTCAATGTATTTTCTGTTTAAACAAAATCAAGCAAATCTTTTACGTGCTCAGTTAATTCGGATTGACACGCACACCCTGTGTTCCTTTGAGTCCTTTAATTTATTCCTGTTGACTTATTAGCTATATTCAAATAGACTGCTAATCAGAAAGAAGAAAATATTGTAGAAAGTTAGCAGTTATACAAATCTTCAGTTATCGCTGTATCTTATAAGACAGTTCTTCCATGAGAAGCGAGTTCTTTGCACGCTGTCACCTCTTTGAGATACGCGAGGGCTATTCGGAAAGCGAGGAACGATCGCTAGCGAAATGGAAACCACTTTGAAAATCCGACGAGGCTCTTCACAGACGTTTTGGGTAGTGTCTGTAGTAGGCCCGTCGATCGCATCAAGACGCTCTTTTCAGTTGTGAGCGCACTGTGAACGAGTAAAAGTGCCTAGAACAACAATGTCACCCGCTAAGTAGGAGCGCTCGCTGAGAGGCTTCGCCTTAATGGATGCAACCCACCTTACACAACTGCCACGCACTTCCGTCTTCATGGCAATTCTCAGCCGCACTCTGCAGAGGCAGTGAAGACGCTCCTGCAGCCTTTTCTATGAGAAGTGTTCGGTCACCCACAACACAGCCCTAATTGACTCGTCCTGAGTATCATCTCTGTTCACATGAAACGCTGGATACGAAGACAACACTTGGGCGCAGGCTACACGCTGTAGACCAGCGTATCGGAAAGCACAGGCGGCTGCCTTCTATGACGATGGTGTTGGAAATTTGGTATAACGCTTTAACAAATGTCCAGGACGGAGCGGCGACTATGTAGAGAAGTACTTGGAAGATGTAGCTACATGTGTAAAGAAAACAGTTTTGATTTTCACCGTGGTTTCCATTTCGCGACCGATAGTTCCTTACTTTGCGAACAATCATCGTACATCGTACAGCTGTAAAAGAAGACACTGAAAGAAAATGCCCAATCAGAACTGTTATGTATCGTTAAGCGCAATTCATCAAAAATGCAACAAAAGCGGTTCCACTTAAATTTATGCCGCTTAACTAGTTTAAAATGGTACGAAGGGCAACAGAGTCGAGTTCACGAGCAGCTTAGCAATATTATCCCATTTAGGTAGTTTCACCCGTGTTTGTGATGTCGAAAGTGTCCTTCAGTTTGTTACAACGCCAGTAGAAATGACAACCAACGTAGAAAATATGTATGACTGATAACCTGATACTGTTTGAAATGTGCGACAACCTTTAGTACACTAGATCGCTGCCTTAATACCTGCTTTAACATTTCTCTATACAAGGTACACATTCCAACAGTGGTTTCTGCACAGATCATAATTTTTTAACGTGTCAATAAACGTCTATGGATAACACGTTGAGGTGCGACAACTTATGTTAATGAGACTGTAGTAAAATACACAACTGCTGGTTTTGCTTTTCCAATTGCCGATTACTGAACTTGAAAACAAGAGTACCAAAATAAAATACACTTCTGGGACATAAAAATGGGCATTCAGAAACGTAATACTGTTTCCATAAAGGAGGCTGTATTGAAAACAGCTATAATAATTAACATTTACTCATGTGATCAATCTGTAAACACGGGAAACCAATACAAAAATAACTTTCTATGCAAACTAATAGATTCCTATCCGTAAATAGCTGAAATTGTCTCTGGAGAAAATTGTGCTTACTTAAAATTTTCCAGCACATCAAAACTACGTGCCCCGCCGGGACTCGTTGCCTCTCCTGAAGTGCTTTACCGAGTTCACGACTGATATTGTTATGCACTTCACGTCAGAACTGAAATGAAAGTGGAACAATGGGGGGAACTGCGCCAAAAAAATTAAATCGATTTTACATGGTAAAAAATGGTCAGTTTTTCCAAATATGACAAATTGATTCTTTTCTTTTAATTGCTTTACAAAGGGTTAAACAACAACTACGAAGTGACGTGAAACTCTTTTCGACCTCTGGATGCCAGTATGCCATGGCCTCTGGTTGATAAAGCGAAACAGGTCCTCAGGAGAAATTAACTTTCTGCTTCGTCAACGACACAAGAGCTGGATTTGATACTGAACGTCAACGCTGTTTACTCGATTCTGTTTTGGAAGGACTTTCGAGTCGGTCTTCAGGGACCGATTCTGCCGACTGGAAAAACGACCGTCAAGTCTCGTTGCCCAAACAGGAGACAACGTCGGAAAAAGAGGTTGTTACATAAATAACTCAGTTTTTTCCTTTCAGGCTGTAAAATCATGCTGCGAAGTAAAAGGCTCTGATAAATAGTACGTGCAGAAATGGCGACAACGATGTTTCGAGAGTGTCATATAGAAACGACAGTAATGATATTATAAAAGTTTCTCGAGTGTAGAATTTTCCTTTCACATCTCCAAGCCTGGCTGTTTCTGATAAACTGCGCCCTCGGCAGCAGTTCTAGCAATTACTCAGATACAACTGTTTTCCGCTAGTCGACGTTCAGGTCGTTAGGAACAAGGCAGAAGCTAAGTCGAAGATCGATTGTGAAGGAAATGGACCTTTCATGGTTTTGAGAAACATTACGGCGTTTAGTTAAGAAGTTAAAGAAAATATAAAGTGCTTGAGATTTTGTTCCACAGTTAGTGAGAAAACAAAACGGCTAGCCACTATTTTCAGATTTTTTAGCTTTCGTTCTGTAGGCTGATGTCCTTACTGTCATAAATCTAAATGACCATAATGGGAGAATACAATGCCTCTGAACTTCCTGCGAATCGTACGAACATTGATGCCAACTAACGATTAAAGACTATCAACATTAATATTTCAACTGTTCCTGTGTTTTGCTTCTCAGTCAAAACAGAATGTCATTTGCTGAGACAAGCGTGGAGAACTGCTTAAAAATCACACTCATGATGACTCATCAAACAAACTGAAATCAGACGGTTACACGTACCGAGAGAGATGACGCATTAATTGAGACACCGGCTATGGATTCTCTACGAGGGCCTGAATCGCTTAATGCGATACCAGCGAACATTACATTCTCTGCTCCATTCTCTTTAATTACATTTAATTTAATTTTATAGTACTGTTACTGTTTATAAATTTCAAGAAATCATTGAAAGTGTAGTTGTGGCTAAATACTTAATTACAAACTCCAAAGCCTTGGGTTACAAAAGTCCTGTTTCTCCTTTGTTTGGATTCCATTTTAAAAAGTGAGTTCTCCTCTAGTTTCCTCGGTAAGCCTCTGCTTAGCGTTGTAGACCTGTGACCGCTCCACAAACCAGGAACGCTCTTCCAGTTACGATTAATAAAAGTTTCAGGGTTGTTATGCCGTGGTTGATTGGATTTCTAGTTGAATCCCATAATTTCTCCCGCATCTGCAGAGAACTTTTTCAAGTGGATCGCAGCTTCTCTGAGTGTCCGATTTACACGCTGACTCGCTACTGACTGCAGCAAAAAAATGAAATGAGCGTGTGACATTGTTGGCCGGGAGGTCCCATTCAGGGAAGTTCGGCCGCCAAGTGCAAGTCGTATTTCAGTCGACGCCCCATGGAGCGACTTGCATTCCGCTGATGAGGATGAAATGATGATGAGGACAACACAAGACCCAATCCAGAGGTGGAGAAAATCTCCAAACCAGCCGCGAATTGAACCCGGGCCCCGCTGTGCGAGAGACAAGCACTCAACCACTCAGCTAATCAGGAGGGCGACTGCAGCAAAATTTCGTTTACACATGCTTCCGGTACAGTGGCGTGTCGTCTCAAGTTTCGAATAACTGAGAGCAATTGATCGTTGTCGGTTGCCGTCATCCGCTGTTGCTATCACTCCACGGCGGAAGACTGGTACATTTCTTCTGCATTGGTATTCGGATGTCATTCAATTTCACGTCCTCCTTCTTAGAAATTCCTGGGATATTTAACAATGTCTATGACCTCTCTCTGTAGTCTTATCTGTTTGTGACTGCCAGTACTTCAGTCCTAGCCTAGTTATTGTGGTGGTCTCGCCTCTGCAAAGTGTGTTCCGCAACAGCTGATCTGTCTGCGCTTCTAAAGTTTCCCTTGTTCTCTTCTAATTGTTTTTCACTGTTTTTTTAAGTGTGCCTGTACACGTGCCCACAATTACACGTAACCCTACAAAATTCTTGCTCTCTCCAGCGGTTTTCCAGCATCCTTAGACAAATTTAGTTTGTCCTGTAACTTCTGGGTGAGCTTGTAGATTACCTCGAGGGCCCATTTCTTCTAGATTTTTTTCTATGCAGTCAGTCCTTAATGAAAGGCAGACAAACTCTGGGTTTACACACTTTTGCGCATTCCTATGACTTTTGTGCAAGTGTGTCAACGCTTTTTTTACCTCAGCGGATGAATAGCCATTCCTCAGCAATCCACGGGTGAGGTGTTTTAATTAGCTTCAAGCAGCTCCGGTCCGGAGATGTTCCTTGCTCTATCCGCCAACATTTTTATAATACCTCTCTTTAGTTGTGGATAACGGTTCGAAACCCGCTGTGGTAACGGTCGACATGCATGGGCTTTCCGTGAACTGTGTGGCCTAAGATACCACCTTAATTCCTGAAAATAAGCACATTAAGAGAATTTAATCATCTGCCTGCCTCCTTCTCCATGATAAATTGAAACTTCGCTAAATCCCGTTGAGATGCTTGTGAAAACAACCTAATTCCTCTGCACCATGCCTCCACAGAACAAAGATATCATCCATGTTGCGAAACCATATATTCAGTTTATTGTTGACAGTT
This sequence comes from Schistocerca serialis cubense, assembly GCF_023864345.2. NCBI lineage: Eukaryota > Metazoa > Arthropoda > Insecta > Orthoptera > Acrididae > Schistocerca > Schistocerca serialis. The sequence continues at coordinate 298,758,292 of NC_064645.1, forward strand.
TCCAACGCCTGTTTTTCGAATTTTTTCATAATAGAATTCGCTGATCTGGGATTAACTGGCTCCTCAAAGCCGCGCTTTCCGTAATCGTTCCATTTGATGTACGGGCTCGTTTTCTTGTAGTACTGCTTTTTACTATGGTTCCGCTCAGTGAGGTGTTCGACAGTTGAATCGAATTGTTCCACCCAATATTGCAGAACTAAGTATTGCCCTACAACCACGTATTCCAAATGGAAACGTAAGTTCTATAAACAGACAAACGGCGTGGCTATGGGAAGCCCCCGGAAGCCCAGATACAATGGTCAAGAGATATACAGTTAGAAATTGAAATAGGATCTAGCATACCACTGAGCACTCTACTACATGCTGATGACCTGATAAGTATATAGGAAACTGAATATAGATTAAACTGAAATGCAATATATAACAATTTAACTGTGTTTGCGAGTTAGACAAAGACAATGACTTCCTCTCAGACCGAAAATAATACAAGAGAAAAATTTATAACAAGTATACCACTTCAGTTGTCTAGTTTTAACTACGACAAAGACATTGTGAAGAAGATTAATACACATAACAAAAAAAGTTTTGCATTACCCCGGTTCCCAGAATTGCTGAAGATAAACGTTGACTATGGATATTGTATCACAGACACAGTCCCTTTGACTGTTCATAGATGTCACTAAACCCGCCAAAAGTTGTAAACAACCATACATGAGAAGCGCCAATTAGACGGAGGGGGTCAGACAGCCGATTAGTACCAGTCATTCCACCAGGAAGGAGGTACACGACTCGTGTTGTCTGTAGTTAAACCATACCTAGACGGTCAATACCGCGGTTCGATCCCGTCCGCATTGTTACTTTGTGCGAGGAAGGGTTCTGAACAAGGGAAGTGTCCAGACGCCTTGGAGTGAACCGAAGCGATGTTTTCCGGACATGAAGGAGATACAGAGCGACAGGAATTGTCGATGACATGTCTCGCTTAGGCCGCCCAAGGGCTTTTACTGCAATGTATGACCGCTACCTACGGATTATGGTTCGGAGGAACCGTGACAGCAACGCCACCATGTTGAATAAGGCTTTTCGCGCATCCACAGGAGGTCGTGTTACGACTCAAACTGTGTGCTATAGACTGCATGATGCGCAACTTTACTCCCGACGTAGATGGAGAGGTCTCTCTATGCAACCACGGCACCATGAAGCGCGGTACAGATGGGCCCAACAACATGCCGAATGGACCTCTCAGGATTGGCACCACGTCCTCTTCACCAATGAGTGTCGCATATGGTTTCAACCAGACAACCGTCGGAGACGTGTTTGGAGGCAATTCGGCCAGCCTGAATGCCTTACACACACTGTCCAGCGAGTGCAACAAGGTGGAGGATCCCTGCCTTTTTGGGGTGGCATTACGTGAAGCCGACATACGCCGCTGGTGGTCATAACAGGTGTCGTAACGGCTGTAGGAAAGATGAATGCCATCCTCCGACCGATAGTGCAACCGTATCGGTAGAATATTGGTGTGTCATTCGTCTTCATGGACGACCATTCGCACCTCCATCGTGCACATCTTGTCATTGACTTCCTTCAGGATGACGACATCGCTCCACTAGGGCAGCCAGCGTGTTATCCATTCATTAATCCTGTCGAACATGCATGGGATAAATAGAAAAGGGTTGTTTATGGACGACGTGACCCACCAACCACTCTGAGGATTCCACTCTGAATCGCTACAGTGGAGTGGGACAATCTGGATAAACGGTGCCTTGATGAACTTGTGGATAGTACTCCACGACGAATACAGGCATGCCTCAATGCAAGAGGATGTGCTACTGGGTATTAGAGGTACCGTTGTGTAGAGCAGTCTGGATCACCACCTCTGAAGGTCTCACTCTATGGTGGTACAACATGCTATGTGTGGTTTTCATGAGCAATAAAAAGGGAGGAAATGATGTTTATGTTGATCTCTATTCCAATTTTCTTTTCAGGTTCCGGAACTCTCGGAATCGAGGTGATGCAAAACTTTTTTGGTGTGTGGAAGCTACAAGCTACCTGGAGGACAATGGGAAAAACTTTGGGAAGAACAAGGGAACACAAATGAAATTGTATCATGTTATGGCTGAAACCATTCTTGTACATGGTTCAGAATCATTGATAACAAAAAAGAAAACATGACATAACAGGAAGCGGAGATGAAGTTCACGAAATTTGTAAGTGGCTGTAATAAAACTTGTAAGCTACAGAGAGGAGAGCCCAAGTAGGGACACCACTGTGTGAAGTCAGGGTACCTGTTCGAAAACTGGCAAGCTTCTTTGACGCTAGTAAAACAATAGTAGAGTGCAACTTCTTACTCACTTTATTTACAATTCGTTGCTCTCCTCACCAGCTTCTGCTGTTGCTTGATTCAGCTGCGTGTTGGATTGTAGCGAACTGTTGTCCAGTCAGGTCAGAATCTGCACGCCCAGGAGAAAGTGTTAGCGGCCCTAACGACTGCATGGGTGGCTGGCGAGCTGGGACAGCCATTATCCAGCATGAAGTGGTCTCTTGCTGGCGCGTCCTTGGTCCCACTCTGAATTCTACGAGGATATCTGATGACCCAATAGCGGTGTACCTAGAGCCGGTAGTCGTATGCTTGGAAGATTATCTCCACATTGGCCTGGTAGGTATCTGCTCAGAGATGTCTGAGTGTGGACACCAGAGAGGTGCTACTGTTGGCTTTCACACTACAGTTCAAGCTGGCAGGATTCTGCAATGTGGCGTTGTTGCGAGACAGTTTCTCCATCAGTAGATGACAGTTGTAACGTTGCTGCAGCTATTAAGACATAGTTTCACTTCAGTATTGTAATCATGGAATCGAGTGCTGTTACTGTCATTGACATCAATCTCAATGATCAACCGGCACCAGCAGGAAAATTGAATTATTTAAGTGGAGCTTAGAGGAGGCATTCTGTGAGGCTCAGGCATTAATGATTGCGTGTGCCCTTATTCTGCCAAATTCACTTACAAGGTTGTTAACTGCTGTATCAGGGCTGCACTATATGTTCTTGTGTAAAAGATAGATTTTCTGGCAACATGTCTTACACTTGTCTCACAACCTTTGGGTTTCTGTCACAGTTGTCTTTCTGCTTAATGTGTGTTCTCACTCAGCGGATGGTGATGTAATGTGTCTATGCTTGCAACATACTGGCACATCTCTTACTTCAGCCTATATCTCTGTCTTAACTGTGGCAATGCAAACGAGCTTTAATAAAAATTTCTACGTTCCTACAAGAAACTATTCTGTGCTGTAACGAATCTAAGGAATGAAATAATAACATAAGATTTCAAAATCATTTCAGCCAAGGACAAGACAGATGAGAACTGAACGAAATGGGTGTTATTGATAGGATAGTACACTACTGGCCATTAAAATTGCTACACCAAGAATAAATGCAGATGATATACGGGTATTCATTGGACAAATATATTATACTAGAACTGACATGTGATTACATTTCCACTCAATTTGGGTGCTTAGATACTGAGAAATCAGTACCCAGAACAACCACCTCTGGCTGTAGTAACGACCTTGATACGCCTCGGCATTGAGTCAAACAAAGCTTGGATGGCGTGTACAGGTCCAGCTGCCCATGCAGCTTCAACACGATACCACAGTTCATCAAGAGTAGTGACTGGCGTACTGTGACGAGCCCGTTGCTCGGCCACCATTGACCAGAGGTTTTCAGTTGGTGAGAGATCTGGAGAATGTGCTGGCCAGGCCAGCGGTCGAACATTTTCTGTATCCAGAAAGGCTCGTACAGGACCTGCAACATTCGGTCATGCATTATCCTGCTGAAATGAAGGGTTTCGCAGGTATCGAATAAAGGCTAGAGCCACGGGTTGTAACACATCTGAAATGTAACGTCCACTGTTCATAGTGCCGTCAATGCGAAAACGAGGTGACCGAGACGTGTAATTAGTGGCACTCCATACCATCACGCCGGGTGATAAGCCAGTATGGCGATGACGAATACACGCTTCCAATGTGCGTTTACCGTGATGTCGCCAAACACGGATGCGACCATGATGGTGCTGTAAACAGAACCCGGATACATTCGAAAAAATGACGTTTTGCCATTCATGCACCCAGGTTCGTCTTTGAGTACACCATCACGGGCGCTCCTGTCAGGGATGCAGCGTCAGGGGTAACCGCAGCCACAGTCTCCGAGCTGACAGACCATGCCGCCGCAAACATCGTCGAACTGTGTGTGCAGATGGTTGTTGTCTTGCAAATCTCCCAATCTGTTGACTCAAGGATCGAGACGTGGCTGCACGGTCCGTTACAGCCATGAGGATAAGATGCCTGTCATCTCGACTGCTAGTGATATGGGGCCGTTGGGATCCAGCACTGCGTTCCTGGACCCACCAATTTCATAATCTGCTAACAGTCATTGGATCTCGACCAACTCGAGCAGCAATGTCGCGATACAATAAGCCGCAATCGCGCTATGCTACAATCCGACCTTTATCAAAGTCGGAAAGGTGATGGTATTCATTTCTCCTCCTTACACGAGGCATCACAACAACGTTTCACCAGGCAACGCCGGTCAACTGAAGTTAGTGTATGAGAAATCGGTTGGAAACTTTCCTCGTGTCAGCACGTTGTAGGTGTCGCCACTAGCGCCAACCTGGTGTAAATGCTCTTATAAGCTAATCATTTGCATATCGCAGCATCTTCTGCCTGTCTGTTAAATTTCTCATCTATAGCATGTCATCTTCGTGGTGTAGCAATTTTAATGTCCAGTAGGGTATAAAATATACTGCAAAGGTAATGAATTAGTGGTCGGCTGAAAAGAGAGAACAAGGCTGACGTCGCAGGAAGTGGCTCGATGATTGGGACCAGAACAGGTGACAGTGTCTCGTAATGCTTGGAAGTAGATGATAATGATGATGATGGTTGTGACGTATACGTACTGTACTAACGTTACATGAGATGACACTCGGCACATGCAGGTAGTGTGGGCGGGATGGAGCTGCCGCCGTCGACGCCGCCGGCCGCCCGTCCGCCACACGAGCTGGAGTACCTGCTGCGGCTGCTACACTGGACGGGTGTGTTGCGGCACCCGCGAGCAGAGTCATGGGCGGCGGGCGCCTACTACCTGCGGAGCGCGGCCGCGAACGCCGCAGTGGCGGCCTTCCTCTGCTCGCAGGCGCTGGCCCTGTGGAGGGGCGGCACCGCCGACATAGACCGCTTCACACTCCTGCTCTCCACCTTCAACACCGTCGCCGCCTGGCTCTTCCGCCTCGGACATATCGCCGTTCACGAGCGCCAATTTCACTACCTCGCCGCCCAGGTTTGTACTCTACAAGATGAAGTGTCTCCGTAAGGTAATGTGAGTGTCGTGCTAAACAAAAATCAGTATAAATCTTTCTGTCAAATTAAAACTGTGTGCCGGACTGAGACTCGAACTGTTATGGTCTTCAGTTAATGGTCTCTCCGTTCTACGCTATACTGTGCAACCTTCTATACACTCGAAAAACTATTGCAGCCTACATCCTTTTGGACCCGATGACTACGCTTGTCTCCATGTCTCCCACTACAATTTTAACCCCACACTTCTCTGATGATTCCTTCAGTCACAGAATGTGCCCTACAAACGATCCCTTCCTTTAGTCCAGTTGTACCACAAGTTTCTTTTCTCCCCGAGTTTGTTCAGTATCTCATCATTAGTTACGTGATGTGCCCATCTACAGCATTCTTCTATAAGACCACATTTCAAAAGCTTCTATTCTCTTCTTATCTCAACTGCTTATCGTGCTGTCGGCCCCGGTAGCTGCGTGGTCGGCGTGACAGACTGTCAATCCTAAGGTCCCGGTTTCGATTCCCGGCTGGGTCGGAGATTTTCTCCGCTCAGCGACTGGGTGTTGTGTTGTCCTAATCATTATCATTTATCCCCATCAACGCGCAAGTCGCCGAAGTGGCGTCAACTCGAAAGACCTGCACCAGGCGAACGGTCTACCCGACGGGAGGCCCTAGCCACACGACATTTCATTTTCGCTTATCGTGCTCATTTCAGTTTAGAGCAAGTATGATGTATAGCAGCGGGCTCTAACTGTAGAGAAATTTAAGTTACTGCAAGTGAGTAGGAAAAACAAGTACATGATGTTCGAGTACAGCTGCTTGACACAGTCACACAGATAAACATCTGGGCATATCGTTGCAAAGCAGTATGAAATGGAAAGAGCATATGATGATTGAAGCAGCGAAGGCGAATGGTCAACACCGGTTTATTGGGGGAATTTCGGGAAAGTGTTTTTCATTTGTAAAGTAGACCGCATATTTGACACTAGTGCGACCCATTGTTGAGTACTGATCGAGGGATCCACAGCAGGTCTGAATAAAGGCAGACGTGGAAGCTGTGCAGAGGTCAGTGCTAGATTTGTTAGTGGTAGATTCGTACAACACGCAAGTATTAGGGAGATGCTTTGGGAATTCAAATGGGATTCACTGGAGGGAAAGCACCACTGATAAAATATGGAGAACCAGCATTTGGGGCTGACTGCACGGCGATTCTACTGCAGCCAACACACATTTCGCATAACGACCAAGAAGATAAGACTAGGCCTCGCATGGAGGCATACAGACAGTCATTTTTCGCTCACTCTATTTGCGAGTGGAACATGAAGGAACTAGTAGTGGTACACGGTAGTCTCCCTCACGCATCTTGCCGGCTTGCGCAATATGCATGTAGTTGTAGATGTACATGTACAATATTGCACCCCTGACCCCGACAAGTACCTGCAGAAAATACTTCCCATTACTATAATTTCACGTCTCATGTTAACAAATTTCTCTTCATCACAAACGCGTTTCTTGCGATTGCCAATGTACTTCGGCTGTCACCCGTAAATTTATTGCAGAAATAGCAGAATAGTAATTAGATTAGTTAGTAGATAGTATATCAGTTAATAGTTAGTAGATATACTCCTTTTAGTGGATATACTCCTTTTAGTGTCTCATTAATAATCCAATTCCCTCAGCATAGCCTGATTTAATTCAGCTCCACAGCATAACTGCTGTGTTTGTTTTGTTGGTGTTAACGTTATATCCTCGTTTCAACGCTGTGTTCATTCTGTTAATCTGCTCTTCCAAGTCCTTTGCTGTACCTGACAGGATTACGGTGTCATTGAGAAAACCTCATATTTAATTTTTTCTCCATATTTTTCCTTGATTTCCCCCGCTTCCTCAGTGAACAGACTGAGTAACGTTTGGGACGGGCTATAACCTGTTTCCTTCCTTCGCAAACACTATTTCCCTTTCATGACCTACAAATGGTTCAAATGGCTCTGAGCACTATGGAACTTAACTGCTGAGGTCATCAGTCCCCTAGAACTTAGAACTACTTAAACCTAACTAACCTAAGGACAAAACACACATCCATGCCCGAGGCAGGATTCGAACCTGCGACGGTAGCAGTCCCACGTTTCCAGACTGAAGCGCCTAGAACCACTCCACCACGACGGCCGGCTTTCGGGACCTTCGACACTTATAACTGCAGTCTGGTTTCTGTAGTAAATAACCTTACAACTGCACCTTTCAGAATTTGAGACAGTGTATATGAGTCTACATTGTCGAAAGCTCTTTAAAAGTTCAGCTGCAAACACTTAGAAATATTTAGACGAAAATTATTGTGACTCACAGACTTTGCAAATCCTTGTGAATCAAACACTTTGATTCTTGTGAATCACACAGTCAGCATTGATATCACTTCTAAATTGCTCATTCATGCCATCTTTCATTGGGGGACTCTGGGTGTTCCATTAGGTACACTGGCCCTTTGTCACCGTGTTATACGCAAACAGTCACGCTCCTAGAATGTAACAAATACTGAAACATCAGCTTCAGTTGGAACCAGTTTTGAAAATTCACTTACCATTGCCAATCTGCTTGCGTTTCGCACGTCCGTCAATACTTTGGACCATACCTTTTATATGTTGAGATAATTTGTCCCGATGGTGTGCACAGCGGCTGTATGAAGGTTCAGTGCCTGTGCAGTTGTTCTAAGGCTCTCTCGAAAGTCAGAGTACAACAAATCGCGCCAGGCAAATGCCGGCATGGTTCTTTACAAAATTTCACGGTTGATTTCCTTCTCCATCGTTGGCACCATCCGAGCTTATGCTCCGTCCCTAATGAGGTCGATGTCAACTGGTCGTTAAAGCTAGTCTTCCTTCTTTTGTTCTGGAGGCAGGAAGTTACCGACATACAGCAGTTCACTCGACATTCACCAGAAAAATTTTGAATCCCAAACGGTAGCCCCATTCAACTTGCAATTCCGTTATTACCGTCATGAGACAGCGTAGTAATACGCTGATAAGCCAAAACATTGTGACCACTGCCCATCACGAAGTTGGATGCTGCCTGGTGGCGTTGCAGACTCGTGACACGGTAGCAAAAATATTTCAGTGGAGCAGACAAGGACGGGGGATCACCCCAGAGGGGGTATGGACTGGAAATGGGAAATCTTTTGAGATAAGCGACTCTGAAAAGGGGCAGTTTATCGTTATACAGAGCCCGTAAACGAGTGTCTCGAAAACGGAGAAGCTGATAGAATATTCACTTGCTAATGTCGAAAGCAACTATGGAAAGAGGTAGTAGGACAGTGAAACTACCACTAGGCACTAAATGGCTGGTTGCATGGAGACGACTCTTCACAGAACGTGGGGTCCGGAGCTTCGTCTGCGCTGTAAAGCCTGAGCATCTCTGCGGAACGAGAATAATGCTGGTGCACGCACAAGTGTTTCAGAGCACACTGTTCATCCAACATTTTTGGACATGGAGATCTGCCGCGGACAACCCTACATCTTTCCATGTTGACCCAATGTCATTCGTCAGTTACGACTGCAGTGGCCACGGGATTTAACTGTCGATCAATGGAAATGTGTCTGCTGTTTCCGTTGGATTACACTTTTGCTGCACTAGGTCACTGGTTGTCTCCACAAACGACGTCATCGACGTGAACGGCGGTTCGAGACGTGCAGCGCGCGGATGTAGGCTGGTGGGAGCAATAGTATGTTGTGGGAGAAATTCTTCTGCTCTTTTATAGGACTTGTGGTAGTAATCGAAGAAAATCGAAGACACGCTGACAACTTCGAACCACCTGCATCCTTTCTTTTTTGATGTCTTCCCCCATGGAGATGTCACGTTTCAGCAGTATAATGGCCCGTGTGAATGAGCCAGAAGTGTGCTGCAGTGGTTTGCGGAGCATTATAGTGGACTCATGTTAATGCCTTGGTGACCAAATTCACCTGATGGAAATCCTATGGAAACTATCTCGACCACATCGGGCTCCATCACCGCGTAGGCAAATCACCGGCCCGTTATTTACGCAAATTACCTCCACAAGCTACCAATAAATTGTCGGACCCCTGAAGCTCATAATCATTGATGTATTTCGTTCCAAAGACGGACCATCTATTATGCAGGTGATCATAATGTTTTGGTCATCAGTGTATGATCTTTAAATAAGGCACCATCCAAGGTTAACGGTACGGTTTCAGATGTGTAGATGAGTTTTTGTTTCCATTTCATGAATGGCGTTCAGGACAGAATAAACTCTTTGAAACTCTGGAAGTAGCGGGGATAGAGTACAGGAAGATAATCGTTATCTACAACTTGTATAGAAACTAAAAGGCAATCATAAGAACGGTCGGACATGAAAGGGAAAAATTGGTTGAGTAAGGGAAACCCAGAGGAAATTAGGAAAGAAAATTAAGTTGTGGGAGAAGAAAGACATACTTCCCGGTTTGAGGACGACACTGTAATTATATCAGAGACGACAAATGGCTTTTAAGGTCATTGAACAGGGTGCACAGCATCTTGAAAAGACATTGTATAAAAGTGAAACAAAATAGTTGAATTAAATCAGGCGACACTGACGAAGTTAAGTCAGGAAATAAAATGTAATAGAAGATTTTTGCTAATCTGTTGGCAAAATAACTGACAATGACCAAATGAGAGGGGAGAAAAAGGCAGGCTAGCAATACCAAGGAAAGCATATCTGGATTTTAAAAATGCCTAATATAAATTGAAGTGATAGAGAACACGATAAAGAAGAAGGAATCGTCATTTTGGTAGTGGAGAACAAAAATTTAGAAAAAAAATTTGGAGGAGGCCAAGCGTCGACTACTGTAAGCAGATTCAAATTGTTGTAGGATGCCTTAATTTTGCGGAGATGAAAGGGTTTGCAGAGGATAGGATGTTTTGGAACGTTGCATCAACCAGTCACCGTTCTGAAGACCACAACAACTACCTTTTTTATGATCTTGGCTTGAATTTTGTAGTTTACTGTCAGTAATCATATTCCACCGTAACTGTTGCAATAACTATCTCTCTTCGCCAAATATTATATTTGTTGCGCTGAGTAGAGCCGTTACTTTTAGTTGTGTTCAGCACACATCAACTGTCGTTCAAGAGTCACGCTTCTCATTTCACAATCTCTAATTCTTTTCTACTAATCTCCCAGTTTTCTGGTCAAATTTTCTTTGTGTTCTGCCTTGTGAAACCATAATTAATTCAAATGTCTTATCATTTTATTTAGCAACTATTAGTTTCCTTGTTCATAATTTTCCTCTTACTTACGAAGTAATCATTGCTATATTTTGCTACTTTTCTCCGATGTTTTCGTATAATTTCTGTTCATTTCTGCGTTAATTCGAAGACTCATTTATTTTCCAAGGTTTCTTTCTTTACAGTTTATGTAAGGCACCTTCATGGTCTATTCTAACACATTCTTACAATATCATCTTCTCCCTCTAAATGTACTATATAGGAAATTTACTATTCTTTATTCTCGGTTTTTGTTTTTTCCAAAATATTGACTTCTGCAATTAAGATAAAACGGGCAGAGTAAATACCACATATGTAGAAAATATTTATGGTCAGTGATTGACAGTAATATAATATATCAGTCATGTGAAGCTAGCAATGTTCCCCATTTGTTAATGTCGTTCTATTTGAAACTTATTTATTATTTTTAATTGGTTGAAAGTAACAAATATCAATTTTTTTCGGTCATTTGCAGTAGATAAGTGTACTTCACATAACAAATTCTCCTCATAGTATGTTAAGTTGGTCTTGAGTGAGAGATACTGGACAGATATTTGTGAGAAGAGGGGCTCAAATCTACATTTGACTGTCCTGGTTTGGATTTCTGTAGTTCGCCAAGATTTACTTTAAGTGGACGACAATTTATTGAGCGCGGCCATGGCATATTACTACTTTCATCCATCTGCACCATTGCTGCATTACAATGACGTTTATATAGCGGGGATCTGAAATTGAAAACTTGTAGTTTTCATTCCATAAGATTATCTTACGCTGAAATTGGTTATTGTTGTGTATCTTTATATTTTGTGTAAAAGTATAAGTCTACTTGGAATAAAGTAATTTCTTGGTGGTTTTGTGACTAGTAATATCTGACAAATCTATTTTACCTGTTGTGAAGAGAAGAACTTTTGTATTAAAGGCAGTTTATCTCTAAATTAACTTGACTCAGTCACTGTCTTTTTTATCTGTGTGCAGGTGGACCGTGACTTTGGAGACTTCCTGCGCCCACGTGATGTTCACCTGATGGAGACACATGACCAAGATCTGCGCAGATTCGTGCTGGCCTACATTTGGTTTGGCACCGCAGGCTGCCTGTGGTGGATCGTATTTCCGCTGCTTCGCTTTGGTTTCTGTGCTGCAGGATTGCCGTTTATCTTGGAGCTCCCATACGATGTGGCGAGTCCACTCACATTCATCCCCACTTGGGTCTTCTGCAGCTTCATCACTATGCACGTGACATTGCTTACTATAGGTGTGGACTCCTTCAACGTGTCCCTCATAGCACAGCTGCGGGTGCAGCTCATCCTACTCTCCAGAAACATTGTCGACCTTGCTAATGAAGACCAAGACCTTACTTCAATCAAACATATGCCTTCTGAAAATTCGCTCTCATCTGACGCCATGAGTGGCATTCAAATCAGACATCAACTACGAAAAATGATTCTTCACCATCAAGCTATTATTAGGTAAGTGAAGATATACTGGCTTATGATGTACATATTATTTCGAGCTCAAATGCATTATAGTAGCAAAATTTTTAAACACGACGGTTCAGGCGTTAAGGGGAAACTAGTTTTTGGGCTGGCAGGCAGCTCTGCGACTTGTCTTATGTGTAAAACAGCAACATAGAATACTAATTGCAAAACTAGGTGGCAGAAATGGAATACCATGTTTTGACTAATTATTTCGTATTTGACGTTGTGCTAAGAAAGACTAAATATTGAAAGATAAGGAATACATTTTTCACCAGTGTATTATTAGTTAAAATTAGTGCATTGATGACCGTGTGATAACATGATAACTGAGGTTCGTGATATGAGTCTTATTCTCAAGGTTGAGTTTTTTGTGTCACAAGCAGACCGCGCCTACTACTCATCACCGATTTAGTCCAAATTGAAAGGAATTGGCAGAATTGACGGATGTGGAGGCTCCAGAAAAAACAACGTTTTTACCACGGATTTGGCGAAGCATTAGCTATTTGAGCTACTGTTATTTCCAGGCCACTGTCGGTGCAGCAGAAAGAGCACAGGACGTTAATCCATGGTTCGTGTCCTTGACACCCTATGTGGGAACTATCTTTTATTTTCAGTCTTTACGTTACCTCACTGCAGATAAACCGAAACAATCGTCAACGTATTGCATTTATTAATGTTTTCATCAAAGCCATGAAAAGGAATATTTTCACTGATGCAGTTAGGCCCTACGTGCAGGAGACCAAATTCCTTTTCCTGACTGACTCTTGGGGAGAACAGGCAAATCCACAATTATAAATACACAATTATAAATCCAAAATTGTACGAAGAGATTTTTGAATATAAAGAAGGATTGCCATCGTGGAGTATTATAGTGAATCCCCCAAATGCACTCTCTAGTAAAAACCTGCTATGTCTGATTTTATTGTTAGAATTTTATCAAAAAGCTTCAAAACTGTGGGATGAGAGAAAACATTTCATGAATGGAAACCAAGTTGGTATTTCTACAGAGACTTTAAAAGTACCACGTAATTGTAGAAATGCGTCTTTTATAAATTGTGCATGATGCTGAGAAAATTACTGCTTTATCTGTTTTTACCATGAATATGTGTAAATCATCAATTCTATTCGTATGACTTTACAGTACAAGGTATTCATGTTTGATTAAGTTACAGTTTCTGCCTGTTTCAAGCAAAAGAGCGACCAAAATCTTTTTTGATAAGCTGTAAGACCTGTCGGTTACTAAGACACGTGATGCACATAATATCACGCCACTGGAATGACAAGCATAAAGAATGAGTTGGCAGTTAAATTGTTTACTACAGGCATGATGAACAATAAGTTTTGCAAGTGTGAGTGTGATGTGACTAACAATGCGCACATGATATGATTTAGGTAAACTATCAAACTAATATTGCAAATATTCTGTCAGAGACAGCAAAGGACCTGGAAGAGCAGTTGAACGGAATGGACCGTGTCTTGAAAGGAGGATATAAGATGAACATAAAAAAAAGCAAAACGAGGATAATGGAATGTAGTCGAGTTAAATCAGGTAATGCTGAGGGAATTAGATTAGGAAATGAGACAATTAAAGTAGTAAATGAGTTTTGCTATTTGGGGAGCAAAATGACTGATGATGGTCGAAGTAGAGAGGATATAAAATGTAAACTGGCAATAGCAAGAAAAATGTTTCTGAAGAAGAGAAGTTTTTTAACATAGAATTTAGATTTAAGTGTCAGGAAGTCGTTTCTGAAAGTATTTGAGTGGAGTGTAGCCATGTATTGGAGTGAAACATGGACGATAAATAGTTTAGACAAGAAGAGAATAGAAGCTTTCGAAATGTGGTGCTACAGAAGACTGCTGAAGATTACATGATTAGATTACGTAACTAATGAGGAGGTACTGAACTGAATTGGGGAGAAGAGGAATATGTGGCACAAATTGACTAGAAGAAGGGATCGGTTGGTAGAACACGTTCTGAGTCATCAAGGGATCACCAATTTAGTATTGGATGGCAGAGTGTTGTGTAAAAATCGTAGAGGGAGACCAAGAGATGAAGACACTAAGCAGATACGGAAGTATGTCGGTTGCAGTAGTTAGTTGGAGATGAAGAAGCCTGCACAGGATAGAGTAGCATGGAAAGCTGCATCAAACCAGTCTCTGGACTGAAGACCACAACAACAACATTGCAAAGACGCCTTAGGTTACGTCAAAACATACAGATAACAGCCCCATACTCAAGCTAATATTTTGGTTTATAACATGAATATGAAATGCTCACAATGTATCGATCATGGCCGTTGCTTAGAGTTGATATTGGCAAGATTCTTCCTACACACATGAGCATTTTCATGTGCTAACGTGACACATTTATGAAAAATACACCGAAAACGATTTTAGTATTGTTGATGGAGGGAACAGTTATAGAGAACCTGCTGTAAAGAAAACAGCGAAAGTACTAACGTACACTGAGACGTTTGTCGACTACATGAAGGAGATTAGAAGTGCGTGTCGCTGTCACACGATCACACAAAAGGTGTGGTCACTACACTTAGGTCGGTGCGTCTCTCCACAGAGTGTGGTGAGTCAGAAGGCAGTGAACTGCAGCATGTGGCGTTGCAGGATGGTCCATATTCTCCATTGCTGTTGCATTAGGCGCGAAGAACTGGACGGCCGTCGGCACGTCCAACGCCAGCGTTATAACGAGCAGCGGTAGCAATTGCGCAACTGCGTCCATCAGTCGTGGCAGCTGGCCTGGACGTCTGGATTATCCTCTCGTCGCTGTCTTCTCGGCGCGTCGCGTCTCGCCCCGGCCAGCAACACCGACGAGGTTAACTCGTCTGTACTTAGAAAGAGAACTGCTGAGAGCTCATGAGCAATAACACATGAAATGATGTAGAGTAGGTTCTACATATGTGTACCCTATCTAAGGAATTGTCGTTGGAGGTTACTATTGCAGGGGATATCTCGTACAGACAATTACGTGGATTCTCCGGAACGCCGGAACCTAGTTATTATAATGCTCCCCAGAGGAAGAAATCCAACGGCGCAATCCCAGCGTCATACCTCAACGACTGAAACAGACGCGCGTAATGCTTTTTACAACTAGCAGTATGTTGCGTGGCCTTGATTAGGCGTTGTCCCTTAAGCCACTTGTGTTTGCGCCGACGTGGCGTCAGTGTGCATCCATGACATTGTCGGGTCAAACCTTTCAGACTGTAGAAATTCTTTCAATCCATCTATGGCATGGATCAGCAAACCAGTGTTTAATAGTATTAGTTGAAAACAGTCTTGGATGCAATTTTAATTTTTTTATTTATCAACTATGCGTTTCACCTTATTTAGGCATCTTCAGGCTGATCTTAATTTGGTATTTCTTAGGACGATCCATTAGAGAGTGTAGCTAAAGGTCATCGTCGAATACATCAGGCCAACATTGCCTTCGTTAACCTCAATAAATACTTTCTATTATTTGCTCCTGTGAACGTGAACGCGGCATTCAGGTCTTGGAGTCACTCACGTCCATCTAGAAAGTATTTACTGAGGTTAACGAAGGCGATGTTGGCCTGATGTACTCGACGATGCCCTTTAGCTACACTGTCTAATGGATCGTCCTAAGAAATACCAAATTAAGATCAGCCTGAAGATGCCTAAATAAGTTAAAACCCGTAGTTCATAAATAATAAAACTAAAATTGCAGCCAAGACTATTTTCAACTAATACCTTCAGACTGTTGTCCTTGACATGCTGTTGTGTGGCCGAACATGCACAATACTTCGGCTATGTGTGCAGATTCTGTACGGTTGGACAACAAAATGACACAAGACACAACAACTAACATCACTATTACTAACATCACTATTACTAATTCTACAGGTAGGTCCTTAACTAAGCCATGGCTACCCAAGATCTGTAAGTTCCCACGCACTCAACACATTCAGATCATTAGGATACTTAAGTGTACTATGCGGCTACCTATGTACCTGTGAAATTAAAATTGTAACTTGGCCCTGTAAGTGAAAGTTACTTGCCTATGTGCAGACGTTACTGAGCAGAAACCTATGTGGAACATACTTTGGAAACAATATTAGAAAACTCTTAAACTAAGATGTTGTTCCCAAGGGTGGTGCGTTACTGGAGTGAGAGAAGACAGAATAGTTAGAGTCTTGTTTCTTGTCTAAGGTTGCAACTTCTTATCGATAATGCCGCAGAGTTTGTTCACCTACATGAGGGACATATTTCATTATTCATGCGTGACAAGTGTCGATGCTCCCTGGCATCACACTACAACACAAAACCTAAATCCATACTCTCTAGATATGCGTCCATGCATCGGTGGCACGGTTACGTCCCTAATCAGAATTGTACATCCAGAGACCTCGCTGCAGGTGCTGATGTCCACAACAAACGACAAATAAATGAATACCTGCTGTTTAGGAAAATCCTATTCACTGTAGACACAGAAGCCTCATGACTATTATCTTAAGAAGCAGTTGGTTCACCACTTCATCACTGCCGGCTCAAATGTTTTACAATCTCTGTAATAGCAAGTAAAGATAACGAAGACGCTAGACAACATGTCTTCTCTCTTCCATCATTCTTTGTAGACAAAGACTGGCGTTTCTTCTTTGCTCAAGCTAACGGGGAGACACATTAATTGGACCCCTCACATTTTACTAGTCACTACCACGAAAGTTCTCTTTACACAGACTGAAAACGTATATCTAACTAAAATCAAAATTTGCAATAGAAGTTGGAAGTAAAAAAAATCACCCGCTTGTTCTCCATGCAGTGGATTCCCACAATCTAATAGTAGACCAAGCAATGAAGTGTTTCAGGTGGCTGATTTGGTGAATGCCCATGAATTTCCCAGTTGATGACTGCTGTTATGGTTAAATGGGTGATGTTTAACGATCTTCCCTTATACCCCTTCTTGTTCAGGAAGAAACCCATTGTGCCTGAACTCTCACCTATTATCATTTAGGCGGTAGTGCTGGTTGATCCAGCCCCCTGTTTGGATTGTATCTGTTGACACCTGAGACCTATGTTTGCATACCCCACTTTGGAAGTGTTTCTTTTCTTCCAGGTGTTGTATCGGTGATGAGGGCCACATCTCCTTTCAATCGTGCTCTATTCATCCTGCGTATGTTCTAATTCTTACAGAGTTTTTTTTAAGGATTCATTATCGTTACTACATTTTCCAATCAATGTTTATTGATGGTATGGAGCTTCATTCGACAAAAGCCAATTATTCCGGCATTACTGCATAGATCATAAGGGCACTGGTTCCTTTTGATCAGAGCGTCGAAGAATTTGACAGCATGTTTAAATTCTGAGGGGACCAGGCCTGCGTTCCTGCGTCTTGGTAGATCAATAGTCCACCATGAACACATTCCTGAATTATTTGAACAATGTGGATGTTGCAGCGATCGTAAGCGTTCTTTCTGCCTCCCTGTCCTCGAGCTGCCCACATACAAAATCTAGTTTACATTTGAGTAGCCACTGTGGAAGTAGCGAGAGGTCAGCTCTTGGGGTGTAAGATGTTCCTATTATCTACGTAATTCTGAAATTTTTTGATAGAAACAAAATGTTCGAAGTCCAACGTGTCGTTCATCTGTCCGCGCAATGTTTCTCGGAGCTGATTCCGTTTTCACGATGCCATCATCACTTAGTACAGGAGTCGCCACATTGTTCATGTACTTGTCGGTTCTGCATAGTGATATGCAGTTGTCTGCTCCACTCGTCGTTCGGGATATTTGTTCCAAGGGCTCCCGTAATTTTGTAATTTTGCAATTTCGTCACAATGGTCGATGAATTTCACGCTCGCCTCGTCTAGTACTTGCATTCACACCTCGTGACCCTGGTCTCTTGGCCCTCTTGATCTCCTTCTGAGCCTTCTTTGCCTCTCTGTGCATTGTCGTTGCTAAGAGTTTAGCTTCCTTCAAGGCATGCACAGCTAATATTCGGGTCTATTTGCCTTCCTCTTTCACTTCTGCTCTAATGTTTTTGATCATTGATTGTGCCCTATGTTTTGCTCTTCTTTCTGCTTCTTTTTCTCTCTGTGTTGCCCTTTCTTCCATTTTTCTCAGGAGTATTAACCGATCGTCTCTGTTATGTTCAATTTCAATCCTATTGTAGCATGGAGATGTGTGTGAATTTGACCATGCGATTGGTCGACTAGGTACGCCAGAACTTTCCTCGCCATCCAGTCTGTCTTCTTGATCATTCTCACATCATGATGCAATCTCATCTTTGTTCTTATTTACGGTATCATAACTGTGGTGGGCATCAGCCACACTTTGGAAATGATAAAACTCAACTGTGTGGTCGACCCCCTCATGTCACATGTATCGTGCATCTCTTACATCAGAACAGTAAGTTTCAAAATGGTTCAAATGGCTCTGAGCACTATGGGACTTAACATCTGAGGTCATCAGTCCCTTGAACTTAGAACTACTTAAACCTAACCAACCTAAGGACTGCCCAAGGCAGGATTAGAACCTGCGATCGTAGCAGTAGCGCGGTTCCGGCTGAAGCGCCTAGAACCGCTCGGCCACCGCGGCAGGCAGTAAGTTTCACGTGCAACGACGTGGTTAACTTTCTTCAGGAGATGGCATCGAATTACGCATACGTAAATCTCGCAAATAAGGTATTAAAATAACTATAAATACATAGTCCTGCACATTGATGTTCACGACACAGTTTAATAACAGAAAATGTATCATATAGGAAAGGAGTGTCTCATTGCCTCTGGCCCGTTTTAAAATTACTGCAGACTTCATTATTTTGTTATTATTATTTTGTCACTGAGGCTCAAAAAAATCAAAGGACCCCCAAACATTTAAGAAACTAAACTGAAACATATACGCAAAAAATTACATTTATCGTTCAAAACCTTTCATAACTGTTCCTCTTCTTGCGACATCCTACTGATCTTGCTCAATGCCTTCTCTACTCACGTCTATCTGTTCTGACCCTTCAACTATGACTAAATCCTCCATGCTAAAGTGTGCCTTTGCATGCACTAACGCTCATACACACTTTATGTCTGTCTTACTGTGCACCATATTCGGTATTGTGTCAACTTCCTTCTGTCCCCGAGCGTTACTGCACGTGATCATATTCATTGGACATTAATATACAAGATTACAAAATTCGCTTCATGACATAACAGATTTGCCCAGCATCTGGTAACCTTACAGATACCTAGATACCATAAATGAATAAATAACGATCACAATATCTTCTAAATCACATCGCCGGTAAAAACGTCGCCAAACGACAAAGAGACTTTGTGCAGAACCCGCGGAACCAGAATCCGTTGCAAACAGAAGTAAATGAAAAAAAGGCGTCAGCAAATAAAAAATCTTATATGAACGCAGATCTAAGTGTACCACAGATGGTCGCTAAATGAAAATTACAAAATGAACTGCATATTTGATCTACTTACACATTACATGATATAAGAGAAGAAGTTAGTCTGCCCCAGAATCTCGCAAGGTACGAAGACTGAGCATGGTTCGCCAATTTATAGAATTTTCTGCTGTGTATGAGAAGGTGAAACCTATCACAGTAATGGTCCTACCCAGACTCCATCACACTACCCTTAAGACTCGATGTTACCTATAAATTACCCAACGGAATCATTATTTTAAAATGCCCTGACACAGAATCATGTTGCAATAGCTCTAGTATCTAACTATCTGTTGAATCAATAGAATAAATCAATGACTACATGCCTCTTCAAATAAAAACGGAAATGAAACATAAAAATATTGTTTACTAAACAATTACAAAGTATCGGGATTAACATTCTACGAAAACCAAAGTTAATTGCTGACAACAGCTAACAAGATAGGCAAGCAGGGGAACAGGTACCGCATCCTGGCTGCTCATTAAATTACTAATCCAGTATTACCCAACGATTAATCTAGAAACTCCATTAGCCCACTGAATATCATATTAAACGATTCTAAGCCCTAAATCAGGTTTAGCGGAGCTGTGGGAATGGTAAACTTCGTATCTAAATACTAACCCGCATCTAGTGAGCCGAGCTGCTGTATATGCTCACCAGTCTGCGGTGGCGGTAAGTCGGAGGACTGTGGTCATAGTGGAGAATCAAAATCTCACCCGTCAGGACACCTAAAAGTGGCACGACATCTCGAACCAGCGACCCGTCTCCATCCACAACCCAATCAAGAGACTCCCTTTTTTTTTCCACCAGCTCCTGACTCGGCAGTTTGTGCCAATCTGAACAAAAACGTCTATCAGGAAAAATGTTACTGTTTTCCGCCAATAGTGTTTCAATGCCACGTTTAACAAATTCCCACCCTGAAATGTTACCAGTCACAGGCCAATCAGAGTAGCTCTTCCTTTCTAGTTTATCCTAGAAATTTGCGTCAGACGTCAGCTTGCGGCTCCGACTCAGAGCATAGTTTGACACTTCTGAATTTCCCGAGGCCAAATCAACCTGACGTGACCTCGGCGAGGTCCCTGTTGTCACCGTGGTTTGCCCCAATATTCTAAGACTTGCACTTTTCCGTCATAAATTGTGGAGCTGTAGCGATCATATGAAACCGTAGCCCTTGGACATCTCAAGAGAGGGGTCATGCCAAAGGCCGCTAATACCGACTTAGTGAAAAGGACAGGTAGGTTCCGTGAGCTTCCGTTAGTGGCCACGCAAGCCGGCGCAAAGCTTTGAGTGCCTATGTAACATCAACCGCATTCAGAGAAGTGTGCAGTCTGTGTATTTCTCAATTATTTACGGTCTTGAACTGTCAGCTGGTTTACCGAGGACCTCTGAAACTTTACAAAATACATTTCCCTGTAACGAATCCCTATAATTATCTTATGAACTCTAGGCTTCTGAAGCATCAAATAATTTTTAACTGAAAGTAAGTGTGTCGCTGTCTTCGATGGAGGCCGAAAAACAACTTTTACTTTGTCTTCATAAACAAACTGGCCATCAAAAGCGGCAAGGGAATACCCATGGTGACACCGTGAGTCTGTTCAAAAATTTCGTTACTAAATAAAATGTTTGCAGTATTAGCTTCTCTACTTACGGAGACACTTTGAAGCGAATGGGCAGTCTCCGCAGCGGATACGTAAAGCGCTACCAATGAGGCCAAATTTGGCCATAAGGAATGTGGAAGAAGACACACAGAGAGATTTAAATTCATGGCTTTCCCTGTCATATGTGGTAAGCTTATCGTCAAAAATATGGTGGATTCAAAGCAAGCACAAAGTAAAACTGATTTTTCACCTTCCACTGGAGACAGCAGCAGTCTCAGTTCCCGTTAAAAATTATTTGATGCTCCAGAAGGCTAGAGTTCATAAGATCCCCTTCCAGAGTGGCCCATCATACATCGAACAGACGACTCGTACAGTACATGGAAGAGTCAGGGAACACAGCAGGTACACCCGAATCTCACAGCCTAGGCAGAGTACAATGATATGACGCTGCAAATGATCAGTCTTCACGTTGATACTGTACTGCCAAAAACAATGGACATTTTTAACCATTCTCTGACCTCTAGCATTTTTCCAACAGCCTGGAATCTGGGACTCATAAAACGGTTACCCAAGAAGGAATCCTCCTTACAGTCTCCGACTACAGACCCATTCGCATTCTTACGGCATTTTCAGTGCTTTAGAGTACACAGTTCACTAACAGCTTACTAATTATTCGACATCAAATAAACTTTTATATGAATACAAGTCCGGTTTCTGGCAGAACAGTAGCACGAAGACCTCTCTTATAAAAGTGACTGATGAGCTGAAACAAGCTACAGATAAACAACAGGCGACTATTACGTGCTGTTTGCGTTTAGCAAAGCTTTCGAAACTGTCGTCTTTGACATTCGCCTTGATCTCATAAGTCAAAATTTTTCTTCAAGGGCTGTAGAGTAGTTCGACACATACATTACATTCCGCCAACAGTGAGCAATGATTGGAACAGAAAAGCCACAATGCAGGGATGTAGATTCAGAGGTCCCACAAGGATCAGTAGTGGGTCCTTTACTCCATCCTTTATAAGTTAGTGACGGGTCAATTACTCTTCCCCACTGGAAACATCACCTATATGCTGACAATTTTCATTTATATCTAAATGCAGTCACAACAAACCTATGCAAAGCCATCCAGTATGTAAATGCTGATTTACTTGCCGTATCAGTGTGGGTGCAGAGAGTAGGTTCGAAACTTAGCTCATATAAAACACAATTAATCTTAGTCCCTCATAAAAACTTTTTCATCCCGCAGTTCAAATCCTAAAAGGCAGAGAAATAACCTTTTATTCTTCTGCAAATAACTTTACCACAATTCTGAGCCACCCTTTAGACTGGACTGAACACACAGTTACTGTCTGTGAGAAAGTGTCAGCGCCACTTCATTCCCTGCGTAAGTATGAACATGTAGTTTCTTCCACGTTTAAGAAGAAGCACGTAGAGACACTAATACTCCTCATACTTGACTGCAGTGATGTCATTCTCCAAGGACTTTTATATGAACGCTCAAGTATAACTCGATGCTGTACGAAAATACCAGAACTTTATCGTTCACGCTTGTCGGTGTGTGCTGTACTAAAATGTCGAAATTCTAGAGTCTAACCCATCCTTTTGGACTGGGTGGTGAACGATTTGGAATTTATTTGGCGAGAAACTTAACTAAAACAGATATGTGTTCCAAATTGAACAAGTCATAGAATCCGTCACTTTCCATAATAACCTTGTAAGGACGTCGCCACACCACAGTTCACAACGACACATTGACTTCCGGAAGAGGATCGAGCGAGTAATCAGAGGTTCACTTCAAGCGTATGTGTACTTCTTCGCCGCCGACCAATGTGCAGTCCGTAGGGTTAAGAGGACGGAGCGAGTGCTGCAGCGGCAGCAGCCGCCCACACTCAGCACAGCGATGTAACAGCAGGGGGACGCATGTGCGGCCGACTGAGTTTCGACTCCGCCCGCCAGTGTGGAGGAGTGCGCTGGTGACTTGGCTTCGGTTGTCACCGGTCGGCAACCAGTGCATCTCGGCTCGTCGGAAGCCGCAGTCGGTCGCCCCATGACGACGGCTCTTCCGACGAGTGAGACGACGGCATGGGCGTCACTACAAATTGGGGACTTTCCAGCATTGATGACTGATTTGCTAAGTTAATGTGACTGCCTACTGCGTCTTCTAGCTCTCGTGTGGAGGCAGAAAAAATGGTATACGAAACCACCAGACGAAAAGGGCCTGCTACTGAAGAGGACATGCAACAGCAACAGTAAGAAACAAGCCGTCGCCTTTAGCAGCGAGGTTGTTACCTTTCTCAGAAGCAAGAAGGTCTCTAAGAAACGCCTTCACAGAGACTACACGTCCACCAACTAAGGATGAAGAAGTTTTCGCACAATCTCACAGGACAGCCCACGCTGCCAGCTTGCGGCAGCAGACATTGCGATATCCAACAACAACTTCATACCACTGGCAGACATTGATGACAATGATGAACCATCACGCACTACTGCACCAAGGGACCGGTGCACGACACCACTTTCGATTGTCCTGCTTTTTTCGTAACATGACATGACTCTCCACTATCTCGTGAAGCAAGCCGTGTAGGAACACCCATTTCCTTCAAAACAGGCGGAAAAAACACGTATAAAATACGCCCACACTCCCTGGAGGAGAACCACACTATTACTGGCGTGGTTGCAGGATGTGACACTGACTTGATTCATCTACAGAGGCAGCCCTCTAAAGATGTCATAAGGCAAGAATTACAACAAGAAAGTTATGAAGTGTGCTCTCTCAGCAGAATGTAATCACCACTCATAAACTCTGCAGTGCGGATGGTAATCGCTGTTCCCACCAACAACGAGCACGTCCGAGGACTTTGGAAAACAACTTCAATCGCACCATTTGACATAACTGCCTAAGACTTGCGAGCTAAACATCGCCCCCCACAATGTTTCCGATCCGAAGGACTAAATCACGTTGTCTACTGTACCATGCTAGTGCGCTTCGTAAAAGGTAGCCATTAACGTCACACTACGCAAGGAGAATAACAACCCCTTCTGCGTCGACTGGAATAAAGCCGATTCACCAGCTAGAAAGGATGGAAGGTATTCAGATGACTAACCAATAGGCTTGAGAAATCATCCCGCACAGCTACAACAAGACAAGGTTTGTCGTACATTCAAGCCATAGCTTTGAATCGGACACATCAAGTCACATGTTGTGTACTAGTACAACACCCTGCAAAGTCCCCACCTGTACCAATCACGCAAGTTTTCACGCAGCCTATCACCACTAGTGGCTCACAGCTACCCTAGATCGCAATAGATGTAACGCGAGAAACCACTGACGAAATCCTACAGGCTGGAGGCCGAACTACCACCTTTGGCCTTGTCGACCTGGCTAAAATGCTTAGTGTGGTACACCGCACCTTGGATACGATCCTTGCGCAGCTTCTCATAGCTGCAGTACCGAATGGGCTCCAAATTCTGACCCAGAAACCCAGCCAACTACAAGAGGGCTCTGCGACTGGCTCTCCATCTTCTATGTGACTACACTTTGCGGGAACGTAGCTATTGGCTTGTGTACAGCGACTGAATGAACGAATTAACGAATCTAGATACTGAAAGGACGCTCTACTCTCATACCGTTAGCTCTGCATATATGCATACCAGAAACGTGGGCAACAAAGGCTAGTACTGGCTCTGTCTACGATGGCCATATCAATTTCCTGTGATAATAGAATAAATAAATAAAATAATACGTAACAAAACTGCTACTTCGGGAACAGTACTAGGCTCCACTAAAATATGCTTCAAGTAATGGCAGACCACAATAGAAGACTGAAGGTAAGACATAGTTCATCCTAAACCTGAAGAGTTTCCAGCACTAAAGCTCGCGTCGTCGTCTTGATGCGTCGTGCAGAGTCCTTCGGCTCAGTCTGAAGATGGCTGAATGTTATACGGCCGGAATATTAGAAGAAGAAGTGAAGGAGTTGTGTCTCACTCTGTTTTAGATAGATCATCCAACTACAGAATGCATTTAGGCATCAGATTTACTGGCAGTACACTTTTTACCACATAATACAACCATGAAGTCAAGAGACTGTGCTTCTCAAGAGAAGTTAGGATACTAGACTTATATTTTGGAACGCTATGGATGTAAAAACGTGTGATCTCTGTATCTGACTGAGTGAAAGATTACGGAAAGAACTGACACGCTTGTGGTTTATTACACACATTGAGCCTTGTTGGTCAGAACTAAGAGAAAGATGGTGGTCCATTTCTGACAAATAAAGTGGAGTAAATTCGTCTTCACGCCTTGCAGATCAGCTTAAAGCCAGCGAAGCTCGTGTATACAATGCTATGATATGTTTCATCTTAAGATCTATAGAATTTCCAATGAAACAATGACCTATGAGGGCAAGTGGATACAAGGATTCTTATTGTCATAAACCGCACATAATGGAACACGAGTGTACAAATGAGAAGGAAACGAAGCGATTTAACCTTAATGCTCTGCTCTGATGTACATAAGTAGAAAACCCAAACAGTACATTGATTTGCCTATCATGTTGTACGAAAAGAAAGCTCAAAATCAAAGCAGGAGTAGAGGCCCAAGTGAAATTTTAGACTCAGAGGAAGGAATACGATAGGTAAACAAACATCTAAAATGGCGTTCATATATCGGTAAAAGGTTGGAGTAGAACAACATAAACATAAGTAAAATGCCAAAGAATAAACTAAGATCAACACCAGTTACAAAAATACCCTACGGGTAATTTTTAAACAGAAAGAATATTTCCAGCGATTGCTGCAGATTTTATGATACAGCCCTCGATAAAGAAGACCTATGGAAATAATGAGGACAACTTGGTGAGACCGGCACATGGTCACCTCACTTATCTTTTGAGGACAGCGTCATAGGTTTGCGGCCAGCACAACTGAGTCCATAGCAGACACTCAGATTACCTAGGATGTCTTGTCGTGAACAAGCGAAATAACAGAAGAGGTTGCAAACCTTTTCACAACGGGGACGAAAAACCAATGGCTACTTAACGAGGGATAACCAATCCTATAGCATCCAAAGGCAGTACAGTTGCAATGGTAGGATCGTTATCAATAGATATTGATGTCACATTACCACACGTCTCATGTAAACAGATGAAAGAGCTTACCTTACGAAAGTCCCTACCAACAGTGGATGTAACAGCGGTCTGCCTCGATCAGTTAACATTGTTCATATCGATGTTACCACGCAGTGAGAGATCAAAGGTGTCCCTCTCTATGAAATTTGAAATTTTTCTGGATGAAATACCCGATTTAATTTGAAAAATATTTTTCTTTCGCGTCTTGATCGCATGTAGTGGACTTACGATATTTACCGGCTTCAGTTCGTATGAGTCATCATCAAACTAGCGTTTTGGTTTTTATGAAGATAACACGTAAATCGTAAAGTTCAAATTTGTTGTCTCTTGAAAACCATGGGCATTAGGTGACTATAGGGCTCTTTACTTTTCCAAAAAGCAAGAAACTAGTTCCTAAGATGAGACGAGTTGAAGCCAGTAAACGATAATTAATCCACTAAATATGATCAAAACAGGCACGGATTAAAACGGCTCCTTTCCTGCGTCGCTACTTCTTAGATATAAAGATTTATCACTTCGAGTGGGTAGTTCAGTGTCATGATCACATACATACATTAATCCTTGTTCCATTGATCACGAATACGACAATTCGTAATGATGTGGAACGTGTCACTTTAACGTAAGTTTTCTTTACACAAATTAGTTAATAATTTTTTTACAGTTACTACCTCATATCTAAAAATTCATCTGTTGAGTAGACGGAGTTGTCATTCAGAAATTATTTTAATTTGCTTTTAAATGTTGGTTGGCTATGTGTCAGACTTTTAATGCTATTTGGCAAATGACCGAAGATTTTTGTGGCAGCATAATTACCCTTTTCTGTACCAAAGTGAGATTTAATCCAGAATAGTGAAGATCATACTTTCTTCTAGGGTTCTAGTTATGCATTTCGCTGCTATTTTTGAACTGGGATGGGTTATTAATAACACATTTCATAAGTGATGATATGTATAGCCAAGGTAAGTGAATATCCCGAGTTGAAGCTGATCTAGAGTGGCCTGCAGCTATTATACCGATTACATGCTTTTGTGGAATGATCTCTTAATGACGAATTGCCCCAAAATATGATGCCATATGAAAGCAGGGTAAACTACAGCCGTAATAAGGGGAAACTACAGCCGTAATTTTTCCCTAGGGCATGCAGCTTTACTGTATGGCATGGAGAGCTGCATCAAACCAGTCTCAGGACTGAAGACCACAACAACAACAACAACAACAAAATGAAAGCAGTGAATGAAAATAGTCATAGTCGACTAATTTACCGATATGTTTGTCAACAATATTTGCAATCACCCTAATAGCATAAGTAGCTGAACCTAACCGTTTCAGCAGATTAATCATGTAATTTCCTTCACCCAATAAAAATACACAACATTTGTAGTCGAATTTAAGTAGAGAATGTTCCTGGACAGTAAATCAGCAGCACTCTTACGTTGGGCACAAGAGAACAATTTCCTCTTCCTGAGACAACTAATTGACGAACAGTTTTCGAGTCTTTTATATAGTAATGAGAGCTTTCTTTGTAACGAAGTGCTAATGTTTTTCCTTCTCCATCAATTTGCCCACAGGAATACCGAGTTGATGGAGAAGTGTTTAGGCGCCATGCTACTGAGGCAGAGCTTGTCCATCGGGACTGCAGTCTGCTTCCAACTGTTCCAAGTCGCCTTAGTGAGTATCACAGCCTTTCTTGTAAAATTTTTACCTTTGTCAGATATTGTTAAAAATGGTGACTAGGGTATATTTTAATCTCTTACTTGCGATAAAGAGGAAAAAGTAACATTTCTCATAGGAATAGCAACGATCAAATACTGAGAAGCTTTTATCTGACAAATCAGCTTCATGGAAAGTTGAAACTCCTAGTTAGAGAGCAACTGTTACCCTGTGAAGACTCCACCCCCCCCCCCATTTTTTATTTCGCCGTCAACACAATTATCACAGTATTTGTAACAAACTGACACATAATTCTGGTGATGGATAAGTTGATATCTCCATAAACAGGCAATTTATATCGCGCCTTTGACCACCTGACCGATATATCTGTAGCAAATCTCTTACGTGTTGCTGCCCAGAACTAACTGTCGAAACAACTCCAAAACGTAACTTTTACTTTACTTCCCTTGACGTAGCTGAAAAACTAGTTGGTCACAAAAATAATTTTGCTATTTCTCTATGGAATTTATCTTCTTTCCATGAAAGTTCCCTTTCAGAATAATGCGCAACGCTAGCAACAGCTTACCTTTTGACAAATCATTTGGAGTAAATAAATGCTTTGGAAAAGCTGTTCTTGGTTTGCGACCGCATCACAGTGTAAAACGCGGCCGTAGTGAACATTGAGGGGCCGAAGCGTGATAACAGCCGTGCACCGCGAGAATGAATGCCGCGAGAAGTGGGGAAATCCACTGACATGAGTGACTTCGACATAGCCGGCCGGTGTGGCCGAGCGGTTCTAGGCGATTCATCCTGGAACCGCGCGACCGCTACGGTCACAGGTTCAAACCTTGCCTCGGGCGTGGATGTGTGTGATGTCCTCCGGTTAGTTACGTTTAAGTAGTTCTAAGTTCTAGGGGACTGATGACCTCATCTGTTAAGTCCCATAGTGCTCAGAGCTATTTGAACCACTTGAACTTCGAGATAGGTGAGGTTGCGATGAGGCGGCGCCTGGGAACCAGCAACTCGGGACTGGCGAAGCTGGTCGACTGTTTTCGTACTACTGTCGTGAGTGTCTGTGGAGACTGATTGAAGACGCGGTGAAACTGCGAATAGGCGACAAGGTGTTAGAAGTCATAAACTCATCAATGAAGAGGGAGGCCGAAGTCTTGCATCCTCTGTAAAGTAGGATAGGTGGCGATTTGTGGCATAACTTACGACGCAGTACAATGCTGGTCCAAGCACAAGTTTTTCGAAGCACACCTATTGGGCACACATTGTCGATTGATGCAGCAGTCGATCGCTACGTGTTCCCATCTTGTTCCAGAGGTATCATCATTTTAGAGTGCAGTTGGCAGTAGATCATTGAGGGAGGGCCGTGGATCAATGAAAAACCTTCATCTGGGTTGGTGAATAATGTCTCTTGTTACCCCAGGTCGAAGGCCGTATTCAGATACATTATAATCCAGGCGAACAGTTGCTGAAAACACGCTCAGGCGCAAGCCACTGGCAGCAGTATTACGTGGATTTCCATGTAACCTGTAGTAGTAAAAGAAGGTACAACGGAAGCTGTGCTGTACGTGAACCTTATTGCGGAACATGTGCGTACCTTCGTGCTTGATGTCTGTCGCGAAGGGTTTGGCAAATTGTAGTAGGATAACTGTGCCTGTCTTGTAGAGTTGACTGAGGGCATGATGGTGAACTAACAATTAAGTCTTGGCCACCAAATTCGTGTGATCTGAACCCGATAGAACACACCTAGAACGCTACTAAACGCCATCTGCCCACCCATAAACAACCGGTCGGTAATTTGTGGGAAACGCGTGGCATTTAGGTAGACGTCTAGTGCCACTCGAGAAACAAAACAAGGACCTTACGATTCAATGATACACAGAATCTCTGCGTTCTTGCTTTCCAAAGGTGGGCCAGCACACTGGTAGGTAGGTGTATATAGAGCCAAACTCGTACTGGATCGTCGTTGTAAGAAGGTAATACAGTTTGAAAAGGTGGAGTATGTAATATACAACCTCTGACAATAAAGTTCGGTGAAAAGTCCTAGGAACTCTCCAGACAACAAGACCATTGAGCCGAACTCGTACAAGGTGGAAAGATGACATAGAGAAGGACATCGCAGCATTAGGAATTTCCGCAGGGTGGAGAGAGACTGCGAGAGATAGGAGGCGGTGGAAGCAGGTAGTTAATGCAGCGCGTGGTCTACAGGGCCTGTGAACGCGGAGGAGGAGGAGGAGAAGAAGAAGAAGAAGAAGAAGAATAGCCCTGTAACATTAACATAGATGAACTACGAACTACAGTTGCCTTACTACCATTCGAAATAGTCACCTGCCATAAATATGCACCACTGAGTCCGCCAATACATGTCCTGGAAACTTTGCGCGAAGCCTTCCTTTGGAATGGTGTTCAAAAGCCGCGTCACGTTTCGTTGGATGTCAGGAATATCGTCAAATCTCTTTCTTTCAAAGCCAGTTTGACTCGAGGGAAAGGAAAGAGCTGGAGGACTGAGGTTCGGCGAGTATGGTGGATATTCAAGCTGCATCACACGCCTTTTTTGCCAGGGGCGCCAATCTCGCTTCCGTCGGCCGTCGTAATTTAATATATTATTATTGTTATTATTACTTTTTGATTGTTGCCGACTTACGTGGTGGGCCTTCATAAAAATGATATTTCATTCAATTTTGATTTACGATTAAATGCTTTTGTGAAGTTCTCCTTTTTAACAATATTAATCATAAATTATTTGTTACATTAATGAATGTTAGACTCGCTGAATCTTAAAACATGAGCATACAAGTTGAACATTGGAATAAACTTTTCATATTAATTTCCTCGGATAGTCAGTTAACTTTAAAGCAAAAGATCTTTAGTTATTAATTACAATTGCGGCCCACACACGCGCGAGAGTATTTTTTCTTACCTCCGTTAATCATTGTATTCTAGTCGGAGTCCTCGCTCTGGCTCTCGGCTATGGTACTGAAAATAAGAACCTTAAAGCTACGTGTTTTCTGCAACGTCGGGCGGCTGTGGAGAAAAATTAATATTATGTTAATAGCGGGCGATTTTTTTGCTTCAGGTAATTTTTCATAAGTTAATATCGCCACGTAATGTCGTCTTTGGCTGCGTCGACCGCTGCGATTGCTGAACTGTAATTACTTGAATGAAGGTTAATTCAAGGAATGCGGACATGAAATCGGGATCACCTCTTACAAATTAAAAGTGCACAATAATGTTAAATCAATATATTATCTGCTTAACTCATACAAATATGCTTACATTTGCCAGCACTCGAAAGATGTCCGTCTACACGCAATCAAGACAAGAGAAGGAGAGAAGACGACTGAAAAATTAACAAAAGAGCGTATCTTGTCGTGTCTTTAGATCATTTTGTTATATTTCTTTGCATTCGAAACTTAGACAGAGAAATTATTGTTTTACGGCTACATGATAAAAACATATTATTCCGTTTTTAAATGTCTCTTCTTTATAAATACTGTTTTTAAGTGTTTTCGTAGTATAGCACTGGGGACGCTATAAGGGCCTGTGAACGCTGAGGAGGAGCAGAAGAAGAAGAAGAAGAAGAAGAAATGCCCTGTAACATTAACATAGATGAACTACGAACTACAGTTGCCTTACTACCCTTCGAAATAGTCACCTGCCATAAATATACACCACTGAGTCCGCCAATACATGTCCTGGAAACTTTGCGGGAAGCCTCGCTTTGGAATGGTGTTCAAAAGCCGCGTCACGTTTCGTTGGATATCAGGAATATCGTCAAATCTCTTTCCTTCCAAAGCCAGTTTGAGTCGAGGGAAAGGAAGAAGCTGCAGGACTGAGATTCGGCGAGTATGGTGGATATTCAAGCTGCATCACACGCCTTTTTTGCCAGGAACTGTTTGACGATATTGACTGTGTGGGGGCGAGCGTTGTCGTAAGCAAAACACCAGGAACCTTGTGCGTACTGCGGTAGTACCTCGCGTAGACATTGCATGAAACGGGTCAAAATTTCAACGTATGTGCAGTGTTCAACGTCGTTCACTCTGGTAGAAATTCCTTGTGGATAATGTCCTGACTATCTAAAAAGTTGACGAGCACCGTTTTGATTCGTGATTTATCGGCTCTGACCTTTATCCGATGAGGTGATGTCGGAGAACGCCATTCCATGCTTTGCCTTTTCGCTTCAGGGTAGCACCGGAGACACTAGGTTTCATCCTCAGTGAGAATACGGTTCAAGAAATTGGGTGTCGCATGCACCGTTTTGACAAAATCCTGTGACGCCTTTAAACGTACCTGCTTCTGATCGTCAGTCAAGTGATGTGGCACAAGACGAAAACACGTTTTCCTCTTCCCCTAACTCCTGGGTAAGGATTTGTCGTACGGATTCACGGTTCATCTGCAGTTCATCTGCTATCAAGCGCACAATTAATCGACGGTCATTCGTGATTAATGTCATCACTTTCTCAAAGTTTTCATCGCTGACGGCGGTCGCCGGTCGTCCATTGAGGGGATTGTCAAAAACACGTTCCCGGCCTCCTCGAAAACGGACGAACCACTCGTACACACAGTTCATGGTCAGTGCTTGAACCCTTAACACATAGCAGCAGTGCATGTGTTTCTTTCAGTGTCTTGCCAAGCTTAAAGCAAAATTTTAATATATTTAGATTAAAGTTCAGTCTTGATCACGTATGTCTGTTTTAATGAGTAACCGGTTTCGGTTTTTTCTATAAAACCATCATCAGACCCATTGGCTCCCTTGGGTTGGTAGGTGGAGCTCTCCTTGCTGCTGTGCAAGGAGAGCTCCACCTACCAACCCAAGGGAGCCAATGGGTCTGATGATGGTTTTATAGAAAAAACCGAAACCGGTTACTCATTAAAACAGACATACGTGATCAAGACTGAACTTTAATCTAAATATAACAATTAATTGATCACTGAATTCCAAAAATGTTAACCAAAATTTTAAATTGATCCTTTGCTCGTTCATTTTCCTATTGCCAGTTCAGAGCTAACGCACTAAACAAGCGCTTTGTCCAACAGGTCTAACACGGAACATACACACGATGCTCAACTGAACTACGGTTCATGTGCAAACAATGGTGCTGCTTACACCATCATTGTATGCTCAGCAACAAACGGTTCTGTCTCCCCAATGCAAGACGTAGTGCAGTATCCAGATCGTATAACTTCATAGCTGAGGCATGCCTTAGATAAAACCCAGATGTCACACGATTACACACATAGTGCACAGTCATCATACACTGTTGTAATACTCGTAGATAGTGTAACACCAGTAAGGCGAATGTCTGGGGGGGAACGAGTTGGATAATACTCTGTAGTCATCTGCTGACTGATGTAGCGCTCTGCACGACATATTTCGTCCCAGTCGAACTTGTAAATCGTTATTTTAACGACCTTCGATGCATTTTCAATTTATATTCTCGCATGCAACCCCCAGTCATATTGCGCTTCTATACAAACGTTTACACATTTCGTTCCACTGAGAGTTAAATTGCATGTGGAACTGAAAAGCATGGGTATACTCCATGCCTTCTTCTCCAAAGCATGTGCACTCTGTGGCTGCACTAGCACAGGGATGTTGTGCTGGGATGGGTAACATGTTGGTACTGTCCTCCATCTTGCTGCTCTTTAGGACCACCAGCAGTGTTCGATGTCTTGGGAGCTCGCATGTCCTCATCACAGAGATCAATGAGTGGGACAGACAACAACTCCTTGTCCTGCTCCAGCAAGTGGGCTATGTGCGCTACAGGATCCCACGTGGTCGCTACAGGTTCAGACGTGCTGGAGGTTGTTGCTGCTGCAGGTCTAGAGGTCGCTGTAGGTCTCGACAAGATGGAAGCCGAGGTTGCTACAGGTCTGGACACAGCAGAGATCGGCATCTTGGCGCTCGGCCATGTACGGTTGGAGGCATCGATGAATACTGCTGAACAAAGATGAGGAAGCATTACATGTGGACCAAGATGCAAAAACAATCAATAATAATAATACTAAGGACAGAGAAAGATGTGATATGGGATACTCACTTTTCCACTTCTACCTGTTCTGGAGAACTGTGCTGGATTGCAACTGCTGTTGGCGATTCATGGTTCTTCGTCTTCTTCTTCTTCTTCTGCTGCTGACTGACGGAGCAAGACTGAGGTACCAGGGCTGCTGAGCCTACCCTATATCACCTTCAGTAATGTTAGCAGATATCGCCATCCTACTGGCTCAAGTCTAACACATGACTGGATTAAGGGTTCCTATTGGTTCCCGCCATTTCCCCCACCCTGATCTGCCATCTTGATTACGTCACAGGAGGGGTGAGAGTGCCGTCTGATGGCAGTACTGTGTACTAGGTCAGTTGGACTCTGGACCTCGTGGTGAACACACTTGATGGTGGTAGTGCCTCTAATTGTTTAAATAAAGACTGCATGCAAAATAAAGAGTCCTTTTCCCGCCATTTTCTAGGCAGATGACTTATGTTAGTGGAGGTAGCCCAAGTAACATCTTTTGCCACCATTTTCTTGGGTTAGCAGATGTAGCTGTGGTGTGTTGCATTGTCCTGATAGAATTTGAACTTCCTGCTATCTTTTGGGGGAGGGGAGAGGATGGGGCTAGGTTAGTGGAGGTAGCCCAATTGAACTATCTTCCCAGCAAAATTCAAACTCCCCGCCAAATTCCACCATGTTGGTACTCGTGTCATCAGCTGATGTCACGGTCGCCATTTTCGATGATGTTATGTGCTGTTGCCAAGTCTACAGGCTGCCATCATTGCCGCCAACTTAGATACATCTAATGGAGAGTGGTGTGGTAAATACTTTGCCCTACTACTTGTGTCTTCTGTTTCATTCAATAACTTTATGGGTGGTAGATGTGATATAAACATTCGAAGCATACATGCTCGTCACACCAAGT
This sequence comes from Schistocerca serialis cubense, assembly GCF_023864345.2. Classification (NCBI taxonomy): domain Eukaryota; kingdom Metazoa; phylum Arthropoda; class Insecta; order Orthoptera; family Acrididae; genus Schistocerca; species Schistocerca serialis. Next base: position 298,793,054 of record NC_064645.1, read on the forward strand.
ACATCTAACGAATGCAATCTCCACAAACTACAACGTTCCTTCGAAAGATTCGAAGGAAACCAAACTTTTTAGGAATTAATTTTGATGTATACAACAGTTATGATAACGTTGTATGAAAAATCAGCACTGCAAGTTATAATGAATTATGCAGTGAATCTTAATTACAACCATTCGGTTATGCAGTTCCCGCAAGGTTATCAGAAGCAGACTGTAATCTAAAGCCTCGAAATTAGGTATTTAACTTGGTGATAAACATAAACATCACATGGCTGGCACAAAATTGTGTAGTTTGGTGGTATTAATTTTATTGAGTATCATCATCTACAAACATACTATCATACAAGATGGTATTAGTTTGTTCGTTCTAAGAACTCAATATCAGACAAAACTTGTTGTCAGCAATATATGCTTTAAAAATGTTCTCAATATATGTTTTGTAAACAGCATTCTTCTATTCCCCGCATTTCAAGCAAGTGAAGAAAACGATTTTTAACTAGTTGGTTAAATGATTGGTCTCTTCTATATCCCGAGGTCTAAATTAATCATTAATTTATTATAAGCATCAGAAACATTTAGACGGATATTTTTCTGACGATGTGATGGAATATTGCGCCCTGTACGAATGCGTTACGTTATGCGCAAGTGTCAAATTCTCGTTTCCGCAACATCTTATCCGCAATTGTGTTCGTACGACGAGGCTTAAAATTTAAATTCCTTACTACTCCAAGTCGCCTGAGAAAATTATTTGCCCACGTTCTTATTGCTCTTAATTAATTTACTTATCTCCTAATACGATTAGTTTCACTGAGAAAAAATTGCAAATTAAAAAAAGAAGTGCAAAATGCAGCTGGGAATCGAACACACTTTCTCTACTCACAAGCCAGATGCCTTGGTCGCTATGCCAGTGACGCTTTCGTTGAGGAGCGTATACCTAAGAGGCCCTCGTAAAACTTTCTTTACTTGACTTCTGTGAAAACATGCGGTTACGGACCCCATATACATGTATGGAAAATGCTGAATTTTCGATTATCTCTCAGCCGAGTCAGCTCTGAGTCGTTGGCGTATTATGAACTTTAGGGCTGATTTTCTCCGAAATAGGGGCCGTTGAGCCAAAATATCTTCGAGTCTTCCAAATGGCTCTGAGCACTATGGGACTCAACTTCTGAGGTCATCAGTCCCCTAGAACTTAGAACTACTTAAACCTAACTAACCTAAGGACATCACACACATCAATGCCCGGTGGAGGATTCGAACCTGCGACCGTGTAGGTCTCGCGGCTCCAAACTGTAGCGCCTACAACCGTACGGCCACTCCGGCCGGCCGAGTCTTCCATTTTAGGTTGTAAGCGAGTATCCAAATATGAACCGAATCAGTTGGTCGTGTCTGAGGCCTTCCCACTGTGAGGAGCACATATAAATACATAAAATATTTCTTACGTTTCGTCAAAAAATATAGTAGACGGAATACTCTAATTTCCATCAGTAAAGTATTCTAGGCAAGAACACTCCCAATCAACCTGCAGCTGTTTTGAACATCCTCAAAAACTTCACTAGGCACATTTTATTAGGTGCGGTATGCTTTTGCGTTCCTCCAAACTTTGAAATGGATTACGTAGTCAGTTATTGTAGGGCATACAGATTTACGTGAGCTCCAAACTATGGTGTAGATCGCTAAATTTCGCTTCAACAGATCATTACCAGAGGTGAAAGAAAAGATACATAAAAAGTCCAAGGATTAATAGGGGGTGGAAACTGACGATATTACACTGCTTGACAATAGCTAAGGAACAGAGGCACTGTTGGACAGGAATAATCACAGAAAATGATGACGACATGAAACACAGCACGTACGCTATACATCTGTAGTGGTATATTTACAAAGGAAAATTGTATAGAGTTCACCATTTGGGAAAGCTGAATAGCCGCTCGGGGTAGCAGCGTGGTTTCAGGCGCCTTGACACGGTTCGAGCGGCTCCCCACGTCGGAGGTTCGAGTCCTGCCTCGGGCATGGGTGTGTGTGTTGTTCTTATCATAAGTTACTTTAAGTTAGATTAATTAGTGTGTAAGCTTAGGAACCGATGAACTCAGCAGTTTAGTCCCATAGAACTTACCACAAGCTTCCAAAATTTTGGAAAGCTGGAGTACAGACGTAAATAATGTTCAGACTCACCACATAAAGGAAGGAATAAGTCCTCATCGGGCACTAATGAGCATTTTGCATCGGTTATTCATCCTGACTACAAAGCCGTTGAGGAGTCGTTGGTGGATAGTGTCCTGCTACTCCCTGAAGGCGGTTTTCAGTTCTTAAGCGGTTAGGGAAGGGGAGTTCGTTGAAAAAGATATCTGCCAAGAGCATCCTAATCATTCTCTAGAGGTTTTAGATCCATAGTGTACGCAGGCCATTCGATACGTCACTATCTTCAGTTTCCAGGGTGTCCGATACCTTGCTGTCCTGTGTGGGAAGTCGGGACCTACCGCAGCCCTAAACAGACGGACATGCTCTATAATAATCTCCCTGCAATATCGCTGTGCTGTAATGGAATCCTGCGAGAAAAAGGTACAACGGTGTGCGGCCATTCTGCAAAATGATTGCCCACACTACGACGCCTAGACCACCCCGATGAGGTTCGTGAACATTCTGTGGTGTGTAATGTCTTCCCGTCTCTCTTCGCACTAACTGCTGACCAGTATCATGTGCCAAAATGAAGTGGGATTTCTCGGAAAATGTCACTAAGGTACACTGTTGCTGACACCAGTCAACAAGCTCTCTACAGTCAACAATGTCGTGGTTGAAGTGGGATGCATTTCAAAGGCTTCCAAGGATGCAAACCAGCCTGATTTAATCACTGCGAATTGGTTCTGGCAGAGACACATGTACCGGTAGAGGCTGCAATGTCTGCAGCGATCTGCCTAGCAGTGAGATGTCTGCTCCTTTTCACTATTAGGGCAAAGTATCAATCCTCTTGCCATGTGGTGGTCCGTCAACGATCACCAGTAAGTTTTTGCAGAGCATTTCCACCTTCAGCGGCCTTTTTTAACCGCAAAGCGACACTTTTGGAGACATCCATTTCTATGGCCACTTTAGTGACACTTTGACCGACTCCGAGCCGTTCAATTGCTCCTCCTCGACGGTAAGCACCCAAATTATGTCTTCCAGACGTATTGCAATACCACCCAGAATGTCGAACTTAACGGTTCTAAAGACTCCTTTCGTGAACCATCGAACTGCATAAACTACCAAATGCACGCAAAGCGTTCGGCCAGAGGCTTTGGGGCAGTTAACATGTCCAGCCTCTATGTTTCCTTTTGATATCATTCAACGGATGTTGCGTATCAGCTGGAAATGGTTCTATAGGAAGTGTTGGTTGTTCTCTAGCAAATGTCGAGCAATATATGAAGGTTATTTCTATCTTCAAAGACACATCCAATACGTGAACGGCGTTATTAAGATGATATTTGACGTCATCAGAAACGCCACGTAAAAATTTCATAAACGCATTTGCGATATGTGCTCTTGCATTTCTCTGCTTGAAATAACCGCACGTCTTTTTATTAGTTATTGGTTCTCCAACAAAAAAGTTCAGCTCAGTCTAGAATGAAAGTCATGATACATTTTTAAAAAAATGTTGTAGGTAAATGGCTAAACGTAACGTACGAAATGACACAGTACCTGAAAGACAAACTTTCGGATCTTTTTGAACATGGTGCCGTAAGATTATTTTGAAACCCACCGACAGAGGTAGAACCATTTTGAAAAAGACAGCTTCGTAAGCAAATTGATCTTCCGTGACGGAGCCACTTTTTATCTTTTGGAAAACATCAGCCGACACAACACAGGCAAATGGAGCACAAGCAACCACATGACACTACTGAACACATATGTGTTCTGTACCGTGTCCAACAAGGCACTCCACGAACCGTTCTTCGCTGAAGGGTCGATGGTATCGCTTATCTCGACATGTTACAATTGTGGTTCATGTCACAATTAGGATTTCACCAAGATCACACCTCTTCAAATTTACACCGTTGTGTACGAGATTACCTGAATGAGACGTTTCCGCGGTGATGGACACGCTGTGTTACGGCTCACGATCTCGCGCTACTGTAATGGCCACTGATGCCACCGGACTTGTCGCTTTGCGACGCTTTCTTCTGGGGATACAAGTACAGTGTTCATGTTCCGTCTCTACCACAGAACCTCGGAGATTTGCGACGCCGCACTGCAGCAGCTGTACTCACTCTCACTCCGATATGCTGAGTCGCCTATGTGCAGTAGTGGACTACGGGTTAGGTGTGTTCCATGTGACGAATGTTGAGCTCATAGAACATTTATAAACATATGAAAAAGAAAACCTGGGATCTCTTTAAGGTACTGTATAATTTATTACGTTGTTTTTGGCCACTTATATGTACCGATTTTCTGAAATGCTTCACGGACTACCCCGTATACCGCTGATAAGAATTTATGATCTGGTGGAAAAAGTTTTGTCCAGTAATTTATGTTCCACAGACTGCACACCAAACTCGTTTTTTCGCATCATGCAGAAACTCTTTGATGTCTTTCAGAACTGTGACATGCATTGTTCTGAGACTTACGATAAAAGCAACCATGCTTCATCAAAAAAAAAAAAAAAAATAAATTGTTTCATGATCAGGGTCTCCATCATGAACAAAATGCAGCGGCCTATTATTGCACTGATGTCGAGTAACAGTACTTTAATTGTTTAGGCCGTGCGAAACCACTCCTTTGCAAATTTCCAGTTTGCGTTTGTCCACAGTCTGTTAGCAGAAGGTAATGAAAAATCGATCTGAGATGCTAAATGGTAAAATGATTTTTTCAAACTTCTATCCAATTCCGCTCCTCTCTTTCTCTCTATGTCTCTCTCTCGTTTAGTTGAAAACGATACCCCACTTGCCAAAGTACATTTCGGCGCACATGCTGCGAAACGAACCTGCCTCCACGTATCACTTTTTCGTCAACACTGGGCACAGAATTCCTGCGTTCGTGAAAAACCTCTGTTTATGGAGAAACGTGAAAAACCTCTGTTTATGGAGAAACATTATATTTATAAGTAAATCTACGCCCTTTTAATTCGATAATGACACAGACGTCTACGTACATAAAGAGGAGTGTAGGTTTCTTTGTATGTAATTCATACAAATCTACAAATTTATTTCGATATTGAGGGCGGGCTTTGCGAACCAGATTCTGACAAAGATTAATAATGAAGGACCGGATGTTGGCTGCAGCTGGTTCACAGATGATGCACACTTTCACCTGGGTGGAGCCGTGAAGAAACAAAACTGACTTTTTGGGGTTCCCAAAATCCATATTTTTGTGAAGCCAAATGACTACAGTTTGGGCTCCAGTATGTATCAGAGGCATTATTGGCTCTTCTTGCAAGTGAGAAACGATAAGTAGTGAACATTATTTTGAAATTTTCGAACAATTTGTATTAGGGGATTTGCCAGGCCCCGAGTGGTTCATTCAAGGTTGGACCAGACCTCATCGCATCTAACAGCTGTTTCTCTGTCTTGATGATGAAGTCAGGAATACAGTCAGTGCGTTGGAATATTGTGAACTTACTGACGCAGGGATGGATAGGCCTCCACATTCGCCAAATATGACTCCTTGTGTCTGCTTTTATGAGGCACATTGAGAGGCATTGTCTACCAGAACCATCCCATCAAACTGGACGAGCCTTAACCGGCGGTTTGTGTGGCATTTGAATCCATTTCTGTTGGCATATTACAGGGTGTGACGACAAATTTCATTATTAATTTGCGCCATCTCCATATTGGGAGTGGTGAACATTTTGGAAATATTGTGATGGGATTGTAAAGACTGCTTGTAGAGGACAAGTTTAATTATGCACGTGGATACTGTACCAACAACACTGCCTGCAGCGCCATCTGTTAGCAAGTTTTCGAATTATATAGAACATTCTGAGTAAGTCTTGCATAAAATTCTTACAGCATTCGTGATAAACATATGTTTTTTTCCACTCGTCCATCGATCATAGCTCTCGAGATATTTGATTGTGAAATCTTGCACTCCATTGCTATACACCCTGCGAAATAACAATTCTTTCAAACTGCATATAATTTTTAGAACCTCTGTACAATAATCGAAACATATGCAATCCTCTATTTTTTAGTAATGATATAGAATATTTCCCACATTAAATAAATAATGTTTCATGTTTTCTGCATGTTATTTACCTGTGAGAGTGTCGTTATTACAATATCGTACCTTATATCAGTATATTATCAGCCACTTCCAGTTATCATGGTAGAATACATATCTCCATTTAGAGACTACTCAGTCTACATTACCTCATAATATTAGATTATGTGCTACAGATATTAAATTTTTCGATGGACACCTTATTCAGTACTGCACGAGGTATATTTTAGGTTTAATAGAATAACGCTCCATATTTTATTTCCTATCTGCACCAATACCTACGTCCGTACGATACAAATCACTGAAAAGTGCATGGCAGAGAGTACTTCCCATTATACGTTTTATTAGGGCTTCTTCCAAATCTTTCTAAATTCCCTGAAAGCCAGCTCTTAAAGTTTGGTAAGCACACTTTCTCGGCGTAGCTTGCGCCTACCTTCAAGTCTCTGCAGTTCAGTTTCTTCAACATCTCTGACACTATTCCATGGTTGAAACATACCTCTGAACTTCTGAAATGGTTCAAATGGCTCTGAGCACTATGGGACTTAACAACTGAGGTCATCAGTCCCCTAGAACTTAGAACTACTTAAACCTAACTAACCTAAGGACATCACACACATCCATTCCATGCCCGAGGCAGGATTCGAACCTGCGACTGTAGCAGTCGCTCGGTTCCGTACTGAAGCGCCTAGAACCGCACGGCCACCGCTGCCGGCTCTGAACTTCTGAGTGTACATTCAATGTTCCTCCTTAGTCTTATTTTGTACGTATCCTACAAACCTGAGCAGTAATATGGAGAGGTCGCACGAATGCTTTATGAGCAATCTCTTTTGTAGATAGAGTATATTTCCCAAGTCTTCGACGAATACACCGAAGTCTACTACCTGGTTTATCTGCGAGTCGTCCTATGTCATCGTTCCATGTAATATCCATGCAAAGTGCCCCACTCACGTAACTGTATAATTGACGGATCCCAACTGTGAGTCGTTAATAATGTAGACATAGGGTACTACGTTTCTTTTCTTTTTTTCTCTTTTTTTCTTTTTGAAGTTCACAATTTAACATTTCGGGCATTTAAAGCAAATTACCCATCTTTCCACGACTTTGATATCTTATGAAGATCTGATTATCTGTGCAACAGTAGATAATCGCATCATCTGCAGAAAGTCTGAGGTTAGTGTTAATATTGTCTGCAAGGTCATTTAGATACGGCATGAGCAGCAAGGTTCACAACACACTTCTTTGGAGCAAAAATTACTTCAATGTCTCTTTTCTTTTCGGTTTCTTTTCTGCCTGTTATATAAAGTCGCCAAGTAGGAATGAAACCAATGTCTATCGACACCAGCAGTGTTGCAAGTTTTAAAAACCTCTGCATCTGTCGACGACTCTCCGTCGAAGATAGTGTGCTGTGTCTACCATACCTATCAATCTACAATACACTACTTTAGATAATAACTCAAGGTGTGAAACTGAGTCAGATGATATTCGGAAGTCAAGAAATACGGCATCGACTTAACCGCCTTGATCCATCGGTTTAAGGATGTAATTGGAGAAAAGTGCGAATTGAATTTCACATGACCGATATTTTCTGAAATCTACGATGGTTTGCATGTAGGAACTCATTCTGTTCGAAATATTTAATTACTAGTGAGCTCAGAATATTAATAAGATACTGCCATAAACTGATGTCAATGCCACTAGATGGTAACTCAACGGTTTACTTGTGCTACCCTTCTGGCAGACGGGTGTGACCTTTGCTTTCTACCAACCACTGCTCACGGTTTTATGTTAGAGGCATGTACGGGAGATTACTGGTACAAACGAGTCTAACTCACGCAAAAATCTGGCATAGAATCTGATAGAAATCCCATCGGGTCCTGGACATTAATTCTGTTTTTTCGATTTCAGCTGTTTTTCAGTACAATTGACTTTGATATCAATCGTTTTTCTAATGATGCAAAAATTAAATTGGAACAATACCCTTTGGTTTTCATTTCTGAAGGAACACTTGAAAGCAGAGTTCAGCATTTCTGCTTTTGATTTGCTACCCTCAATTGCAGTCCTTGTCCATGAATATGTAGACGTTTGTTTCCTTTTCAGAGTGCTGAAAGCCTGGCAGAGGCCGGAAAGTTCGGCTGCTATCTGTGGGTCATGCTGGCACAGCTCTTCGTCTACTGCTGGTTCGGAGACGAATTCATAACGGAGGTGAGCTGCACACGCCTTGCTAGGTTGACTGAGTTTCCAATTTGAGAATGAATGTTGTATTGATACAACGATATGATAAACCGTTGACCTCCGTGTTTAATGGCTACCCAGAGGCTTGTTGTGTGTATTTTGAATACAGTTAATATTGGATTTATGATATTACTTATTACTCTTACAGATTAGCACTAACATATACATAATTCATTCCTGCTGACGGATCTTGATTTTCTATGCCATACATCAAACCAAACTTTAGCACTTAGAGTCTCATTGCGCTCATCCACTAATGATAACTGGCTGTTTAACTCGGAAGAGTTGACTAGTAAACCACTTGCATATGGTGTGACACATAAGGTCTATAGATTTAAGAAGCCACAATTAACGTTTACAGATGTGATTCTTGAAGTTTTCTCGGCGTACTGAGTATTCTATGAGGTTTCGAAATGGCAGCCGGATCACGTTAACTTCTTGCAACAATTCTTCTGAGATTCATTCAGCTATCTTCAGGTGCGTGTCAGTCACTGGAGACTGCTGTTTTTTTTCCTTTATTGTGATTTCATTCCTCTGTCCCATATGGGCAGGGGAGGGCTGGCAGCGGCACAATCCGCCCCTCTTCAGCTGAGTGACATTATAGTTAGTAAAAGGAGGATAAAAAGGGGGCCATAAGAACATAAGAAGTGGAGACAATAGGGGTTAAAATATACATTGACACAGAGACGTTCATTTTGGGACAGATAAAAAAGTTGACATAAAGTTAAAAAACAGAGATGGCGATTCGTGGAGCAGGTAAAGTCATGCACACAAGTTAAAATTAGGCCACAGAATTAAACAATCCTGAATGAAGACACTTTGAAACCACTGTCACAGATGGAGCACACAAGATGAAGAACAAAAACTGCCGGGAGGGACCTGACGAGGGAAACAAGGTCTGAGAGGAGGGAAAAAGATAGGAGGGGAAGATGCAGCTGGAGTAGGGGCTGGAGGGATTGAGATGAAGAGAAAATTGGGGTCGGGGGATGCACCAAGGGGTGGAAGATGGAAAGGGAAGGCAAGTCAGCAGGGAGCACAGAGACACAGAAGGGGTGTGCAGGAAAGGAAGGGAGGTGGAGGAGGTAGAAAAACCGCTCAGGAGAAGGAAAGAGGAGGGGAGAGGGAGTCCTGAGGAGTGGGATGGAGGGAGGTAGGGTTAGAATTGGTAGGATTGGTAGATATCAGAGTGAAGCTCATCATCCTCGAGGGGTAAAGGCGTGGAAATGGGCTTGAGATAGAGAGGGTGAAAGACACCAGGGGGTGGGGGGATCGAGTCTGCTAACGCTGTACAGGGTGCAGACATGTTCGAGGAAAAGGAGAAGATATGGGAAAGGGATGAAGTCATAGAGGATCTGCATGGGGGACAAGAGGCAGATAAGGAAGGCAAGGTGGAGTGCATGGTGTTCAAGGATTTACAGGGCTTTATAGAATCTGGAAGAGGCGGAAATGCAGGCAACACTGGCATACCAAAGGATGGGATGGATCAAGTATCTGTAGGTGTAAAGGATGGTGGTAAGATGTAGTTCCCATGTCTCGCCGGACAGGAGAATCAGGAGGTGGAGTCTATTGTGGGCTTTGTGTTGGATAATAAGGAGATGGGAGTCCACGTGAGGTGGCGGTCGAGGGTGAGGCCAAGGTATTTCAGGGAAGGACTGAGGTCAATAGGACATAAATGATGTAAAAATCGTGGAGCCAGAACGAGCGGTTAGTATGACCTATGATGATTGCCTGGGTCTTCGAAGTGTTGATACGAAGGAGCCACTGGTTGCACCAGGTGCTGAAGTCGTTGAGGCGGGTTTGAAGGGTACTTTGGGACCGTCGAATCGTAGGATAAAGGGCCGTGAAGGCGTTGTTATCAGAGAATTGAAGGAGGTGAACAGGTGGGGGAGGTATGGGCACATCTGCAGTATACAGAAGATAGAGGACAGGGGAATGGTCACAGCCTTGGAGCACGCCAGCAGTGGTATAGTAGGTATGGGAGTTGGTACTGTGGATAGTGACATAGGGTGGACAGTGGGAGGTAAAGGAAGCAAGGACAGAAGAAATTGATGGGAAGAGTGTAGGTCCTGAGTTTAAAGAGGAGTCCATGATGCCAGACATGGTTGTAGGCGTCCTGGAGCTCCATGGAAACAAAGACAGTGGAGTGATGGGAGTTCAGTTGGAGGGAAAGAAGATTGGTAAAGTTAAGGAGTTTGTCATAGCTGAGAAGGAGGGCCAGAAGCCAAACAGGGTAAGGGTAAGGAGATGGTGATGGTTAAGGTGGTGATGAATATGGTGGGAGAGGATGGACTTGAAGACCTTACTGAATATGGAGGTGAGGAAGATGGGACGATAAGAAGAGGTGTAGGAGGGAGGGTTGTTGTTTGATGTCATATGCGGTAATGGAAGTGTTTATGTCTGAGGAGAGTAACTGCTCCAAGTGCTCCAGAAACTGGCAGCCAGTGGCAGGACAGAGATATCGGTGCATTCCAGGATTGTGGGGAAGAGGGAGTAGATCAAAATGGGGATTGTTGGGAATGGAGAAGAGTTGGGAAGCAAAATAGGTAGTCATACCGAGATTGTCAGGGAAGGGGCAGTTGTCATGGAGAAGAGGGTAATGCATGTCAGGATGGCTACCAGTAAGATAAGTGGAAGGCAAACCAGTACTTGGAGGAGTTGACAGGGAGGGCAGAGTTGAAGCATGTATGTGTTTGGCACCAGTCCCGGCGTTTCTTTGCTGTGAGGAGTTTTTGGATGTGCCATTGAAGTTGCCAGTGGTGGAGGAGTGTACCCCATCATGCCCACAGAGGACATCCTGTGGAAGAAGAGTAGGTTGGCGAGGATGGACGTGTTTGGTAGGAATCTGGGCCTCCACATCGTCAGAGGAAGAAAGAGTTAGGGGTGACGTCAGAAGGATGGTGAAAGGTAAGGGGGTGGCTTTGGACCAGTGAGGCAATGGATTCCCAATAGGCTTCCCAGTCGACATCGTGGTAGTCATGGAGGGACTTCAGAGGGGCAGCAGGGTGAGCAGCAGGAGGGGGGCGATGGGAGACAGGGTGGTGAGAATGACTGGGAGGTGGTAACTGCCAATGGGTTCGAGGTCATCTGTGGCGATATGACCAAAGAGGCTGGGGGAAGTGAGGAAGACATCTGGAGTGGAGCTACTATCAGAATGGGTGTGCTGTGAGAGGGGAACAAGGTCACCATGGAGGATGACAAGGAACTGATGCTACAGCCAAAGGGTGGCAGGGTCACAGCTGTGGATGTTGAGGTCAGCAGCAATCACATATGTGGAGAAGGTTCGGTCAACATGGGAGATGAAGTCATAGGGGAGATGAGCTGTGGGATGGATATAGACAGCAGCACAGGTGATGGTGAGGGAGGGAAAAAAAGACAGGAGATGGAGTCATTGAGAAGGGGTTGTGGCCGGACAGGGATATGCTTGAGGTGGCCAATAGCGACACCACCTTGTGAAGAGGGTTGTCAGTGTGGTGAAGGAGATAGGGAGAGGTGTGGACTACATCATGAGGTTCGAGGAAGCTTCTTTTAAGGATGAAGGAGTCGACCTGGTGCTGCGACTGGGTATGCATGAAGAGGTATTTGTTGGCAAGGAGGAAGCAAATGTTTAGGTATAGGAGACAATACTGTTGGCACCCCAGGAGGTGGGGGGCGGGTGGGAGCTGAGGGAGGAGGACAGAGAGGCTTCAAGAAGGGAGTCTAGTCAGGTGAAGGTAAAGTGGGCCTGGTTGTGGGAGTATAGGTATTCAGATGGAAGACGGAGTGGGCAGCAAAGGAGATTTGCTGGAGGGTGTAAGGGGGTTGGAAGGGGTTGATATTCTGGAGGATGATGTGTTCAGCCATAGGTTGGGGCAGAAGGAATTGTTGGAGTGGATAGACTGTTAGATGTGGCGAACAGGGACAGTGAGCTCAGGGTTGGTGGGAGGGGGTTTGACTTTGCATTTCGAAGAGAAGGTGTAGTGGGGTGTGTTGCAGGTGTTGCAGGGAGGAGGTTAGGACACCGTTTGAAGAAGTGGGAGGCTTTACAGTGGGGAAAGGTGTTTTTTTTTGTTTTGCAGTTTTGGGTGAGGTGGTCATTGTAGAGAAGACCGTGTTCATACCAATAGGATTGAGGAGGCGATTGGGAGGGGTCAATGGGGTAGGAATGGCTGAAAATCAGGGGTCCCTGAGCGAGGAGGTGATCTGTAGAGGAGGCAAACCATGTAAACACAAACATCAGGAAGGTAGGGCCGGAGTTGTTGTAGATACGTCAGTCCAAGCTGATTTCCAGGGCAGGGTGGCATTCAGTTACGACAACACCTCCACCTCCATGACCACAGGGCTGAGTTCTGTGATCATGGCGGTGAGGGTTGGTGGACAACAAGGGGTTTTGGGCTGATGGGGAGAGGAGGAGGTAAGGTAAGGTGTTTGAGGCCATTTTGACTATTTTTCGACCGTGACTGTCTCAAGAAATATGTAAAGGTTTTTTAAAATTACCGCTACCAGTCACAAACTTAGTCAACTATTGTATTAATTATTTATTGTTTATTTAGCGACTTGTTTCGAGGGTTAAACCTAATCTTCAGGCTAAATGGTAAGGTGTGATGGATGCATGAGGGCCAAACCTAATGCAGGGAAGTTTCTGGATTAGATCGGTGTGGAAAGAGGGAGAAGGGGATAATATGAGCAATGGGGGCACTGGAGATATACTTACAGAGTTTGAGGGTGCAGGCAGCACTGGGGTTGGAAACGATGAAGGTATACAGGTTGGGGACTAGGGATGTGTGAGGAGTGGTGGTGTCCATGAGGGGATCAGATGTGAGAGAGGTGGGCAGTGGTTTTTTGGAGGAAGGGGTGGAGGCGAGGTGGACACTTTGAGGGTTTTTTGACAGGGATGGCCTGGGGTTGGGGTGGATGGGGAGGTGAGGGAGGCAGGCCACTAGTGTGAGGCAGAGACACTTTGAATGGATGGTGAGCGCTTTGTGGTGGCGACTATGGTGCAGCAGGCAGTGACTCTGGCAGGGGAAGCAGGGGCAGTCGTAGCATGGGAGTGAGGAGTGGGGGAATGTCGTCCAGACAGGAGGTAGCAGCAGGAGGGGGAGCAGGAGCAGCAGTGGGAGCAGGAGCAGAGGGAGGAGGAGGAGGAGCAGCAGGAGCATGAGCAGGCGCAGGAGCAGCATAGAGGTGGTGATACAGGGGTGGGCAGGAGATAGAAGGGGAGGAGACTGTGAGGAGGTGGATGGGGGAAGCCCAAAACGGACACTCCATGAGGTAACAATGGGTGCAAGGGAAGGGAGGTGTATATGATGGTGGTACTGGGAGTGCTGCCTACTGGCGACATGTGTCACTGAGGTGTGTCCCCCAATCCCCACTCGCATGCTACGACTGCCCCTGCTTCCACTGCCAGAGTCACTGCCTGCTGCACCATAGTCGCCACCACAGAGCGCTCACCATCCATTCAAAGTGTCCCTGCCTCACACTAGTGGCCTGCTTCACCCACCTCCCCATCCAACACGTCCCCAGGCCATCCCTGTCAAAAAACCCTCCAAGTGTCCACCTCGCCTCCACCCCTTCCTCCAAGAAGCCCACTGCCCACCTCTCTCACATCTGATCCCTTGTGGACACCACCACTCCCCACACATCCCTAGGCCCCAACCTGTATACCTGTATAAAGACAGGCAGCGGCGACGACGAACACTGGGCAGCAGACAGCAGCAGACTGCGGCAGCAGACAGCGACTGGGGAGGCCTTCCAAAACTTCGATTTCACCATGAGAGTAGTCCAGGCTACAGAATCTTCCGTGTGGACAGTGTGGGACTCCAACCCACAGAATCACCAAGACTGCTAGTTCATGGTGTTGGCTTTACAGCAAAAATGGTTGCAGAGGCGCATGTCCATTGGCCCTCTCAGAGGAGCGTCCTCTGTTGAAATCCGCGCCCTTTCAAAGTACAGTTCCATCTGTGGTGCGCAGACGTCTAGGTAAAGGTGAAACTACATTTCCGCCCTCTGTCGGACCGCGTGCTCGCCGCGCTACAAACAAACGTCACATGTCGCTAGACGTTCACTATGGTAAAATGTTTTCTCTGAGAAGAAATTAAGGAGATCACTGGATCCGAAGCCTTGTCCAGCTGAATGCCGCCCTCCAATTTTTAAGACCTTGCGCTACACGTATTTCCACAGGTTCTTTAATTACAGAATCAGAAAATCATCTCGGCGAGGCCATGAATTTCGTGGCAAAATAATCCATTGAGTGTCCTGTGGTAATAAATAGCTACGGCCGTCTTACTGGGCTGTGAAAGGTCTGTGTGACGCTCATATTTAACGCACCTTTCATGTACTTTGTGGATCGTCTGACCTACCTTTGCCACACTGGAAAGGAATTTTGTTGATTCTGGCCTTCCATGGTCTCAGATCGTCCTTTACTGAACCGAGAAGAGCACTAATCTTCAACAGTGGGAGGAAGATTACTTTAACATGATGTTTCCTTAGGATCCGCACTTCTTTAAACTAAAGATTAACGACGTTTGGAATGAACGCTCTGGACTTGTGCAGCTCCTTACCTCCTTGATGTTGTGGGTGACCACCTTACTTCCTTCATTAGCGCTGTACTAATCTAATGTGAAGAGTAATTATTATCTTTGAACACCGACTGTAGATGTTCTATCTCGTTTGTAAGTCTGTCTCCATCAGAAACCACATCTGCCCAGTGCTCCAACTTTCTAAGGTTCAAATGGTTCAAATGGCTCTGAGCACTATGGGACTTAACATCTATGGTCATCAGTCCCCTAGAACTACTTAAACCTAACTAACCTAAGGACTTCACACAACACCCAGCCATCACGAGACAGAGAAAATCCCTGACCCCGCCGGGAATCGAACCCGGGAACCCGGGCGTGGGAAGCGAGAACGCTACCGCACGACCACGAGATGCGGGCACTTTCTAAGGAAGCTGGTAGTTTGTGATGGGGGATGGTAGCTCGACGCTTGCAGATGGAGATCCACATATTGTGAGGACTTATTCTATATGGAATGCCCTAATGATTCATCCACTTTCCTAGTAATCAAGAGGTCCAAAAACGGTAAGCAACCAACCTACACGATTTCCATCGTGAATTGGGCATTCTTGTGGCTTGAATTAAAATGTTTCAAGAAACGCGACAGTTATTCTTCACGGCGGGGCCACACTACAAAAATGTCATCTACATATCGCCAGAATCTCGATTTCAGTTGTGCTTCATCAAGTGCTCTTTCCTCAATGTCTTCCATAAAAATGTTTGCTAGCAGAGGGAAGACAGGACTTCCCATGGCAACACCGTCAGTTTGCTCAAACTAATCATTGTTAAATAAGAAGTAGGTTGAGAAAAGGGCATGATGAAAAAGTGCTGTTATATTGGCTGTGAACTTAGCTAATGAGTGACAAAGAGACCGTAAGAGGAACCTTAGTGGAGTGTGAGATGAGATACAAGCTCACTAGTAAGTCATTTCACAGAATTGAAGTGACTTCAGTCCATTGATAAAGTCAATAGAATTCCAACCATGGTGCGTGCAATATGTCATAAAATGTCTCTGTAGAGAGGCAAGATGTATAGCCAAATGATATGTGTGGGTGTTTATATTATTGACAATTTAATGGAACCTTTCCTACTTTTTACTTAACAATGACTATTTTGAGAAAACTGACGGTGTTGCCATGGGCAGTCCTCTCTCCCCTTTGCAGCAAACGTTTCTGTAGAATACTTTCAGGAAAGAGCCCTTGATTCGGCAGAATGGAAACCGAGAGTCTTCTGGCTATTTGTAGATGACACTTCTGTAGTGTGGCCCCATGGAGATGAATAATTGTCACGTTTGTTGCAGCATTTTAATTCAGTCCACAAGAATGCCCAATTCACGGTGGAGGATGGTTGCTTAAAGTTTTTGGATGTCTTGGTTAGTAGGAAGGTAGATGAGTCATTAGGGCATCCCGTCTACTGTATGTCCACACAATATGTGGATCTCTATCTGCAAGTGTCAAGCTACCGTCACCCTTCATGAACTACCGGCGTCCTTAGAACGTTAGAGCACCGAGCACGTGTTGTTTCTGATATATGCAGACTTACAAACAAACTATAACTTCTACACTCGGTGTTCAAAGATAATAATTACTCTTCACATGAGATTAGTACAGCGCTAAGGGGGAAGTAACGTGGTCACCCACAACATCAAGGACGTATGGAGCTATTAAAGTCCAGGACGTTCCTTTCCTACATCGTTAATCTTTCGTCTAAGGTAGGCAGGAACCTAAGGAAACATCAAGTTAAAGTAATTCCGGCAACCGTCGAAGATTACTGCCCATCTCGGTTCAGTAAAGGAAGATTTGGGACTTCGGAAGACCGGAATCTACAGAATCCCTTCCCAGTGTGGCACAGCTTACATGGATCAGACGATACGCATAGTATGTAAAAGTTACGATGAATACGAGCACCACACTCGCCTTTCGCAGCCCAGTAAGTCGGCTGTAGCTTCTGTTTCTTCTTTTTGTCGCTTTATAGAATGACGTCCCATCGTCAAGAAAGTGGCTCTGAGCACTATGCCTCGGGCATGGATGTGTGTGATATCCTTAGGTTAGTTAGGTTTAAGTAGTTATAGGGGACTGATGACCTCAGAAGTTAAGTTCCCTAGTGGTCACCGCCATTTGCACCATTCTGAATTTGCCTTTGGTTTTCTTCATAGTTTTACGTGTTTGAGCAATTCGGACTTTTGGCAGTATCGGAGCCATGAGTTGGGGCAGTGGTTCGGGAGCTGCAGGCTCCTGCGGTGGATCGTCTCTCAGAGCATCACCTCTTCGAGCCTCACTCTAACGACCAGCGGACGCTGCGGTGAAGGACCTACAGAACTCCCAAGTAACCATCAAGAATGTCATATCCTGACAACCTCCATTCCACAACAAGCCTTATCTCCAACAGCCATTAAGAGATTTAAAAAATTTTAAATCACTGACATCTTTCCCACTCCCACACTTTACGAAAAAAAAAAAAAAATGAACGTGAAGACAGCATGTGGATACAGCTCCACCTTCTCCAACTTCTTTCCCTACCATCGACACCTTCATCCTCTGCAAAACTGACCCAAAGTTTCTTAAATCTAAATCCCTCAGCTTCGAAATCAGGAAACACTTGCCCAGCCTCCACATCCAGCAAATCATCACAAGAAAAGATTCCATCTTACTAAAGCCCCTTAATCCCATCTTTCATACTGCCCTCCTCTCCAAAATTCCTCATATTAACTTTGGTCCCAAAGCCTCCTTAACACCTCTCACCACCACACCTAAACAACCTCACCCTCCCCACCATCCTCCCACTCTCATTGCAGTGGTCACAAATGTCAACCTTGGAATCATGGATGAAGAAGTGGCATCTGAGCTGGACAACCACCTATGGATTAAGAATGACCAGAGTCCCACTCACCCTGTACATGTCTTCTCTGATTCTGCCACCACAAATCTTCTGCTTAAAGAGGGATCCCTGATCTACCACCACTTCCACAAGGTTGCACCTTCAAAATCCCTCACAGTTCTATCACTGCCAAAACTGTCTACATTACAATGACCACCTTACTGCAGATTGTAAAAGCCCACCTACCTGTCTCCACTTTAAAGCCCCCCCCCCTCCCCCTAGCATCCCCTCCTTCCTGCAACACCTGCAATGATTCCCACCCCCCTTACTCTGTGAAATACAAAGTTAAGCCATAACCCATCAAACCTCACTATCCTAATCCCTCCCAATGATGGCCCCACTCATCCCAACAATTTCCTCCCTCAACTTTCACTACTGAAGATATGATCAAATTCATTACAATCGTCCTCCAAAACATCCATCCATTTCAATGTCCACATACCCTCCAAAAAGTGTCCCTCGCTGCCCACTCCATATCCCATCTCAGTTCCTGAACTATCTACTCACACAACTAGGTATACTTCTTTTCACCTGCCTGGACACCCTTGTCTATAACTACTCCGACCTCATCCAAACAAACCATTCTCATAATGGCTCGACAACACCACAAAATCCTGCACCACAAGATCTGCTCCCTCTCTATCAATAAACACCTTTTAATGCATACCCTATCCCAACACAACGTCCATACATTTATCCTTAACGAAACGTACTCCAATACTATCACACGATCTGCACCCCTCCCTATAGCCTCTACCACACAGGTAATATCTTTGCCCTGGTCAGAGATGGAGTCGCAGTTGGCCACAATAAGAAAATTCCTTTTTGGACACCACCATTATACAATACTCATACCGAACATTTTATCCTTAGCCTCTTTCCTCCACACCTTAATCATTATCTTTGCCTCAACCTACATCTGACGTAACCACCCCATCCTAAATAACTTCCTCACCCACATAGATTGTACCTTTACCACTTATATTATTACCACAGACCTCAACATCCATAGTAGGTCCCCCACAGATCTGTGCAGTGGTGTCAGTTCATTGATACCCTGCAAGGTAACATTGTTCCCATCCCACACTGCACATGTCACGAAACAACACTACGCCTGTTGTCATCCTAGTAGCTCTCAGTCGCCTTGGACATCTCACTGCAAAAGTCCTTGATACAACTGGAAATGAACACCTACCGCACTCTTAACCATGTCCTCCACACAGCCTCATCCCCATGCACCCCATTCGAATCACTATTCAAGAGTTATCCAAAACCATTTCCATACCAGCTGGGATACCTATCGAGAATTCATACAAATGCAGATTGTAAGTCATCCCCTGTCCTTCCAGCAACCTGATGATACCCCTCATGCTGCGTCCTTCCTACAGCGACCTTGTCAGACGCTATATCCATACCATTGGCCCTTCCTACATCCTCAAGTCCTATTAATCCGAGAATCCCGCCACATGTACCACCCCTTTTTTGTAGACTTGGGACGGATTCACTCTCACGCCACCAGCAAATACAAAGATATATCAGGAATTTATTAAATGAAAAAGAATCGCCGTGACTAGCGCCAGACATGCACCAAACTCAGTGCTACGCTCTTAGTTAACTCTTCCAAGTAGTGGAAAGTATTCCATCGACTCACTGGCTGTAATCGCATCCCTTACTGCGTGCTTCTCCACGATAGCCATCCCATACCTGACAACCTGAGCAAGCTTTGCATCCTACCTGTCTGATACCTTCTCCATCCCTGAAGACCCAAATTTTCATTACTCTCTTTCCCCTACCATCCATTAACGGAGAAATACCACTGGCTCGCCCCTGGCTCACAGGTTTCACCACTTGCGCAACATAAAACACACAAATTTAGATACACCAATTACAGCAAGTGACATAAAACAAGTACTCCACAAACATGCAACACTTTCCCCAGTTACAACTGCATTACATATCGACATATCGATACCGTGAAGAATGCACCCTTCCCTTCCTCATTACTCTTGCAGCCTTTACCCCACTATCCTCTCCACATGTTACTATAGTCAACAATGGAAAACATCCCAAATCCTACTTTTCCTCAAACCCCCAAAACCTCATACTGATTCCCCCTCCTAATACAACATATGCCTTACCACAGTGTCTAGAAAGGTCTTCAAATCCATCCTCTCCCGGTGCATCCACGAACACTTGAACTAACACAAACCTTCTTCCCGTTAAACAGTGTGGCTTCCGTCCGAAATTTTCCTTTGGTGACGAGCTCTTGCACCTCACTCATCTCCTATCCTTCAAATCTGCTATTTTTGTCTTCTTTGAGATAGAAAACGCCTACAACTGTGTATGGAATTTCAATTTCCTTTTCAAACTCCAGACATACGCACTTTCAGTTAACCATGTCCGCTTTATTGGATCTTTCCTATCTTATCACCCATCCTCTGTCAATTAACAACACCAATTCCTGTACATTCCACCCTACTGCATGAGTTCTATCTCTCTCCTCCCCTTTATCTCCCCTACACTGTTGATATGCCCACACCAATATGCTGATGACACCACTTACCTCGCCACCCTACACTCCAGAAATCCCAACGCTTCCTCAAAATTCATCTCTATCAGTTTACCTCCTGGTGTAACCAATTGCTGCTGAAGATCAACCACACCAAAAACCAGGCAATAATTAATTGAATCGGTCAGTAGAGAAAGGAACTATGTGACTTTTTATTGCTTTGCAGAAGAGACAAGAAAATGTCTTATTGTTAAACTGTCCGACAGTTTGCACTGACATCTTCGGGATTTGTTGCACGCTGATCATACATATTTTGAATTAAAATAATTTAAATGTATTCTAAAAGTTCTTCTGAAGAAACAAATTTAAAATTTATAAAATAGTTTCTTTCTCCAGTCAACAAGGGAATTTAGCACTTTTCGCGAGTGTGACACACTCAACATTAAACATTTCTGGTCTAAAACTCAAATTTAATGATTAACTAACGACAAATTATCTTCAACTGAAAATGGAAACAACTACTTAATGGAATTAAAAGTTCTCTACAGTTCATAATTTATCACAGTGAGTTGTCACTTGTAATCGGCCATTTCAATATCTCCTCATAAAAAATCTCAGCGTCTTCTCCATGGATGTGCTTAACAAGTTTCTGAATGTCTTCAGTTTTCTTTTTATTGATTCTAACCTTTTTCCATCACATAGCCTTTGCAACCCAATTTGAAGGGAAGCAAGTTTAGTTGTTGCCATATTAAAGGAGTGACTTATGAACTAACTGACACAGCTGTTTATGAAAGGATAGGCAGTCATGACTCCCAGTTTCGTTGCTTCATAACGAAATTCTTTGAACATTGCCCCATAAAAATTTTGTTCTTCTTGACGAGGCGTCTTGAGAAGTGCTGCTTCACTAGACTGCTATTTTTGGTAATGACGAGGCCATTTTTATTTTGACCAGGTTCTCCGTCTGAGAACAGGTGCACTTCTATAACATTCGTTGTTATATAGTTTTCAATGTAGTAGTACAGGAATTAACAGACTTCATTCGCTCCCTTTTTCGCTTCACCTTTATGATACAAGTACACCCTGGAAGGCCTGGATTTTATATCATAAATGCACTAACAGTTAATCCGCAGCTGAGTAAATGGAAAGTTTCCTGCAGTGGAATGTTTGGCAGAGGCAAGTTTTGCATGAAGTCGAAAGCTAGTCCAACAATGTCATTGCTGCCCATACATTCTTGCTCAGTTACTTTCATGAATTTATAAAATGTCCTGCTGCGCCGTTTGTGAATATCAAACTGAAGTTGTGCAGTTCTTTCACTGCTGTCAGAGATATGAGGACTTTTTAACATAGCCTGAAGTTCCTCATATTTGGCAAATACATCAATTTCGGGACGACCGAAAGGAAAATTGTAATTTTCACGAAAATATTTCCTGTAGAAGTCGTATTTCACATTTGCTTCTGGATACTTCTTAAGGAACATTTCGTGCATAGTTTTCAGCTCCAAGTGTGCATCAAGGTATTTTATTTCCTTCCCAGGACAGTGAGTTTCTTTGAGTGGGAAAGATGCAGTGTGGGTATGTATCAACTTTATTACATTTTCTGGAATTTTAGTTATGCATGGATTTGTTCCATGTATGTCCTTTGGAATTTGGCCTTTTTCTAGTACTGGCAAATACGAAAAAATACGTTTCTGCGATACAGCATGAAGACTCAGGAAAGCACGTTTGTAGAGACGAACTCTTCTACCGCAGACAATGGTGTGATAAACAAAGGAATGTTGTTTCTTGATGCTATCGATGTCACTGACAACTTTTATTCGCTCTCTTTTCGTGATGTTACCTGCCACAATTAAACCATGTAGATAAATATCCTTACTATCTTGTTTTCCACGTTTAAAATTTTTTAAAGTATCACGATGCGATTATCTTTACTGATATGCTGGAAACATTCCATTTGGCATCTGGAATTTATTAAGTAATCTCAAAGCATATAGCACATGCTATGGAATTTGTATTACACTGAACATATTGAATGGGTAACTGTCAGTACTTACCTGCAATTAGCAGCGATAGATTCTTCAGGAACTGCTTTCCCACTGTAGTCATTAAATGGCAATCCATGAACTCTAGCCTCCTTGATCCTCTTCCTCTTGTTCTCATTTTCATTTCGCTATGTTTTGGAGACATTTCGAAATATGAAATTCAATAACTTAAAACGACAATCAACAATAACTATGAAACTGAAACTTCCTGGCAGATTAAAACTATGTGCCGGACCGAGACTCGAACTCGGGACCTTTGTCTTTTGCGGGGAAGTGCTCTGTGGGGACGCGGCGTGAGTCGTGCTTGGGTAGCTCAGTTGGTAGAGCACTTGCCCGCGAAAGGCAAAGGTCCCGAGTTCTAGTCTCGGTCCGGCACACAGTTTTAATCTGCCAGGAAGTTTCATATCAGCGCACACTCCACAGCAGAGTGAAACTCTCATTCTGGAAACAATAACTATGACACATTGCGAAATTTGCTCCAAGTTAGTGTTTTGTTACGCTTTCTGCTCCTGCTGCTACAAACCAACGCCATCTAGTTTGAAGGAGAGGTAATACAAGGTCATTGACAGTACAGTCTGCTGGTGGGACGCGACGTGCTGTGGAGAAAGGAACTAAGTCACTAACTTGATTCCTTTCTCCTCAGGACGTAACAAATCTACCTCGTGTTATTCCCACAGGAAGGAGTCAAATATAGTTCGTTTCACGCCAGTAAGGTGCGTCTTGACCTGTTTAATACATTTATGTAAAAAAGTTAAAATCGCCAAAAAGTGACTGAGTTTCTATCTCCACCGCTGAATTAAATTATAGGACGAACCACTTGCACCTTGCAGCTCAATGACTTTTACCTTATCAACAGTTTTATTCAGGTAACTAGCACACTAAAATATCTTCAACTAACACTCATCGGGCAACTAATGTGGAACCCCTAACTACTACCATCCAAAAGAATGCCTAGAGTAGACTAAAACTACTCAAACCACTACGAGTTCGAACTTGGGGACTACACCACTCCAGTATTCTCCACACCTACAAATTTCTTACCCAACCTATCCTTTGTTATACAAA
Source organism: Schistocerca serialis cubense (assembly GCF_023864345.2). Classification (NCBI taxonomy): domain Eukaryota; kingdom Metazoa; phylum Arthropoda; class Insecta; order Orthoptera; family Acrididae; genus Schistocerca; species Schistocerca serialis. The sequence goes on from NC_064645.1 coordinate 298,816,491, forward strand.
TGTTGTATGGATCTCCACCCCACCAAAGTCCTACAAATCCCTCCAAATCCTTGAATGCCATGTTTCCACATTTGTTTACCTTCCCCCACCTGAATCCTCTACCATCTCATAAAATTCCTACCGCTCCTCACCCACAAAGAGCATCTACGTTTCTCCTATACTGTCTGCAAACCCCATTTTCTTCCCTTAGATCACCAACCCTCGTACGCTTCCATGCCTTAACCAACACATCCCTCCATCCCTACACCTCCACATACTCCATATCCTATCTCAACGTAACTTCAAACATCTCCTGCTCCCAGACAATGAGATTCGCCCTGATATTTATTCCTCCTACCAGCTTTAACCCTTCCCCACCTATTTAAATCCACATCAGCGCTCCTCTCTCCTTTTGCCTCTACATCCATCTTTATCCTTTTCTTCTTGTGCCTCTACCTCCCCACACCTCATTACTCCCCTTCACCCTGAGTCCTTCCCAATATCTATATTCCCACTATCTGCTTCGCCTCCTATGTATCATCTCCATAGTTTACCCAACTAACACATCTCTATCTCCTTAAGCCCACCCCCCCCCCCTCCACCCACCCACCTACCCAACGTCAATGGAACATATTTCCCTCTTCCCAGAATACTTTTTCACCCTGTGCAGGTCCTTCGGATTTTAAGTGAAACTGCAGTGGTCCAATGTTTTATCAGAGAAGAATTTAACCTTATAGAAACTGTATTTTTAAATTGATATATTCTTTTACCTTTTAGCTGTCTGTCATTAATTATTGTTTTAACTTACAATGTAAACACTTCTGATACTTTTATTTTTCAATCACTTTTATTATCTTTTGTGAGCACACTTGGCTGAAGAATGAGGTATTATGCTGCTGTCAGTCCACCCCTGTCCATAAGGGGCGCGGGGGAATGATATAACAATAACGAAAAAACGTAACAGACTCCAGGGGCGGCCACTCACCTGAAGATGGCTGAGGCGAGAGGGCGAGAGGGCGATGTTGCGTTGACGTGTACAGTTCATAACCTTGTACTAGGTTTGAAACCGAAATATTTCGGCAAGTTTCAACTTGACATGGCTGCAATTCCAAAACCTCATAGAATGTTGGCAGATGCTTTGAAACTGCAATTTATAGACATACTAAGGGCTCTTATATTAGAAACCGTGCTCCCCCATTATGCCATGCCATGCCATGGCTAACGTTGGCGAACAGAATCTTCGCTTGCAAGATTTCGATCCCTCAACATAAAACTCAGATTCACCGCTTTTCAATATCACCTTTTTACACGTTTGGAAGATTTTGCGAAGGCAAACGTTATCGTCACGATCAGAATTTGTGAGAAACACTCATCAACTTTCACAACGTTTTTGTGAAATTTTGTAGCACAGATGGATTGTAATGTAAATGCTACAATTCTGAATAAACCTTGCCTAGTACTAAAAAACCATTGATCTCTAATTTTTAGATTGGAAAGAGTACTAAATTCTGGTCGCTTGTAGTACGTTGTCTTTTCTATATTTTATTGCCCAAAATTCCTTAGTGTTAGGTTTAGGCCGGCGGGTGGAGCGAAAGTAGTAGTTTTATCGCGAGGCACGCAGCAGTCTCATGTACTCACAATTTAGAGATCAAAAATTTCGCAATGACTTTTATTGAATATCCACTGGCTGAGGCGAGAGGGCGATGTTGCGTTGACGTGTACAGTTCATAACCTTGTACTAGGTTTGAAACTGAAGAAACTTCTTGGTGCATGGATGCGGTAATACAAGTAATTTGAAGGGATGTCGTGCAACTTCACGTATGCTGAGTGTATTAATATACACATTATGAAATGGAAACAATCTGACTCTTTATGAAGAATGGTTCAGATGGCTCTGAGCACTATGGGACTTAACTTCTGAGGTCATCAGTCCCCTTTTGAAGAATGCCATAGGTATTTGCCTTCATGGAGAATACGGTTCGGAACACTCAACTCCTTTTTCCAACAAACTGTAAACAAATTTATTGTCAACGGGGACATTTGCAAAATGTGGATGTAATAGAAACCATCTATGTTTGCACATTTTCGTCGTCAGGTAATGTTTTATTGAAGGAAAAATATCTTGAATCTTCTTCACTGAATTGTTAATACAGCTGGTTGAATATTAATATCCCCAGGCATAACACATTTAACAATTTGTGTGAGAGAAACAGAAATTCAGGGTACAGAGAGAACTTACACACAACACACAAATTAGTTATGTACAGTTCTCTCATGGAAGTGGTTGAAACTCCGTCTGAACAACAATATACAATGTCGTAAATAGGGCTGAAAACATTAGCATAGTTGGTGCGGCGATTTTGAGTACTAATTGAAAGGGTTTAACACAAATGTTAGGACACTGATACATTTTTTCGTATTACAATAATTTCATGTTAAATGATGCATACAACATAAAATTGCGTTTTGGATCTCCACATATCGCATAATAGTAAAGACAGAGTTCCTGCTTTCAGTCTGGCGGGTATATACTGTGCAGTGGAAGTTTATATTCTGTATTTTATTGTCTTTTGGAAAAATCAGTTACTGATTTTTGTAGTTTTTCAGCATCTACCTTTCAACAAATTCTTCGACATTGTCTCTCGTATTCTTCATTTTCTTAACAGATAAGCATCTACATACTGCGGTTGTTTTCCACGATGTTCTGCAATTCTAATACAGTAGAGAGAGAGAGAGAATCAGTATTTATTTAATTGTCAAATTTGTCGTTGTACTCTACAGCGACGACATGTTTCGAGCTGTGAACACTTCTCAAAATATCTTCAACCGTCACAATCGCACTTGCACAGCAACATCAACTGTAAAGGCGGGTCCACACTGAGCGCACCGCGCCGCGCCGTGCTGTGCAGCGCTGCTGCACCCGGCGCACAGCTGTAGCAGAGAAGCAGAGAGGAGAGTCCCGTCCGCGCCCCGCCGCGCCGCTCCGAGGCCCGCGCTGTGTTCCAGTTGGAGCGCGCGCGTGGTCTGAAGATGGTGCGAGCCGAAGCCTAGTCTAAACTGAGCGCGCGCCAACGCGCCACTTCCTTTGATGTACCGACAACAGCCGGAAAACTGCGCGGCGCGGCACGCTCAGTGTGGACCCGCCTTAACAAATTCCTCTAGTGCTGTTGTAAGAAGGGTAGAAAATTTTTCCTAATCATTTCGTTAAATGGTGGTTCAGTTTTCTTAAGATCAGCTTGTTCCGGAGGCGCCAAAGATATGGTACTTTGGAGAAAGCTGCTGAGCAGAAACAATTTTAAATCGTGTTTGGCGTTACTAGATTTCATGCAGTATTTAACATTTGTAATGTATCTAGTACACTCATGGAGAAATCTTTTACTTATATTTTGAGCAATATTTTTTCAACAATTGCATTCGCCGGCCGCGGTGGTCTAGCGGTTCTAGGCGCTCAGTCCGGAACCGCGCGACTGCTACGGTCGCAGGTTCGAATCCTGCCTCGGGCATAGATGTGTGTGATGTACTTAGGTTAGTTAGGTTTAAGTAGTTCTAAGTTCTAGGGGACTGATGACCACGGATGTTAAGTCCCATAGTGCTCAGAGCCAACAATTGCATTCGATAGTGAAATTTCGAGTCTTATGTGGTACCTTGATGACATTGTTGTTAAACGCTGGAAATGTTCAGAGGTAAAAATAAGAAGCATAACTTTTTACTTAGTATCAGGACAGTTATAACAAATAATTACATATTTACGACTTGACAGTAAAAAATCACTTATCCAATTTGAGACCCTTGTCGGTAAACACAGTAGCCTCCATCCATTCAAGTTTTTCTCGCCGTATAATCGGTTGCTAATGTAATTACATTTTTGAAAGTAGGTTTTTGAAATTCATCTAAATTGCGTCATACCAATATCAAAATGATTTCCTTGGAGATTTTTACACGGAAAAATAAATTCAGGATAACTGTATCAAAAAACCAACACGAAACGTCATTTAACACAAAATCAATAATTTCGCTACACAGTTCGACACACTCATTACTATATTCGAAAAGTGACTGAAGTAATTAAAAAGTTGCAGTACCTGAAACAACAATGAACATACCAACAGCAGCACCCAATTTTAACTTTGTTATTTCTAACGGAAGACAGGAAATATGGCGCGACGACAGAAAACATATATTTGATCATCCACGAGCCGAAAACTTTTCCTGTTTGTGATTTTTGTTTCGTTTAAAAAACGTGTGAAATTATGAAATACTTTTTCAGGACCGCAGTCGTATTTTGTATTAATCGATAAACGTGTTAAACGTTTTCGTTATAAAGGTTTAGTGTTAAGCATTCTGAAATTAATCTCGTTTGAACATAAATAAATATTAACTGTGCAAATAGGAAAATGTCCCAAGTGCCATTTTTGAAAAAAAAGTCTTTTCATTCCCTTTTTGTTCTTGACAGTCAGCTAGTTGCCTATACCTTGACTTGATCCAGGTCCAAACCGTGAAGAAAGTCTCTGGAACAAGCGTCAGTGGACGGTGCTTGGTCTTTTCGCCAAAGACCAAGTTCCGAAATGTAAAAGGTATGCGAAGTGCTTTTTTAACAGAAATCTGCTAGTTAAAGAAATTATGCTGTATTTGTGTACTCTTAGTACCACAAATGAAACGTAGAGCTACAGTATTAATCACACTTAGATCGAGGTCATTATTCCTGCTATTCTGTCGAAAAATTGGCATTTCTGGGACAGTGCCTGTGTAAAAAATGCAAGCTAATTTTTGCACGAAGGAAACAGCCATCAGCTACTCTTAATAAATAGCGTCGTTACTGGCATCTGAGTCACATGTTCATCTTGAAATGGCTGTTCTCGTTTATATTTTATTTACCATTGTTTGCCTTAGTTGTTGGAAATACAGCCAACAAGTAATATAAACAACTACAAGGGAAACATAAATTTGAACATGTCTGAAGATTAATGTGGCTGTTGGAAACTGGTAACGGTGCTATTTTTGGTAAATAAGTAGCTTTATTAGCGGTGGCTAGTTGTTGTTTTGTTCTTTGCAAGAATAAGCTTATGAAAACTTTCTTATTGGCACCTGTAACTCAACAGTTTGCTCGTGTGACACTTAGAATGTTCTTAATACAGTAATTGTTTTCTGTTTGTCCCATTATTTTTCTTGTGATGCGGTTATAGCTGTACAGTCTGTTTGATACCAATCAGGTATAAACAAAGAAATGTCGGATTTGGCATTTAAAACGTTTTCCATTTCCAGTCTTTATATGTCCATTAACTTATGTATGTATCTTCGATCAATTTACTGAGATACTTTTATGTGCAGCATTGAAACAACTTAATGACATTCCCAAACGAAATTAGCCACCTTTTTATAGGAATTGTGCTCTGTGATATTTAATTCATATTGAGACACCCACTCAAGGGAATGCAAGTAGTATTGCTACTTAAGTTCTCATTAGAGAGCAGTCACATATTATGTCAACTGAATGCATTGCACCAACAATTTCAATTCTCCCTTAATAGTAGTTTATGTTTCCATGACAACTGACAGTCTCTTGTTGCAGAGCGAGAAGGTGGCGCTGGCAACCTACTCGACAGTGACGTCACTGCAGGGAATCCCTCTCTCGCAGAAGCGGTCGCTGCTGCTCATGATGGTCCGAGCACAGAGGCCTCTGCGCATAACAGCCGGCGGCTTCTTTCCTCTCTCCAGGGAGTCCTTTGTGTCGGTGAGGGGCTGTTCCTTAACATAAAATGCATTCTACGCCTTTTACGTGTGTTCGTGCTTACAGAGTACATGGGTAATTCTTGGACATAGTATTCTAAGTTTACTGCCACATCTAGTATAAGTGAAAAGACAAATTTTCGACGACTGTTCGAGATTCATTTCAGAGTCCGGCTTTTATAATTGGTACTGTAGTTGTTTATTACTAAAAACTAGCATGCCATGAAAAAGGGAAGCCGGTCTCTGTGACCGAGCGGTTCTAGGCGCTTCAGTCTGAAAGCACGCGGCTGCTATGGTCGCAGGTTCGAATCCTGCATCGGGCATGGTTGTGTGTGATGTCTTTAAGTTAGTTAGGGTTAAGTAGTTCTAAGTCTAGGTGACTGATGACCTCAGATGTTAAGTCTCATAGTGCTTAGAGCCATTTGAACCATTTTTGAAAAAGGGAAACATTTACCACGGAAGTTACTAGTGACAAATTTGGACCCTTTCCCCCCCCCCCCCCCCCTCCCTTGGATTCCACAAATGGTATATGTATTTATTCTTTTACTATCAGAAGCACTTCCGCAGATCTACAGTTGCTGTAATAGGGCTACAACAAGATCCATAAAGTCGGTTAGCTAGACTATAGTTCTCTCAATAACAATTTCCCTTGCATAGACATTAATGTTAATTATTAAATACATTGCACATTGTTTGGTATGACTGATCAATAACGGGAATCAGTTACAACTTTAAGTAAAGGTACCCTTTTGGAGTCTTGAAAGGTGGAATAATCTTGTAAATACCAAAATATGGGCACACAGAAGTGCAGGTATTTCTGTTTGACAGAAGACGGTGTACTTCATAACCTGACTTCAGTATTACGTCATTTGCAGATTAATAATTATATCATTTAGGAGTAGTAAGTTTTTAAGTTGGTTAGTATCTTAAAGTACTTGTGGGAATAGCAAGTGATTAATGCATATTTTACCTGAGTGGCAGATCATATGATGAAGTGCAGATGTGTGGACGCCACACTGTTACGCTATACTGACAGATGTAGTCAACTTAATGGGGCAAATATGACCATGCAGGAAACATCAGGTTGTAAAGTTAGTTACGCGTCTGTGGAAAGGCTGTTTGACACAGAGAAAAAGAAAACAATCACCACTCTAATGCGTACATGTCTTAAGGTACCAACATAAAGATATTTGAACTTTTACCATCTACAGGGTAGATGGTGGAGACAGAAGGTGGACTAAGTTTTCTGAGTGGCAGTACAGTTGCACCGTTTCAACGTTTAGAAAATTCACGGTTAGAATTCGAGCAGCCACATGGTCTGAGTCTTTGTCACGCTCCTGTCGAGTAATGTGTTCTTTCTTGAGACTGAAAAATATTAAGTTGCCGCTATTGATTGTACATTGTGATGAACTATGAGTAGTAGCGCAATATAACTGCGGAAATTCCAGAGTACTAATTCGTCGAGATTTGGAGTTGGATTTCACAACTGGGTTAGCTGAATGTATGGGAGGGCTCCCCCAAACAGTTCGCATTTTATTCAAAGCAAATGCAATCGCTGCAATATTTGTTTTTCAAGTTGAGTAGCATGAAAATAGATTATTCCACTTTTAAATAGTTATCATAATTGTGTTGACTTCATCAGTCAATCTTCTGTTTTATTTATTTTCTAAATTTTCTTTAGCGTATTATATCAGTTATATATTTATGTGCACTTTTGGGTGACTTTATCTTTATGTGATGGGTGATCGCCAGGAAAACCTTACCATTGAAAGCGAATGCTGTTACTAAGATAGAAAAACTTAACGTCGTTCCCCAAACCCTCAGATACACGGCCAATCGAGTTAATAGTGGGAGAGTTAAGTTACAAGTGTACCATTGAAGTATCAACACTGTAACACAAAAATGACTTTCAGTCTCATATATTAACACACAAGATAGTTACCTGGAAAAACATACCTCGTGCACGTGCTGGTGTTGAGCGAAAACACAAGCAAAATGTTGCCTGGAATAAACTGTTGAAAATTCTGAGGTACTATGAATAAAATACACGGAGCAAATGGTTATTCACAGCTCATACGGAAACCACGCTGGAGTTGCCAAAGTCGAGGAACATGACAGGCAAGCAGTAACTGAGACGGTAATGAGACCGGTTTGTAACATGTCCCTGATGTTATTCAATCTGTATAATGAACAACCTGTAAAATAAATGAGGGAAAAATTTTGGAAGACAATTAAAATTCAAGAAGAATAATTAAAAACGTTGAGGTTTGATGACGACATTATAATTTTGTCAGAGATTGCAAATGAATTGGAAGAGTGGTTGAATGTAGTGGATAGTGTCTTGAAAAGAGATTGCAAGAAGAGAATTCAAAAAAGTAAGACAAGCTCAATGGAGTCCGATCGAATTAAATCAATCGATGTTGACAGAATGAGATTAGGAAATGAGAAAGTAAAGTAAACGACTTGTTATTTCGGCAGCAAGATTAGTGCTGATGGCATAAGCAGAGTGGATATAAAATGCATATTGGAAATAGCAATAAAACAGTTCTGTAAATGAGTAATTTGTTAACACACAATATGGATACAAGTGTTGGGAAGCATTTTCTGAAGGTACATGTGTGAAGTGGGCCTTATGTGGAACTGGGAAGTGGACGGTAAAGAGTTCGGACAGAAACAGATTGGAAGGAGCTGAAATGTGATACTAGAGAAGAATATTGAAACTTAGATGGGTAGATCGAATAACTAATGAGGAGATGCTGAATCAAACAGGACAAATTAAGTTTATGGCACAGTTCGACTAAAAAGAAGGGCTTGGTTGACATGACAAGTCCTGAGGCATCAAAGAATCACAAATTTGTTATGGAGGGAAGTGTCGTGGTAAAACTGTATAAAAGACCAAGGAAGTTCAATGGAAATTCCATGCAGTTGCAAGAGAAGTTTGCAAAGGCCGGACTATCTGGGAGACCCGCATCGAACCAGTCTTTGGAGTGAAGACCACAGCAACAATGGAGCTGTAAATTCATTTTAACTGACATAACTGTATAGCTGATGATAAATTTTAAGATACCATCACGTTATCGAAACACCGTAACGCATCTCGACAGATGGCTTTAATTGTACTCGCAGGTTTCTTAGGTCTGCCTAAAGTTCTTAATTTTTTTTTTCGCGAGATTTCAACGTATTTTAAACACTTAAGAGTTATAGATGACGGTCAGCAACGATTTTTTTTGTGAGATCCGTAATTTCTCTTTAGTTGGCTAGTGCCGTACTTTGAGAGAAATCAAGTAATTTTGAATGTTTCGAAACTCAACAGAAGTGGTACGCATATAAGAGAAACATTCAATAAACAATGCAACACATTATTTTCTCAGCCATTTGCGCACTTTGTTGTGGGATATCATGGAATTTTCCCGCTTCAGCCCCTACGGTTTCATGAAGCTGCGATAGGCGACGGCGCTATACGTAGCCTTCAGAATGGCGTCTGTGGCGGACGTAGGTTTCAGGCAGAGAGCTGTCATTTAGTTACTTTCAGCGGAAAGCCTGAGAGTCCGATATTCATAGGCGCTTGCAGAACGCCTACAGAGACCCGGCAGTGAAAAAAAAATCACGGTGAGTCGTTGGAATAAGCGTCTGTCATCATAGGAACAAACCTGTTCCATTACCGCGTGCCGGCCGGCCGCACACAGCTGTGAGTCCTGCAGTGTTCGAACGTGCGGACACTCTCAGTCGAAGTGTTCTACGGGTCACAAACACCTCGCTGCTCAACTGATCGTCTCTGTTGGTCACGCTGACACTCTCGTTCATCAGTTGAAGTACCCAAATGTGCGTGGTCACCGGCTTCCTCGTCGCTTAACAGCAGGATATAAAGAGCGACGAAGGACAATGTGCGCGGAACTGCTTGCGCGTTAAGAGGCTGATTGTGACAATTTTTGTCGAACATCGTCACAGGCGATGAAATATGCGATCATCACGTCGAACCGCTAGCAAAATGGCAACGCATCTATTGGCGCCACAGCATGTCTGTCTGGAGAAAGAGTTCAAATCCGCACTCTAAGCCGGTAAAGTAATGACGACGGTTTTCTGGGTCTCTGAAGGGGTTCTTCTGTTTGTGTCCTACATCGTGATGCAACGATAATGCTATGTCCTGCCGCATTCACCTTATAAGCACGTGGTTGGGTGTGGTCTAGCTGAAAAGTGATCTTTATCATGTCTTGTCTATAGGAAAGTGCCATAGCACATTGAATGTAAAAACAAAACTAAACTGCGAGCTCCGAGGAAGTAAACGTAAGCTCCTCGCTTGCGGCCTCACGGGTGGAACGCAGCAGACCTTTCTCGCCGCTGCTAAAAGTGGATTGGTGCTTTGGCTACCTCAGCACACTTCATGCAGGTAACCTGACTCCCAAATGTTCCAGTGCCTCCTTTCCATAGGGCTCGCAAAATTATGAGATTCCACCAAAGGGAGCGACTAACTTAGTTAACTTTGACATGAAATACATTAATTTAGTGTCTTTGTTTGACTATGTCTGTAAACTTTACTGACACTGTCAAATACAGACACTCCACAAAAATGAAATTACGGCGGGCTGCATTTATTTCCTCCAAGCCTTCGGTCAGCCTTAGTCCCATTCCTTTTAAACAAGATGGAATTACAGAAGCAGTATATTTCGGAGCTGTGTGGAAATGGTTCTAATTTTGCGCGCTTAAGCTCTGGATTCGAACTGCACTTTCAGTTAACATTTTTAACAACCACGAAAAGACACTCTTCATCCCTGTTAACATCAACCGAAAGTCGTATGACTGCACCCACGTTGTAAACCCACGTTGAATGTGATGCAATTCAATACCAACAGGAGCAGGGTCGGTGTAGGTTGGTCCATCTAACGCGTGGACATCTCATTTAACACAGCTTCGGTCACCAATAAGCTTTCTTACATCAGAAATTCTACTTAGTTAATAACATAATATTCATTTATTTCTTATTGTATTTGAAGTGGTTCAAAATATTGATGCTGGACTGTGATTGCACCTTAGATCTCCCCTTCCGCCGAGTCTGACACCTTCCCGTCGATACAGTTCGAACTTTCCGGAGTTCCCCCAAGATTCCAAAGCTATAAAGGTTTCCACGAAAGGCGTGTCACTGGTTCCAATTCTTATCCAGCACAAAAATTTTCAGCATGTCATTTCAATCTGTAGCATGCGCACTCCATAATTGAATAGTGTACCTCAGGGTTCCGTCCTGAGCGTCGTCCTCTTTGCTATCGCCATTAAACCTATAATGGCCTCTGTCCCACAGGGCGTCTCCGGCTCCCTGTTTCGTCGGTGATTTTGCCATCTATTGCAGTTCTCCGCTGACCTGTCTCACTGAGCGGCGTCTTCAGCGCTATCTTGATCGTCTTCACTCCCGGAGCATCGACAATGGATTTCGCTTTTCCAGTGATAAAACTGTCTGTATGAATTTCTGGTGGCGCAAATGGTTTCTCCCACGATCTCTACATCTTGGACCTGGTCCCTTCTGTTCGTTGACACTACGAAATTCCTGGGGTTCATGCTCAATAGGAAACTCTCTTGGTCCTCCCACATATCTTACCAGGAAGCCCGCTGTACACGGTCCCTCAATGTCCTACGTGTCCTCAATGGTACTTCCTGGGGTGCCGATCGAACCACCCTCCTCCGTTTGTAACGGTCCCACGTCCGCTCGAAACTCGACTATGGGTGCTTTGTTTATGCATCTTCATGCCCACCGCTTTTACGCCGTCTAAACACTATCCATCATAATGAGATTTTCACTCTGCAGCGGAGTGTGCGCTGATATGAAACTTCCTGACAGATTAAAACTGTGTGCCGGACCGAGACTCGAACTCGGGACCTTTGCCTTTCGCGGGCAAGTGCTCTACCAACTGAGCTACCCAAGCACGACTCACGACCCGTCCTCACACTTGCCCGCGAAAGGCAAAGGTCCCGAGTTCGAGTCTCGGTCCGGCACACAGTTTTAATGTGCCAGGAAGTTTCATATCAGCGCACACTCCGCTGCAGAGTTAAAATCTCATTTTGGAAACATCCCCCAGGCTGTGGCTAAGCCATGTCTCCGCAATCTCCTTTCTTTCAGGAGTGCTAGTTCTGCAAGGTTCACAGGAGAGCTCCTGTTAAGTTTGGAAGGTAGGAGACGAGGTACTGGCAGAAGTAAAGCTGTGAGGACGGGTCGTGGGACGTGCTTGGGTAGCTCAGTTGGTAGAGCACTTGCCCGCGAAAGGCTAAGGTCCCGAGTTCGAGTCCGGCAGACAGTTTTAATCTGCCAGGAAGTTTCACTATCCATCATCATGGTATCCTTATGGCTTTCTACTCAGCAGATATGCGTGCCGTTTGTGTGCCATGCGTGGCCACCCCTCCTATGCCTCCTTCTTTGATGATTCTTTGATCGTCGGTATGGGGCTCGTCCCTTTTCTTTGTTACCTCCTGGAGTCCACTTTCGCCACTTCCTACGGTAGCTTAACTTCACGCTACCTGCAACTTTCTCAGTGGGTGTGAAACCACCACATTGGCTTCGTGAAGCGGCCCATGTTAACCTTGCCTTCGTCATTGGCACCCGTGTCTTTCGATATCGGCTTCCGGCACATACCTCCGTATTTACAGCCGAGCTTTTCGCCTTTTATCAGGCCACGGAGTACATCCGGTGACACAGCCTTCCCAATTGCGTCCTCGGCTCAGACTCACTCAGCGCCCTTTAAAGTCTCTGTGCGCTATACACTGCTCATCCCTCCTTCGTGCAGCGGGTCCAGGAAAACTGTCACTTGTTCACTCTTGGCGGAGCCAATGTCATGTTTCTGTGGGTCCCTGGTCATGTCGGTCTGCCAGGAAACGCTGCTGCCAAGGCTTCAGTCCTCGTACCTCAGCCCGTGAGTACCTATATTACCTCCGATAATCTCTGCCTTGCCGCCTGTCAGGAGGTGGTGTCTCTTTGGCATCGCCCATGGTACTCTCTTCACGGGAATAAGCTTCGCGTTTTTAAGCCTCTCCCAGCGCCTAGGACGACCTCCTCTCGGCCCTCCCGCTCGGAGGAGGTTATTTTAACTCGGCTGCATGTTGGGCACCGCCTTTGTAGCCATCGTCATTTGCTCAGTGGCGCTACCTCGCCACTTTGTACGCACTGCGGCCAAATTTTAAGTGTCCGCCACTTCCTGCTGGAACGCTCTTTTCTTTTAACAATTTTCGTTCCAGCTTGAGTTTGCCGTCTGATTTATCAGCCATTTTGGCGAACGACGTGCGAGCTGTCCACCGCGTTTTACTTTTTATCCACTGAAGCAATATGGCGAAGGACTTTTAATTTTGGTCCTCTGTTTTTGTATGGTGTTTTTTTAGCTCTTTTTCCACGTGCCTGTTTTTAGATGCTCCCTATTCTGTCCAATGGAACTGACGGATAGTCGTTTCCCTCCTCTCTGTGCTCGTTTTCTATTGTTTGGAAATTTTCGAAAATATGTGGTAAGTTCTATGGGACCAAACTGCTGAGGTCACACAACTTAATTTAACTTACGCTAGGCCGACCGATGATGTGGCCGAGCGGTTCTAAGTGCTTCAGTCTGGAATCGCGCGACCGCTACGGTCGCAGGTTCGCATCCTGCCAGGGGCACGGATGTGCGTGATGTCCTTCGCTTAGTTAAGTTTAAGTAGTTCTAGGTTCTAGGGGACTGATGACCTCAGATGTCAAGTCCCATAGTGCTCAGAGCCATTTGAACCATTTTTGAAAAAGAATTTCTTCTTATGTAGTAAACAACAATGATACGTGCAGCTTCGACTCGAAGTCAGAGCAAAAATATTTGTCACGTTATTTCCAGCTAGAAGTACCGTAAATGTCACTACAGCTGAAATAAACCGATATTTAGCGTATATTAGTGGCTAAGAAAGAACAGCGGCAGGTGGCGGACTCGAGTCCCATTTCGCAGTTTCAGTCATCACCCTATTGGTAAAAAATTTTAATACCTAGTTCTTCATTATCCTTAGTTAACAGTCAATTTGTGCCGGATTTAAATACCAGTAGAACACAAAGCTTTACCTCGTCATTTCAAGTTGCAACGTGAGTACAGTTCGTTACTTGTAATCGAAATCATATTAAAAGTTTTTGTGGCTAGTTAACCGGGACAATAGATGCTGGATAGGATTCCTAGCTCCCCGCCCAATACTATAGTTTTGTCATGTAATTTAAATATTAAACTTGGTTTTAGGAATGCCATTTATCATAACAAATTACCTTCAGAAGCTTTAAAGACTGTCCCATCTCTAATAACGCGTTTCCTGGCATTTGCTTTATTGTGGTATCAACTTGCATCTGAACTGATTGCCACACAGCAGTGGTCTTCAGCGGCCTCTTGTAGTAATCGTTCTGTATAGTACTCGCAGAACGACTGTAACGAAAAGAGGTAGAGGAACTGTAAGAAGTTACGTTATGGAGTTGCAAACAGATCAAGCGGAAAAGAATTCAGGTTGTCAGACACTACTGCGCATGTTAGTACATTCTCTTCATTCTGAACGTCCACTTTTTGTTAAAGTTCTTCTTTTGCAGTATTTCACTCTTCTCAAGAATCTCTCTCCAGCTTCTTATATTTTGTTGCCATATGCATCTGCACATAGATTACGTCCATAGGTTATACCTCAAAAGCAGGAAATCCTTACACACAACTCGAAATTATCATATGCGAAGTTTTCTTACACAACTGCTAATTGAAATGGTTAGTTCGTCAGGATTTTAATAACATATGATGGATCACAGAAACAGAGCGTTCCCTCGTATAGATTAGAATATAATGTATTTATAATAATAAATTTTTCAGATTAATTTTTGTTTTTATCTGCTTCTAAATGTGCTGTGTAATGTTTTGCTCAATTATTAAAGTCATCAATTCACACATGATATTTATCAGTCCTATAGTTGCTTAGTGGTTGCTAAAGAAATAGTTGAGACTACAGCCGTGAATGTTTTGTAGAAATTATTTGACTCTTTTGAATATGTACCTGTGTGAATAATGTTTCTCTTCTAGATTCTTGGCGCAAAACTTCACTAAAGAAATGTTTATAATTTTTTCATAGGTCGTCAATATGTCTTATTCCTTCTTCGCCATTCTTCGCAACTTCAAAAGCGACTAGTGATGGCACCTGACTTCAGTTAGAAGAATTTCTCTTCTAGGAGGTAACACAGTACACTTCTACGCTGCATAATGACACAATTATCAGAATTTTTTTTCGCGAAAAGTTCTTCTCGTATTTAGACAAGTCAGCCTGAAAAACAACAATAGTGGGCGCAGTTTCAGAGAAGTCATGTACTACGCATGACACACATTAAGTGTCACCGTATGGGAATTCATCAAACTCTGTATCTGTATCTGTACCTGTACCTGTACCTGTATCATTTCCTAATTTTTGATCTTCATTGGAATAAAAGCATCTTACTTATGTTGAAAGCTACTTTTGCAATAAGACACACATACAAAACTCAGTAAAATGAAGAAATAACATCTAGAGCTACAAGAAATAAGAGGAAATTATAAAGCACTGACTTCAAATACTGTGTTTACTCACATAAGAACTGTATGGGATGCAGGTGATAATGCGTTGTTCTGGCTCCACTGCAACAAGATCTTCAGCGTCCGAACTAAAATTCTATAAGGTGAGTGTGAATAACAGCGATAGAACACTAAAGGAACTGCAATAAAAATATCCTACACACGCACACACACACACACACCAGTTTGAAAACTTATAATGAAAGGAGAAATTTAGTGGATAGATAATTGTAGAGTTGATGGCTGTGGCTGACTAATCATTGGCTTAAAAACGATGAGCCAGTCACTTTTCAACCCACTTATATCTCCACCCTAAAAACGTTGGCTGGAGTTAAAACAGTACGCAAAACTTTAAAACATTGACCACAGAATTCTCGTCAGCAAGTGAAATGGAGGTAGAATACTCAGCTATATGTGTATTTCATCGCAACATAAAATACACTCCCTCACTTTTATAGTGATTTATATACTGCAGGTATTGCTGAACAGTGGGGAGCGGTGGGGGGGGGGGGGGAATACGGTAGAGTGTGGAGCTTGTGTTACCTGCTTCCCTGTTATTGAACAGGGAGTGGCTTGTCAGTTTGTCTTGCAGTAACTGGATGTTATTGTCGGCTGAAAATTTATTGTAGTGCTTGTAGGGTTCTAAGAGAAACTTTTGCTGCGAAGAAGCCTCATCTTATTAAGTACCTTCAGAATGTGATGGAACTCTGCAGTAGATACCTCAACGGTTCGTTACAATTAAGGAGGTTTTCTCGTCCTCAGTTCGGAACGCAAACAGATTTCTCGGTAGAGAAATTAAAACCTTTTATTTTCTGTCGTCCTCCAACCTTTTAATAGTCAGCTGCAAGAGAGGCCTCCCAAAACGGTCGATTAAGGTCGCCAGTCGTTCCAGAGTTGAATGTCCAGTTAGGCGTTCGTGTTGTGCAAAAGTAGCTACCTGTACGGTAGCCACCGTATTCGATTGCATTTTTGGGAACAAACCTCGATGAGTTGCTCAACAACTAGTCTTGCAGACTGAAGGGAGAGCCAGCGTTTACAACCCTCTAGACTTACGTACGTTTATAGCCCTGAAGACCTTAGGTCACCTCTGGAACGTGACTGATTTGTGTGCTAGCCGTCTGGATCACAAGCACGGACTGATAGGAACACTTATGCCTATTCTCCGTGCTGGGGATGATATAACTCTTCCAAGGCTTATCACTGTTCACGTGTGTTAATAAACTCTGAGAACCCTTACACATTTGATAGGTACTGATTTCACAGGTCCTACTGCCACGTGTGATTTATGGCAGGACTGATGCTGCGGTGTGAGTGAAAGAACATTGGGGGAAGTGTATGGAGGGAAAACAGCTAGTGGTTTCAGGTTACATGACTTGTCAATCAAATTTTGTGCCTCGCCCTGTTAACTACAAAGTGGATGAATAAATAGTAACATTTACCTTAGAAACCTAGCTACCTCTACTGTATTTGTAACATAATAGTCGTGTACTAGTATTAACAGAACAAGAGAAGAATACTAAGTTAAACAAATGTCTGCAGATGTCTTTTGCTATAGAGGCAACAAGTTGAGAGGAAATTCAGATGTAAAAATCATTGTAAGCAACAAAACAGAACTATAATAATGATACAAGTTCAAGAAATAAATTAACATTTGCGCCGCCGCCCAGACTTGAACGCAGGTCTCCTTGTTTTCTATGCAGATATGTTAGCCAGTACACCACCGCAACAGTATTGCTAACCCACCTGCATGGACTACCCTAGTCCAACGCCCACCTGAAGACACACTTGCATTCACGTCTTGAGCTTATTTTCTCATCCTGTAATGGTGTAATGGCTAACACATCCGTCCAGTAATCAACGAGACCCAGGTTGAAGTCCCCGCTGTAATAGAAATTTTAATTCATTTTTTGAGCTTCTATCATTATTGTAGATAAAGATGATACACAACTGTCTCAAACAAAATTGAATTATACCAGATCTATAAAACTGAGCTAGTATGAGGGGATATCGCGCTGGTTGTTGCCACAACGTTTATGCAATGTAGTGGGACTTCTATGATAGGAGATACGCAGCGACTTGTAGGCAAGGGATTAATGTGATAGTCATATCTTTCCCAAGTGGGCGTGGAAAATGCCGAAACGTAGACTGTGGCTACACTACTACAAATGCGTCCAAACACGACCATTGTGTTTTTGTTGTTCTTTTCTTGACTGCCGAAACACAAAGACCGGTAGACCCCCATCCATTTGAGAATGAAGAATATGTATGGGGAAATTAAGAAGAAATGACCAGGGAAAGTGGAACAATGGGTGCTGCTGCTTCTTGGTAACGAACGTCCCCATACCACAAATATCCCCATGTGATTATCACGCCTTCAGTCCCTTGAAAAGTGTCTTGAAGGGTCGACGATTAGTGTCAGACGAGGATGCGCAGCAGGCAGTTACAGACTCAGTAATTTTTGAGAACTTTTCTCTTGGAATACAGTGGTTCTTTGTTACATAAAAGTGAACATGAACAGACACAACCACAAGAAATTTCTTTTTTTTTTAGGTTACCGATTTCGGTCTGTTGTAGACCATCTTCAGACCTCACACGTTGCTGGAAGTCGGTGGTTACAAACAGAGTAGGTGCTACGGCTCCACAAACCCTAACGCAGTGAGGTCTGAAAATGGTCTAAAATAGATCGAACCCTGTAATCTCATAAAAATAAGAAGTTTCTTGGGTTGTGACTGTTAATGTTCATTTTTAAGTTACAGACTTATTCAAACAATAGGACACGTTGGTTTACCGAATGGGTATCTTAAATCTGGTGCTTTGGTGTAATGGTTGCCTCAATGCTCACGGCGATTCTGGACTGTACAGCCTTCGAACAGAAACTTTTTGATCACCCCTTATGCTACACATATTCAAGGAGCTTGGTACCGAATTGAGAAACTTGTTTTAAAAAATAAACAGAATATACTATCGAGAATCGTCTTAATCCTATATCTGATCATCTTGAAACTGATGTATTGTTAACGAACGACATATGTAATCGTGACTCTAAATAAACTGTTGGTAAAGTTATTCCTTGGAAATAACTCACATCCGCGCCCGAAGTATTCATATACTGATAAAGAGATAACTCAGAAAATAGTTATGGAAACTGCTAAATAGCACTACACCCAACTTTAAGGTGATAGTGGAT
This sequence comes from Schistocerca serialis cubense, assembly GCF_023864345.2. Taxonomy (NCBI): domain Eukaryota; kingdom Metazoa; phylum Arthropoda; class Insecta; order Orthoptera; family Acrididae; genus Schistocerca; species Schistocerca serialis. The sequence continues at coordinate 298,834,935 of NC_064645.1, forward strand.
GATTTTACACAAATGGCAGTACTGAAACAAAACAGACATTCAGACATTCAGTGGATATCTTTTGATACGAGAAATGCTAGAGGTTGAGATCTACTAATACTTCGTTATTTTTTTCATGAGAAATAAGAAACGATGCTCCATCATCAGTTTCTCAAATCGACAATGCCTGTGCATATATATCCTTGTGGTCATTGGTTTATCCATGATCTCAGATCCACATATCTGACTATGTTGGAGGTTGCCTTAAGTATACAAATAACGACCAAACGTTTGCGTGATGCTTGTATATCAGGCGTATTGGTTAGTAGAAAAATCAGGACACCTTACTACAATACCATCTGGTGCAATCAGAGTTGCAACCATGGTACCAAATTATTGGAATCACTATCCTAAGTAACTCGAAACTCCCAAGAGCTGTCCACCTTCAGCTGAGCTGCTTACTTATTATGATGGTTTGTGACATTATTACTATGGTATCAACAAGCTCCACATCAACATTACTGAGTGTCTTATAAACTAAATAAATATTTGAAAAATTTCCAAAGGAATTCACTGGATCAAATTAGCATTCATGAACCCTCTCTGACTGCCGGTTCTGTTTGCCTGCAAACATTGATAATATGCGGACTGAAGCAAACTGACATGGTAATAAAAGAGCTAACAACATACAAAAACGAAAATTACTAGAAGTGTGAAAATCAAAATTACACAGAATGCAGTTACACTATGTCAAACGATTACATTTTATTCACAGATTATAAATTTGGACTGGAGTTTTCAACGGTAAATTTTCTCATTTGACATTTTGCATTACAAATTAGTAAGGAAATGGGAGAGCAAAATTTTCTAAGTTCGAACAGGTGGCATTACTCAGTCATGCAAAAGTATCAACAGCCACCAGCTGGAAAGCGTAAACATTTTCAACATCGTTAATTAGTTAGGCAGACCCCAACGTCGACATTCTTGAGCGAGAATGCGAGCGAACTCACCTGAAAATTTTCAGAAGAGTGCAGATCGAACTGCTTACGTAATATTATGTAAAAGAAACCACATACGTCGCAACATCTTCTGGCAAGGGTTTGACTAAGCGGAAAAGTTACTGGAACAAATTCGTAGAGCAAATTTAACGTAACTGAAGACTTCTGACGACTCAAGAAGAGCAGAACCGATTCGGTCTTTACGAATCACCTCGTAGAGCACAACCTCACTTCGACGACCCCAAGTAGCCTAGTCCTCGATCAGTAGGACCGATGGCAGTTTTATCGTTCGCGCTCGATTTTCTGTTTATGGTATGGTAAAATTTGTGTGTGAGATTGGTCAATTACTAATCTTTTACTGATTGATGCCTTATAAGAAAATCAGCATTCCGTAACCACGGATCATGAAATGCACAGTATTGAAATCAGAACAGGAGCCAGCACTGATGGGGGTAGTCCACGGGTCTACTAACACGTCTAAGGTCCAGGCCAGAAGCTGCACTAAAACTCCAGCGTCGCACTAGTCTGATGGCGGGCCAGGTTCAGCTTACAGTGCGACATCACGGCATGTGACATTTGGTTCTACGTGATGCGACAATTCGGCCAGTGAGTGACCTGGGAGGGATTGAGTATTCCCCAAAAAGGTGTGTGAATCAAACAGAAACCTCGCCGTGAGCGCCATCTCCAACTAGGGCTACCCAGGGAGCGTGCATCCCTCGGCAGTGGGCAGCAAACCACTGGACACTGCTGTCATCGACTCCAAGATGATGCAACGTCCTTAGCAGCGTTGAGTCCGCTGTTGGATGCAGCAGATTCCTCTCCGGATTACATAGCGACCAGCACTCGCAGAAGGCGTGGCAACGACTTGTATTCTAAGTAATAAATGAAATCATCTTGAATATTGTTGTACTGCGTGTAACCACACCATACAGGTCCTCGATGTGCATCCTGTCAAAAGAGTAAGGGATTCCAGCCCAATAGTGGAGCGACCCCTACTAAATCAGTTCACTCTTATCAGTATCTAAATTCATTAATATTACTTCAGACACTGTATCTATGACACAAATCACACATATCTATTTCGAACTTGTACATCGAGAGTAACACTTAGAAAGTACCGATAGCCTACTTTTACTAGTAAGTGGTCGTGACAAACAAGAATGACAACGAGGTCGATAGCCATTTTGTAGCTAAATAAATTCCAGGTCAACGCATGGCACATATGTATATAATTCCTAATCAGAGCATATCAACTAAGGTAATGTCTGACTGTTGTGTAAAACGCTGAAATTTGCAATAACATGTATTATATGACTAACTCACACACTATACATTGTCTTGTGGTACACTGAACAAGGAACATGAACTCAATAACTCTAAATACATTTAAAAAGGAATCAAATCATTATCACTAATTTGTTAGTGGATAGCTCATCGTGCTACCCACAAGAGCATGACACACGGCTTTGATATGGAAAGACAGACTGAGATGCAATAGTCGCTTGTACTTCTTGAGTATGCGAATAGTTCAGAGAAATGGCTATTAACGCACTACTAGAGTAGGAAAGCATACGAAAAGACAGAACAAAACGTACGTTGCATATACAACAGCTACGAAAACCTTAACTGGTTTCATAGCACAGGCCAACTGACCTATGACCACGTGGCTAAGTTCACAAGAAAAACAGGAAATTAATCAGGCAATTAAACTGTTAATGTATAGGAAACCAATGAGCAAACCCTTCCGTAGCATTTTGAACATTGAAAGGCGCGCTATGGAAATATTTACTTATCTTACAGCTTTACTAAACTGGAAGACAAACAAGTAACTTACACCAAAATTATACACAAAACACATGTAGTGCATGAAGGAAACACATATAATGCAAACCTATCAAGTCCTCACTCCTGGCCGAGTATACCTCTGTGGACCAACTAACACTAAAATTTCTCAAAATTATGTTCCCCTCACATCTGGCCGAGTATACCTCTGTGGACCAACTGACACTAAAATTTCTCGAAATTATGTTCCCCTCACTCCTAGCCGAGTATACCTCTGTGGACCAACTGACACTAAAATTTCTCGAAATTATCTTCCCCGTCAAGTGTGTGTGCAAACACAGAGCCAAAGATACACTGCGCAGCTCGTCTGAAAAACTTGGCAAGATCCTTACAGGTTGGCAAGATAATATCTACGATTCTTGGGCTGACAGAAGAAGAAGAAGATCAATGGGAACACGCCTTAATGTCGACCAAATACTAATCATTTCTCCAACTGTATAAATCGCTTTCGCCTTATAGTGTTTGGGAATTAATGTGGCTCGAGTTATGAAAACTATCGCCACATTAGTGGCCAAGGCATTTCATCACATAGCAGTTCATTAAAAAATGGAAAGGGAATGCCTTTCTAAATATTCCAGAGGGACAATACACAAGCATTTTTGTATTAAGCAGTTGGGTGGAGGTGATAGTGGACATAATTCACATGAGTAGCTATTCATTCAAGTCACTACCCATACCCTACGACAGTGGCTTAATTTCCACAACCTCAGCTATACACACACTCAGCCATTGCCTGGGTGGCATATATCCATAAAGTCAGTTAAATATACACTCAACAATTGCTTTTGGTGCTTATATTACAAATACGAGATAGCGCCAGACAAGGCCCTAACATTCATTAGAAAGCAGCTATACGTACATACCTTAAGACGTATCTCCAAAATAAAACCTTACGCAATTAACATGGTTGAAAAAAGTGTGTGTGTTGGTTTGTGTATACGCAACGATATATTTGAAAGGAAGACATTTGAGTATTAGGCATGACTATGAAAGATATATGTGTAAGTTGAGAAGAAAATATATGATAAGAAGATTTAGCGACTAAACGTTGTAAAGAATATATAGACTAAGCTGACAAAAGTTGTGGGAACCTCCAAATATCGTCTCGGGTCTCCTTATTCTTGGCGTAGAGTAGCATCTCGACTTAGCATGGACTTAACAAGTAATTGGAAGACCCCTGCAGAAATATTGAACCAAGCTGCTTCTACAGCCTTCCACAATGGCGAAAGTGAATCTGGTGCAGGAATTGTGCACGAACTGACCTCTCAGTTACGTACCATAAACTTTTAATGCGATTCATGTCTGGAGACGTGAGTGGCCAAATAATTCGCTAGAATGGTTAAGCGTATGCTATAACTAACCGCGAAGAATTGTGCCCCAGTGTCGTGGCACATTGTCATCCATAAAAATTCTGCCGGCCGCGGTGGTCTCGCGGTTCTAGGCGCGCAGTCCGGAACCGCGCGACTGCTACGGTCGCAGGTTCGAATCCTGCCTCGGGCATGGATGTGTGTGATGTCCTTAGGTTAGTTAGATTTAAGTAGTTCTAAGTTCTAGGGGACTGATGACCACAGCTGTTAAGTCCCATAGTGCTCAGAGCCATTTGAACCATTTGAACCATAAAAATTCTATTGTTGTTCGTTAACGCGAATTGCTGCAAATGGTGTCCAAGTAGCTGAACATAAATATTTCCAGTCAAGGTCCGGCTGAGTTGGACAAGAGGACTTAGTCCACTCCGTGTAAACACAGCTCACACCAGTATGGAGCCACCACCAAGTTGCACAATGCCTTGTTGACAATTTGAGTCCATGACTTTGTGGGTTCCGCGCCATACCGTTACCTCTTATCAATTGATGTCGGTACTCATCCGATCAGGCGACGGTTTTGCAGTCGTGTAGGCTTGAACTAACGTGATCACGAGCCCAGGAAGGTTGCTGCAGGTGATGTCGCGCTATTAGAAAAGGCAGTCGGGTCGTCTGCGCTGCTGCCATAGCCCATTAAGGGCAAATTTCGCCGCACTGTCCTAATGGATACGTTCTTCGTACGTTTCACATTGATTGCTCCATTTATTTCACGTAGTGTTGTTTGTCTGTCAGCACTGCCAACACTATGCAAACGCTGCTGATCTCGGTCGTTAAGTGAAGGCCGCCAACAACTGCGTTGTCGGTGATGAGAGATAATGCTTAAAAATTCGTATTCTCGGGACATCTTATCACTATGTGTCTCGAAATATGGAATCCACTAACTTATTTCCGAAGTTGAATGTCCCATGCCTCTAGCACCAGCGACTATTCTACGTTTAAAGTCAGTTAATTCCTGTCGTGTGGCCATAGTGGCCATAGCCACGTCGTAAACTCTTTCATGTGAATCATCTAAGTACAAATGACGGCTCCGTGACTGCAGTACCCTTTTATACTACCGATATCTAGATACGTGCATATCGTTATCCCATGACTTATCACCTCACTTTACATATTACACGCACGGGAAATTTCATTTTGGAAATAGTTACGGGATTTAGTACTGTCACAGTGTCAAGAGCGTGCACAGAATAACAAATATCATACGTTACCTCTTACCACGGACAAAGCAGTGGTCGAAAACGTTCATTTAATGGCCGAAAGCAGCGACGTTTGCGTAGTATTGTCAGTGCTAATAGACAAGCAAAATTGCGTTAAATAACCGGAGCATCTCGTGTTTGTGGAAGGCTCTGTCCTACATTGTGCACGCGTTTGGTTCGTCGTTGGGAGGCATCCATGCCTTCAGGTAGAACCCATAAATGCAGCACAAGAATAAGAGAAGAATTTCGTACAATGAATGGACTGCGCGCTCATTGGTTTAAGAATATAGGTAGAGTGGTTTATGCATACGTTGTGCAAGAAGTAGGTCATCGTCAGATGGATTAAACGTTGCTTGTTGTTCATTAGATCCATCTGAATCACATGAGTCAGATGTGTGCACTGGAACAAAATTGTCATTCATATTCTTCTCACTATGGGATTCATCACTCTAGTGCAATGGTGAAACGTGGTCTGTGTACTTTAGAATCTCGGCCTCTGTAAGGCCATGTCTTCTTGCCATCGCAGCTTCAGTGACTCGAACTCGCGGAAATGAACTGCAAGCTCACGTCGCTGGCTTCAGGACTACGTCAGCTCACTCGGCTTGACCACAGAAAAAGATATACTGACAGGAAGCTCCTGTAAGGGCGACGCGTCCGACATCTGCCGTCGTGTAAGAGAACTATTAGTAGTGCCGCAGACAGCTGTATAGGAAGGGGGGAGGCATCCCCTCTGTATAATATGTTACTCTGTGGCTTCCCAGTGTCACTTATTCGGTTTGGGTATTGCCAGTCTGTAGAAAACGGAAAGCTGCGCTGGTGTAAAGTATCGCCCCACCTCAGAATTCTTCGTATTTTACTTTATTTTTGGCCCAAAGCGTCATAACATACTACAAGATCTCTTGAATAATGTCTAGGCACCCACAGAAACTATTCAGTGTCTGAAAACCGGTGTTACTGATATCAAACTGCATTAAAATTCGTATGGGTCAAAAATGCCCAACTTGGTACTACTGGTATTACAAGTACCTTTTCATAGTTTTAGGTGGCCTAGGGTGATAAAATTTTGTTGAGTTGTACAACCCAATAAAAGATTACAGGTCATGGGAGCGTTTGGTCCTGTGATGATTGTGGAGGGGTAGGGCGCTCCACAAACCCTCGTGGGTCAAGAGTGATCTTAAGTCGCACGTCTAGTAACGAAGGGCAAAACTACATTTATAGCAGTTTAAGAATTAGAAAAAACTTTTGAAAATGTTGAGTAGAATACTCTCTTTGAAATTCTGAAGATAGTAGGGGTAAAATGCAGGGAGTGAAAGGCTGTTTCCAACTTTTAAAGAAAACAGATGGACGATATAAGAGTCAGATGGCATGAAATGGAGGCAGTGGTTGAAAAGAGAGTGAGACAGATTTGTAACCTATCCCCATTGTTATTAAAATTGTACACTGAAGAATCAGTAAAGTAAACCAAAGCAAAATTAGGAATGGGGGTTAAAGTTCAGGGAGAAGAGATTAAAACATTTTTGTTTGCTTATGAGACTGCAGATATTTCTCTGGAGTGTAGCCATCTATAGAAGTGAAACATGGACAACAAACTGTATAGATGATAACAGAATAGAAGTTTCTGAAATGTAGTGCCACAGACGAATGCTGAAGATTAAGAGGGCCGATCGTGTAACTAATGTGGAAGAACTGAATAGCATTGAGGAGACAAGAAATTTGAGGCACAACTTCCCAAAGGAAGTCTCGGTTGAAAGGGCACATTCTGTGACATCAAGAGATCATCAGTTCTGTATAGGAGGAACTGTGGGAGATAAAAATCGTAGAGGGGGACGAAGAGATGAATACAGTGAGCAGCTTCAGGAAGATGTAGGTTGCAGTAGTTATTTGGAGATAAAGAGCCTCGCACAGGATGGAGTAGCATGGAGAGCTGCATGAAACTAGTCTTAGGACTGAAAACCACAACACCAACAACACAAGCAACACAGTAACGTAGTGTAGCGATGCAAGGGGTACCAAATTTGTCGTAAAAGTCAGTATATCACTCAACAGACCTTATTTTCCAGTATAGATATTTCGTTCATTCCAAGCAAGTGTCGATTCATGGCGTCATCGTCCAGACACGAGTTGCCTGTAATCTGAATCCGTTTTGGCAACCTAATAGTTTCTCTCAGGAGATAAATTTTATTGATTATGAAATAAAAGTTCTTGAAGTTTATTCAGAACCGGATATGTTTATTTAGTAATTGCATGCCATAATTTATCTGTTTAATATAAACGTTTTGATTTTTGTATGCCTAAAAAAGTGTGAATTTATGTGAGGCTTTTAGTCTGAGACGAGTTATCACTTAGATTGCAAAAGTGCGCGTGTACAGCTCGCTGACCTGTGCGGTGAATTTTATTCTTATGATTTTGACTCAGATGGAGACAAATCCAGTTCCAGTTAGACTTTACGTGAGATCACGTTGTTACGAAATTAGAGAAAACAAACTTGCGGATCCGATTTAAAATACGTTACACGCCAGTGCGTAACCGAGCTGTCGTGTAAATCACACACAATAGTTACAAATGCTCTGCGACTTAATACACTGAGTTGGAAGTTAATTTTGAGACAAGTACTGATTTTGATAAAAATGTCCGGAAAGTTTATTTAAAATATCGAGGTTCAGTTTTAATTGAGACACGTATCACTGTGTTGATTACGTTGCCTAGCAACACTTTAACGCAGTTTAATTAATTTATCAGAACGATTAATGACGCAGTAAGTCCCATTACACACACAAAATGTTACACTTGACCGCATGAGAGTATGAGAGTGTTTTCTTTCCATAAATGCCAGTAAACCGGCAGTTTCAAAAGTTAAATCACGAACTGTTCCGTAACTTCATTGTATCACTACGGAACTTACTATATCGTGTCTCTTCACTAAGAGTTCTCAAGAAGCCGGGACAAACAAGAAAAAAAGAAGAAGACGACTAAAAGAAGAGGTATCGGTATTGTTTAGGTTTCTATGTTGGTAACGTCACGTAGCGCTCTGTATGAAAATCACTGGTTGTGCTGTGTTTGTCTCTGATTTTGTTCTATTGTGTCTAAATGTTGCTGTGTTTGTCTCCGGTGTTGTTCCAATTTGTCTAACGTTTGAAGCTTTTGTCCCATTTGTTGTATTAACTGTAATAACAAGGCACTGGTGTCTGAAACATGTTCCTCAAAGCTAAGTGCATTTGAATCGGCAATATTCGCATTTTGAAAAGCAGAAAATGTCTCTTATTTGAGGAAACGGCGAGGACGCAAAACCTGAATCTACGTACTTGCAAGATTGTGTCCTGTCATTTCGGATTCCTGAGGCAAGCTGTTGCCGATCGATCGATCGATAATGCTTCCCTGTTCTCTAATTGTTTCACTGTCTACACCACTATTGGCCACCGGGTCCATTTCCCTATGCATAACTACCAAATTACAATGTTGAACATTAGTTAATTCATTACACTGTAGCGATAACACACTGCTCTTGTCTTCACTGTCATTTCTCAGTTTACTTTGGAGCCTAGTATTACGTTTTCTCATATGCCATAATTGTCACAAAATTTCACACGGTAACACAGAAAAGCACAATTTGAGGAATAAAAGAAGAAAACATATTAAAATAGCACTGAAAATAATATGTAATTAATTGCAAGCACAGGTGCGAAATTCTTGATGCAAATCTACAAGCATGCCACAACTGTTTTACAGTACAACAATGAAAAATCACAACTACAAAGGAGATTCTCTCTACAATTACGCGCTAGCAATAAACAATAGCTACGCTAATTACACAAACTTCAAGAAAAAATCAGAAGATGCCAGTGAGGTATCCTCGGCTAAGGGTCGACATATGGAACATCCCCTCCGAAAAATTATGAATGACTGTGCTGATAAACCTCTTACGTTATTTGATTTTCAAACAGCTGAGCAGAACTGAACGTACTCAGACATATTTCTCTTTACTTATAAGCCGCTAGAGAAGCATGTAGGACGCACGGTGAAAGCGGTGAGGCAACTCGTAGAGGAGAGTAGCGTAATGGAAGCTTGGCATGCAACTCAGATAGGGACATTGGAATGGGAAGTGCTGAATAACACATGGGTGCTCCACGCATTAGTAGTTCAGGTAGTGGAATACGCTAAGGCGTCGGAAGACGTAATAAATCGTAACCTGGGAATCCTACAGGGGGATCTAGAAGTACTAGACAACATGGTGGTGTTAATCAGACTTTTTTTGTTGTAAAGAGTAGCTGACAATGCGTGGGGTTTGCAGGGAGTAACGAATCTGCAAGAAGCGCTGCATCATGCATTGCAAGGCCAGATAAATACCGATTTGTTACCACCGTACTAATATTTACGTGGGTTGCTCAAGGTGCAGTCTGAGATGGAGCACCAGTGAGGTGCGGACAGCCACTGCTCGCTGACCGCTGGCGACAACCATGAACTGTCTGACGTAAGGATATTGGAGCGGGACGACCATTGGTTGGTCGTACGGTTGGTCGTCTCATGGGGTGACGTGTATTAACCATTTCGGGGCCTCGTCACTTGGTCATCGACTGTAAAAAAAAAGTGGAAGCATGCTGGACCCCTAACTCAGAGGTCTGTGGATCAAAACCATGCTCTGCTACCAGTGAGACACCCTACTAAACCCACAGGACGGGACAGATAGTTTAAATTGTGGAAAGGGGCCAAAATAAGTGGTAAGTGGATGTCAGTTACACTCGAACATGCTTTATTTATTTGACCAAACATTACAAGAGCCAAGAAATTTTTTAAAAAACAGAGCATTAATTTTTGGAACTTAATTACCAGTTCAATGCGCCATACAATCTCATGCCTTAAGGGCAAGACCACTTTAATTTAAAATCGGCTGAAAGCCAATAACTTAAGACTGAAACCAAAATCAGAAATTTAAAAGGCAGAAGGCCTTATCTTAAATCAGTTCTTTCAATTAGGCTGAAGGCCCAAGCAATCTCACACCTTAAGAGCAAAACAACTTTAAATTTTAAAAAAATCGGCTGACGACCCATCTCGTAAGACTCAAGCCAAAATTAAATTTTTAAAAGGCCAAAAGGCCTTATCGTAAAACAGTTCTTTAATTAGGCTGAAAGCCCAAACAATATGACGCCTCAAGAGCAGCCAGCCGGAGTGGCCGTGCGGTTCTCGGCGCTTCTGTCTGGAACCGAGCGACCACTACGGTCACAGATTCAAATCCTGCCTCGGGCATGGATGTGTGTGATGTCCTTAGGTTAGTTAGGTTTAATTAGTTATAAGTTCTAGGAGACTGATGACGTTAGAAGTTAAGTCGCATAGTGCTCAGAGCCATTTGAACCATTTGAACCTTAAGAGCAAAACAACCTTAATTTAAAAATCGGCTGGGAGCCATACAAATGTAAACAACAAGAACAAATAAGAAAAGGCAGTATAACCAACAGCGCTCAGAAGTTTCCGAGTGTCGTCCTGGAATTCAAACACTAACGCTCGCTTGGATGAGACAGGCAGTCAGGCCAACCATTCTCGATTCGACGACAACCCAACCGGCAGACAGTCAACGGACCCATAGACAAGATAACTTCCTCTCCGCCCGAACAGCACGCAACAGGGAGTTCAATGAAACAACGTAGAAGGTATTGCCGCCCACAACCGATTGTACATTGAGCTGTCAAATGACACGACAACACGATGAGTAAAATACACTGCCTGAATTTACGTCAACAGCCAGGGCAGATAACCGGAGCGTTAATGGCCTCAAGGCAGAAGATTTCGCTGGTGCACTTTAATTCAAAATAACTAAGTACAGTTAAACTCCACCAGAGGCTGGCTAAAATTTGCCAATTTGAAAACACACGTTGTTTCTCGCGGGAAGTCCCAACACCCGACAACGAAATCCAAACGACACAATGTGAACAGTCGTGACTTGCTGATAGAATAAGTCAAAACTCAACTTTCGTGTCAAGACTTCCGCTGCCGATTTCCACCCCTTCCTTTATTCCTCGGTGACTGGGTACAATCCCCCTGCACGTGTCCCATACGACCACACTTAAGACATTTCACACCCACTGTAAACACTGCTTGCCTCTCGCGTACCCCTGTTGCCACGTCTATTTCCTCACATTGAATTGCCAGCCGAATGCCCGAATGCAAATCTTTCGGAGTCCCTTCACTCACTTTCCGTGACATATGCGTCAGTAACCCTCTCAAAAATACTACAAGTGCCCTTTGCTCGGCCTCCTGCAACCGAACGCTATTCGCTTCATCGCTCTGACCCAACTCGTAAGTATACTCATTTATTTCCCTTATCCTGTCCGGAAATTTCTCCATCATCTGCCCCTGCCTCTTTGACATTGTACTTAACCTCTCTGTAAAGTATCGAGCGGTCTTCTGTTTTTTGTACCTTTGTAAGAGCCCTTCCTCTAACTACTTTAACTGTCCTGCCTTCCTTAAGGCCTCAGATCACCTCACATATGTATTTGCTTCACCTGTTAATTTAATCTTGGCTCTATGTAACAAATGCTCATCAGACCAACCATTCATCACCGCTGAAGTCTCGAAATCCTCTACAAATTGACGCATATCCTCAGATGCCTTGCTACAAAACGGAATAATCAAACTCGCAGCAGCTGGATCAATCTTCTACACCCTAGGCAACAACGACTGATCAGATGAGGTTTCCCGCTCACTTCTAGATGTTAATTCATTAATAATAATAAAAAAACAGTGGAGAATGTTAGGTATCACCACACAATTCATTTAGCCGATAAATGTAATGAGCTGTTCGGAACTAGACGTTACTACACCATGCCAGCTTTTACGTGGACAAGTATCTTCAACAACCAATTTGGTACGGCTTGTGAGACCTATTTATACTGATATTTGTGTATTAGACCTGTGAAAATTCAACATGTACCAGCTTCATCACGAGGTTGCTGAAAGTCATTTTGAAGTTCCAGAGCTTCTTTATATGGATGTGGATAACCATTTGCAGGATGAAGGGCTGTGATGCATATGATGAGAAGCATGTGATAACGAATCACAATAATACGTTCTACATGATACATATTCCATATGTCATAAAGCTGGTAAACAGAGTATTGGCTTGATGAAAGTCAAGGGAAATGGATTACAGATTGTGAGGTTTGTGGTCTATGAGCCAAAATGTTCGTATACCATATATAAAAAAGTCACATTATATGACAGGCTAAGAGTCTGTAAGTTGGGTTCCACCTTATCTGATAACGGTAGCGATCTTACTGCTGTTATCCTATGCCTTAGGAAATCCACTTGGGTTGTCAAAGACACTTGTAGCAGTGTGTATGACGACGGCACGGTGTTTCAATCGCTTGGACAGTTCCATTAACACTCTGCTTACCAGAAAATCTGTATAACGTTGCCAACCAGTCGGAGCTCTAAGGCCCGTGTTGTTTAAATTAACATAAATTAGACACCATTTTGACTACTTTGATGTGAACGGCTTTTGAGGTATAAATACTTTTAAAATAATTTTATTTATTTGAATTTTACGTTTTAAAAAAACACAGTTATAAATTTTTATTTGTGGTTTTTATTCTTATTGAAAATTTGCGCTGGGTTACAGACAATAGTGGAATGTTCCGGGGATACAGGTTGGTGCATTTATAACATGTAGTTTGACTTTTTTTATCTTTCTTCTCTACACAATATGCACATGTTCTGCTTTCTTTAGCTGGTGCTTTCACTGCCATTTGTGACTTCTTTATCCCTGCTAGTTGCTTTCCCAAATTGATGATAAGTCCAACATCTCATTTTTTTATTGGTAGCCGGCATCATCCAAATTATGTATGCAATCATTACACTCTCATCGATCTTGTTGAAGAAAACCACCAATGGTTAGCGCCTTGTTTTTCTCTTTCCACTATAGCATCGCGTCCACTGATCCATTGTGTCAGCACCACCCTTTGTGGCATTGTCTGTCTTTATAATTTCAGGCTTCTTTGCTTGTCATGATGACACCGTTGGTTGTTCATGAAAAGAGCTAAAGATGGTAAAAACATTTTTCGTAATGGCATAGAGGCTATCATCACAACTGGTTGAAAACCAAATAACGTAGTGTAATAAAATCGGCAGGCAGTTCACCTTTGACTTTCTGTATAGTACCGACCAGTGTACGACCTTTTGACAAAAAATAATGAGCTAAATCGAGAGATGCAAAAAAAAATGTCGTTGGTGATATGACTTCCAAATTTATGAAGTTCAGTCACCAGGGTTTTCACAACATTCTCTCCAAGTCCCATGGCTCTTTGCCAAATACCCTTTCTTCTTCCAGCAGTACCTTTTGCACTGTAACAAACTGTCTAGAACTTTATTCTATATCTACCTGTTTTTGATTGGATGTATTGTCGAAATGCGACTAACTGTTCATCCACAATCATGCACCATCGTAGAATATAGGCATCCCTAAGGGCAATTTTCCACATCTCAAAAAGCTCTCTGATTGCTTCCAATCTGTCAGTTGACCTGTGTTCGCGTCGGGCTGCTGCACTGACAATGCGCAATACCCTCGCAATAACGTGGAAGCGGTTCTTCTTCTTCTTTTCCTTCAGCGTTTGTCCCGCGCCTGCGGGGTCCGCTACATGTCTTTGTTGTCTCCATTTCGCTCTATCATGGGCTGCACCTGGTTGGATGTTCACGCATTTCATGTCTTTATGAATCGTATCAGCCCAACGTTGATTAGGTCGTCCTTTGGGTCTACTGCCGATGACTTCAAGTGTGTAATCGGCCTTGGCAATAGTCATCACCGGCCAGTAAATCAGGCCCAAACCATCGAAGACGACTCTCACGTATCTTGTCTTGGTTCGGTGCAACACCAAACTGTTTCCTAATGCTGTCATTAGAAACGTGAGCTAACATAGTGAAGCCCACTGTCCACCTTCGTTTCCATTACACTTAGCTGGCGTTCTGTCTGAGCTGTAGTCGGCCAGCACTCACAACCATACAAGACGACTGGTCGGATGACAGTGCGATAGCTTTTTGATTTTAAATTGTCTTTCATTTTGCGGTCGCAAGTGACTCGGGTTGTTGTTCGCCACTTCATCCAGGCTGCCTGAGTTCTGGTGTTGACCTCTTCGGTGAGTCAGCCGTCAACGGTGATCGTGAAACCAAGGTTCTTAAACTTACTCACACGAGTCAGATCTACACCATTAATCGTGATGGTTCCCATTTCGTGTCTGTCTGATGTCATGTACTCGGTTTTCTTAAAATTAAGGCGCAAACCGTGCTGTGTCAACTGGTCACTCCATTCTTGAGTTAGGCTCTGCAGATCAAGCTTGCTTTCTGCTGCCAGCATCACGTCGTCAGCATAAAGTGGAATCCATGGTAATGCCCGGTGCAGGTCAGCTGTGACGGTGTCCATTGCGAGAATGAACAGAAGTAGTGATAAAGCAGAACCTTGATGGACGCCGACTGTGATGGGGAAGTCCTTGGATAATCCTAAGGTTGTACAGACATAACTTCTTGGCTGTGCATAAAGTAACTGCACCCAGTTAATAAGTTGCTCGGCCACATCATGCTGTCAAAGTGCTAACCAGGTGAGACTGTGTGACACTCGATAAAAGGCCTTATCGAGATCCAAGAATGCTAGAAGCTGCGGCTTGGCTTTCTTATGATGTTTCTCGACTAAGAGTCTTGCAGCATGAATCGAATCAGTTGTGCCGTAGATCTTCACAAGCCCAATTTGGTTTCTGGAAATCTGTATGATGTCACGGATCCATTGGTCCAGAACACGCTCAAAGATTTACATGGTGTGGCAGAGAAGTCGAATTGGAGAGTAGTTTGTGCACTCAGCGGGATTTCCCTTCCTCTTACAAACAGGCACGTTGATGCTCTGATGCCAATCACTTGGTGTTTGTCCCTCGTCAATGATCTTCCATTAACCTTTCGGCTGCCTTCCAATGATGGTAACACCATAACTCTGCTGAAAGGTCATCTGGGCCGGTGGCTTTTCCAAGCTTCATTTTCCTCAAAGCAGTCTTGAACTATTCGACTACCGTTTCTCTTATGGGCCCTTATACAGCATGGCCGGTTGGTATTGGAGGAAGAGGGAACTCTTCTGTTGAGATTTGCTTGAAGTAGCTGCGCCATCGTTCTCTGACCTTCTTCCAGTCAACTAGCAGATTACCAGTCTCATCACTGACTCCGTAGAACCGATGAACATCTTTTGAATTGCCATGTCTTGCTTTAGAGAGTCGATATAAGTCCCGCTCTCCTTCACGTGTGTCAAGTTTTGTGTATAGATCAGCATAACGTGAGAATTTGGTCGCTGCTACAGCCTATTTCGCATCTCTTCAGGCTGTTCTGTAAGTATTCCATCGCCCCGGTGTTTTATCGGCAAGAATCTCATAATACAATCGTTTTTTTTGTGTGTACCGCACCTTTGACGGTGTCATTCCAAAGCCACGTATCTCTATCGATCCTCTGTCGCCCTGGTTTTGTTGTCCCAAGAATTGCATGTGCAACTTCGTGAGCAGACTCGTTCAGTTTCTCCCAGATTTCTTCAACTGTGGTAACTGGTGGCAACGTAACTTGGGCTATGATGTCGGCTTCCTTATCCTTGAATTTCCACCATCTGATTCTCGCAGTTTCTGTGCGATCTACGGGGTGCTTGTTTATTGACAACTTGACTCGTAGCTTACAGGTAAATGGGCGGTGTTGTGTAGCAACTGTTTCATAGGGGATGACCTTTGCATCAAGCACATCTTTGAGATCACGGCGCCTCACGATGATGTAGTCGAACTGCGTGGTGACAGTGCCGCTGCAATACGTAATTAGATGTGAGTCACGCTTTCTGAACCATGTGTTCGCAATTGCCAGGTTATGAGCTTGTGAGAAATCGAGGATACGCTGACCGTCGTCATTCTTTTCTCCGAATCCATGCCCACCATGAGTAGTATGTTCCTCCTTTCTGCACCCGACATGCCCATTCAGACCATCAGTGATGATGATGTAATCTTCTGGGGGCACTTCGGCAATCTTTGCATCAAGCATCCTCCAAAAGGCGTCCTTGATGGAAGTTGCCTCTCCAGTTTCTGGAGCGTAGGCACTGAAAAAGTGGATGTTTCTGTCATCTGTACATCAGAGATATTACCGTCAAACTTGGATGATACTATAATGCCAACGCCACTGGCTGTTCCTCGTGTGCCCTTATACATCAGCTTGTAACTGCATTCAATGTGCTTCCGCTCCACCGTGTTTCTTGCACCGCACAGATGTCTATGCGTCGGGTTTCAAGGGCTTCGTTGTACCGGCCAGTCATGGTGCCGACGTTGAGTGTTGCAAGAGGGGGTGTGAGGGCTCGCTTATTTAGTCGTCGCCGCCCGTGCGACGGTAAGCCTTGCATATTTCTCACGCTGACCGAGCCATGCCAACGCGCGTTGCCTACTGGGGACGCCCTAGCCTTTGTACCTGATCCAGAAGACAACATTTCATAATAATGTGACAGAATTTATACGGTCTGCTCCTCACATAGCTTGTCAGCAAGCATTTTAGAGCTACTTCCAGAAGGAGGCAAGGCCGCTCCTGACATGGAGAACAGACACCTGATGCAGCCGCTTCTAACATGGAGGACAGACGCTGCTGAAGTTGATTCTTCCACCTTCTTCGCCTTTGGGTTTTCAGACCTCGTCTGCCGTGAAAACTGTTGACTAATTTCAAGAGAAATGGAAAGAGCTCTGGCAGTCGAAGAATGAGCTATCGGAAGCACAAGGGCAAGGGCCATGAAAGGCAGGTAGAGGGAAATGAAAGACTCCCTAGGCCTTGGAAGCCCCAATACCGTCGGGGTCGGAAGTGAGCAAGAGTTGGCCAAGGGTGGTCGGTAGGAAAGAAAACAGGAGAGACCTGGAACGAGTAAGTGGAAGCAATGCCAGGCCCAGCTTGAGGCTCCGTGCTCGCCACTCACGTCACGCAAGATGCGTGTCCCTGAAGAGAGTAACATGGAAAATCTTGGGAGACATAATTTCATTGAACCGTGGTCGGCCATTCTCAACACTCCAAAGATGACTCATATCTAAATTTCCTGACTTGTCAATTCCAGTCAGGATCAGAACACCAAGAAACTTATTCATTTCATTCATATCTACACCCACCCAGACCTCGTAAGCGATTCGACCTTCCTTGTTGGTCCACATACGCACTTTGTCTATGGGAGGTACACGAAAGAACAACATGAAACAAGATTCTTCATTGTCACAGTCCCTGATCGAATAACTTGTAGGTCCCTGGTCTTCCTTTTTGCTCCGCCTACCAGAAATTCCAGCCTGAGGAACTGTACCCCATTTTTCATTCCCATTACGAAAAAACAAGAAGTCACACTCAACAGAATTTGCACTACATTTTTCTTCTGCATCTTCGTAAAGTGATTCTTCACTATCATCATTTTCGTGTAGCTCTGATTTTTCAGCGACTTCTGCCTCATTATCACCATCACTGAAAGATTCACATTCAGTAGGTGGGTTTTCATAATTAGAAGACTGCTTCAACAATTCCCTTATCTCGTCATCTGATAGTCCTCTTCTCCGTCACTTTTTCAGTTTGTAGAACAGACTACTGTTATGAAATATTGCACCAAAACAAACATGTGTATTGTCACAAGGAGAACTATTGAACACAGAAAGAATAACAGCACGAGTCAAGAATCGCAAAAGACGTAACAGACGCTACGCATTCAGACATATCGTAGTTGAAACATGCACCTGCACTTTAACACTAAGCCATAGATAAATTTTTATAATTTTCTCCTAAATTGTGACTAACTTGACAAATTAGGAAAACTCATAACATTTCTTTAAAAAAATGTGTGGTTATTATAGAGAAGATATTAAACGTCACGGACGGTCCTCTGAGGCCCCATAGTAGTTAAAGGGATAAATGCTGCCGATGTTGCTATGCGACGACAAAAAACTAAAATATCGTCCAGGTAAGCGAAAGAAAAAGTTAGGCCCTTTAGCACGGAGTCAATGACGTGTTGCCATGTTTGAGCGGCGTTCACGAGCCCAAAGGTCACAAATTTGCTCTCAAACAGGCCACAAGGAGTGATATTCGGTGTCGTGAGAACAACTAGTTAGCTACAAGGAACTGTGTACGCTTTTGCACAGTATAAGATGCTAAATATAATTGCACCACTCAATGCACAGTTAAAGTCGCGTAACGGCATGAGCTGTTAAACTGAGTGTGCGATAATTCTCGCACTTCTCAGCTCTTGCAGTCAAGGGAATTGTGTGCATGATTCTTTTCTGAAAGTCTGACGGTGTATCCCCAGTCTCATATATTCTTCATACCAACGCGAATAATCGCTTTGTTGCCACTTCCCCCAATGATTTCAGAAATTCCAATGGAACGTTACCTATCTCTTCTGCATTATTTGAGTTTAAGTCTCCGAAAGCTCTTCCAAATTCTGACATTGGATCTCCGATGTCTTCTCTATCCAATACCTTCTTCTATCAAGTCATCAGATAAGTCCGCCCCCCCCCCCCCCCCACAGAAGCCGTCAGTGTACTCTTTCCACCTATCCACTCTCTCCTCTGTTAAATGCAGCCTTTCTACACGAAAATCAAAAGGTGATCTTGTTGCACATGTAGCACGGTGCTTAATACTGACCAAAGCAAATTTACCAACTTTGAAATTGAAAATTAATACAGTTCACAACACGATCTAAAGAAGCGCTCTGAAAGTGATGCAAATGTTTTAACGAGTAATCTTTTATGTGATGTTTATGACATATTAGACAATCCTGCACGTAACTGTAAATCTTAAACACGGGTCAAACTCCAGCAACTGTGTGACAGAAAACTTGGAGAGCTTGAAAAAATCTGCCAGCCAGTTGTAAATAAAGGATTATTGGAACCCTTGACCTGGGTTTCGACAATTTTAAAATTCTCTGCTTCGAAAGGTGTAATAGACCAGCAAGGGACCAACTGCGACTGAAGAGAATCCTTTAACGTGACGAAAGTGCATCTTAAGCAAACTGCTGCAGATTTCAATGATTTCAATGTTGGGTCATAAACGTCAGCGTGCGAACCGTTCAAGGAAAAATCATTGATATGGGGTTTCGGAGCCGAAGGTCCACTCGTGTACCCTTGATAACTGTACGACACAAACCTTTACGCCTCGCCTGGGCCCATCAACGCCAACATTGGACGTTTGATGACTGGAAACATGTTGCCTGGTCGAACGAGTCTCGTTTAAAATGTTATCGATCGGATGGACTTGTACGGGTGTGGATACCACCACCTGAATCCATGGGCCCTGCATGTCAGCAGGGGACTGTTCAAGGTGCTGGAGGCTCTGTAATGGTGTGGGGCTTGTGCAGTTGGAGTGATATGGGACCCATGATACGTCTAGACACGACTCTGATAGGTGACACGTACGTAAGCATCCTGTCCAATCACCTACATAAATTCATGTCCACTGTGAATTCCGACTGACTTGGACAATTCCAGCAGGACAATGCGACACCCCCACCCCGCCTCCCCCCGTCCCTACCTCCAGAAATACTACAAAGAGGCTCCACTCTTTCGAGTTTAAACTCTTCCGCTGGCCACCAAACTCCCCAGACATGAACGTTATTGAGCATGTCATGAAACATGCTGTTCAGAAGAGATTTCCACTCCCTGGTACTCTTACGGATTAATGGTTTCAGTTTCCTCCAGCAATACTTCAGACGTTAGTTGAGTCCATGCCACGTCGTGTTGCGGCACTTCCGCTTGTTCACAGGGGCCCTACGTGGTATTAGGCAGGTGTACCAGTTCCTTTGGCTGTTCAGTGTACGACGTGTAGCAAAGTTGAGGCGACATGGCTAGATGAAAAATGTGTAGAAACCGAAAAAAAAGATGGTTGGAACGACTAACTCAGCATATATAGAATAATCAAAACAGCCGTCAGTGAAATTAAGAACACAAGCGGAATTCCACTGTTAAATGCAGAGGAGAGAGCAGATGGGTGTAAAGAGAACACTGAGGGCCCTTTGAGAGGGAAGACTGGTCTGGTGACAGAAGAAGAAGCAGAAGTCGATATAGAAGACATAGAGGATCCAGTACTAGTATCAAAATTTAAAAGAGCTTTGGGTGCCTTGAGATCGAATTAGGCAGAACGGATAGATAACAGTCCGTTATAATTTCTAAAATCATTGGATGAAGTGGCAACAAAACGACTATTCATGTTGTTGTGTAGAATGTATGAGTCTGGCGATATACCTTCTGAGTATAGGGAAAATATCGTTCACACAACGCCGAAGATTTCAAGAGATGACTAGTGCTAGAACTATCGCACAATCGGCTTAACAGTTCATGGTTCCATGTCGGTGACAACGATAATATATAGAAGAAATGGTTCTAAGCACTATGGGACTTAAAGGATATAGAAGAATGGAAAAGAAAATGGAGCATGTGGTAGACGATGATCAGTTTGCTTTAGGAAAGGCAAAGCCATCAGAAAGGCAGTTCAGTCGACGCGGTGGTAATGGACGCAAGTCTAAAGGAAAATCAAGACATGTTCATAGGATTTGTCGACCTGAAAAAAAAGTGTTCGGAAATGTAAAATGGTGCAAGATGTTGGAAATTCTGAGAAAAATAAGGATAAGCTATATGTAAAGATGGGTAAAATACAAGATGTACAACAGCCAAGAGGGAACAATAACAGTGGAAGGAAAGCCAAGAAGGAAGTGCTCAGAACGAAAAGGATGTAAGATAGAGGTGTAGTTCTTCACTCCTACTGTTCACTCATTACATCGAAGAAGCAATGACAGAAATAAAAGAAAGATTCATGGGTGGAGTTAAAATTTCAAGATGAATGTATATCAATGATAATTGTCTTTAATGACACTGCCATCATCAGTGGAACTGAAGAAGAATTACAGAATCTGTGGAATGGAATGGTCTAGTGAATACAGAATCTGGAATGAGACTAAGTAGAAAAAAGACAAAAGCAATGAGAAATAGAAGAAATGA
Source organism: Schistocerca serialis cubense (assembly GCF_023864345.2). Lineage (NCBI taxonomy): Eukaryota > Metazoa > Arthropoda > Insecta > Orthoptera > Acrididae > Schistocerca > Schistocerca serialis. The sequence goes on from NC_064645.1 coordinate 298,856,300, forward strand.
GAACAGCGTGAAACTTAATATTACTACTGGTGATCAAGAAGCAGATGAAGTTAAGGAATTCTGATACCCAGGCGACTAGATAACCCACGATGGGCAGAGGAAGGAGGACATAAAAAGCAGACTAGCAGTGGCAAAAGGGGTATTGCTGGCCAAGAGAAGTTTCCTAGTATCGAACATAGGGCTTAATTTGAGGAAGAAGTTCCTGAGAATGTACGTTTGGAGCACAGCATTGTACGGTAGTGAAACATGAACTGTGGGAAAACTGGAACAGAGGTGAACAGAGGCGTTTGAGATATGGTGCTACAGACGATGTTGAAAATTAGGTGGGTTGATAAGGTAACGAAGGAGGAGGTTTTGCGCCGACTCAAAGAGGAAAGGAATGTATAGAAAACACTGTCAAGAGGAAGGGATAGAATGATAGGAAGTTTGTTATGATATCAGGGAATAACTTCCATGAAACCACAAGGAGGTGAAGACGGTGAAAACTGTAGAGGAAGAAAGTGATCGGAATACATCCAGCAAATAACTAAGGAAGTAGGTTGCAAGGTCTATCCTGAGATGAAGAGGTCAGCACAGTAGAGGAATTTGTGGCAGGCCATATCAAACCAGTCAAAAGACTGATGACTCAAGAAAGAAAGAAATAAGTGAATAAAACCCCAAACATACTTGTGACAGGAATGCTCACAGATGCAAAGTTGCAACCTGTCAAGTGGCAGACACAAGTAGATGTCGTAATAGGAAATGGAGTTATGTTATGCTCATTCCTAATTCTAAAGGGCCCCATTGTTGAATGCTTGCAAGGATGGAGCTTTTCCAAGAAAAGTGTGTAAAATTAGATTTATCTTTGGGTAAATGCTATTTGAACACTGGATGCAACTATATAGTAATTGACTTAAGGTGAAGTGAGGTAGCAAATGGCAAATATTACCAGGATATTGAGATAAAATACCTAAAAACAAAGAATGCAGGCCTAAGTAATTTTTCGTCTCTCTATATTAAGAATGCGGATAACAAAACTTACATCTGTGACAGACTAATGGAACCCACCTGTGTCCATACATAACATCAACAAAAATTAACAAGCATACTTATGAGGTATTTGTAAATATTTGATGAGAAACCAAGTGCAACAAATAGTTATGTGCGCATGGACGTGCCACCAGTCGCCACATTTTGCTGAAACTCCGATTCCATCCATGGGCAGAATGAGAACGTGTAAGTTGAGAACTAAAGATTACATTAGATTGGATTAGATTTACTTTCATTCCAATTTATCTGTAGTGAGGAGGTCCTCAAGGATGTAGAACACGTCAGAAAAACAACAGTACATGACAAATATTTACAAATAAAACAAATAAGCTAATGTACCATTCCCAAGTGGAATGATCGTCATTTTTTAATGAACACTATATGAAAGAGTCATTTTACAAATACTAATGCACTGATTTAAAATAAAAGTTTATTTATTTATAAGGTAATAAACGTGTAATACGACTACTATAATACTTATTTACAATGAACACATTACTGCACTGAAATGGTGCAGAAGTTAGAGTGTACTTACACACACACACACACACACACACACACACACACACACACACACACACATATTTACAATAAACACATCACTGCACTGAAATTGTACAGAAGTTATATTGTACACACACACACACAGTTGGTTTTACTGAGAAGTTCATCAATGGAGTAGGAGTTGGCCACCAATAAATCCTTTAGGCCATTGGTTGTTAAGCTTTTTATGACTGCTGACAAGTTATTGAAAATGTGTGTTCCTGAATGAAGCACACCTTTTTGTACAAGACTAAGTGACTTTAAATCCTTGTGGAGATTATTCTTATTTCTAGTATTGATTCCATGAATTGAGCTGTTGGTTTGAAAAACTGATATATGTTTAATGACAAATTTCATTAAGGAATAAATATATTGGGAAGAAGTAGTTAGTATCCCTAGTTCCCTAAACAGGCTTCTGCAGGATGTTCTTGAGTTCACACCACATATAACTCTTACTGCACGTTTTTGTGCCCAGAGAACTTTAGCTTGTCTTGATGAATTACCCAGAAAAATAATCCCATATGACATTATGGAATGAAAGTAAGCATAGTATGCCAGCTTTTTCATTGTTATATCCCCTATATCTAACACAATTCGCACTGCAAATAGAGATTTGTTAAGATACTTCAGCAGTTCTGTGGTGTGCTCCTCCCAGTTGAATTTATTATCAACCTGTAATCCAAAGAATTTAACACTGTGCACTTCTTCTATCTGCTTGTCATCATATGTTTGGTGTATACCCGAGGGACACCCCTTATAAGTTCTGAACTGCATGTAGTGCGTTTTTCAAAGTTTAGTGACAAAGAATTGGCTAGGAACCAGTGATTAATGTCCATAAATATTTTATTAGATGATCTTTCTAAGACTCCCCTTGATTTGCTATTTATTGCAATGTTTGTATCATCAGCAAACAAAACGAACTTGGCATCTGGTAATGTTACTGATGAAAGATCATTGATATACACAAGAAAAAGTAAGGGCCCTAAAATGGAACCTTGTAGGACCCCACATGTAATTAGTTCCCAGTTGGATGATGCCTGATGGCTTGATACATGTCTCTTTCCTAATAACACCCTTTGTTTCCTGCCAAAGATTTAAGATTTGAACTATTTTGCAGCATTTCGTCTTACACCATAATAATCTAATTTACTTAAAAGATATTGTGATTTACACAGTCAAATGCCATTGACAGATCACAAAATATACCAATTGCCTGCAATTTTTTGTCTAATGAATTAAGCACATTTCCACTGTAAGTTTAGATAGCCTTCTCAATATCAGAACCCTTTAGAAATCCAAACTGAATCTTTGACAGTATGTTATTTGAGATAAGATGGTTACAAAGCCGATTGTACATGACTCTTTCTAAAATTTTTGAAAATGCTGGCAACAGTGAAATTGGACAGAAATTTGATGCTATTTCTTTATCTCCCTTCTTAAACAGTGGTTTAACTTCAGCATATTTCAACCATTCAGGAAATATTCCACTGATAAACAACTGGTTACACAGATAGCTTAATATGTTACTTAGCTCAGAATCATATTCTTAATTAACTTTGTTGACATTTCAACATACCCTCTAGATGTTTTTGATTTTAAAGATTTGATGATGGACATTATTTCTGCTGGGGTAATGTGGGTCAAATTCATATTGTGGAAGTTACTTGAAATGTCTGGTCTGAGATATTCCATAGCAGCATCTACCGAACCTGACAACCCCATCTTTTCAGTAACAGTTATAAAATGTTTGTTAAAAAGTTCTGCAACACTATACACATCTGTCACCAATGTGTCATTTACTCTTAATGCTATTTGTTCCCATTCATGTCTGGTTCTATCGGCCTCCTCCTTCACTATATCGCGTGTTGTCTTTATTTTGCTATCTGATATGACTATCTTTTCCTTGTAGTATATTTGCTTTCATGTCCGTATTACAGTCTTTAATATCTTGCATTATTTCTTGTAATGTGCTATAGCATCAACATTGGAACTGTTTCGGATTGACAGATACAGTTTTGTTTTTGTTTTACAAGATACCCATATGCCTTGAGTAATCTATGGCTTTTTTGTAGGCTTTGCTCCAACCTTGGTAATTTTTGGGGGAAAACAGTGTTCAAATAAGGTAAGCAAAAGTGTAATTTTTTTCATTCATGACATGAGCACTGTAAACATCAGACCAGTGAATGTCTCTGAGGAGTGTCCTAAAATAATCAATTTTTGGCTTATTGATTACCCTCTTGAGCTCAGATTTAACAGATTTTATGTCCTGTTCAGTATTAACATTTAACAGAAGGAACTGCACGTCATGGTCTGAGAGACCATTGAATATTGGTTTTGTAATATAATTTTGTTCATTGGACTTTTCTATAAAAATATTATCAATGGCTGTTTGTGAGCAATTGGCTACCCTAGTGGGGAACTTTACAGTGGGAATTAAGTTGAATGATAGTGTTACTAACACAAAAAAGTTCTTATTGCTTCAGTCTTTAAGGAAATCTATATTGAAATCACTAACAACCACAATTTCTTTGTTTTTGGTTGTTAAATGGTCCAGTACAGCTGCAAGGTGGTTTACGAACAGATTAAAGTTACATGCAGGTGCTCGATATACAATTAATATTATGAAGGATTTTTTGTGAAATTCTGCTTCTGTTGCACATGCTTTCATATGCTGTTCTAGGCAAAATTTATGAGTGTCTATGTATATTACAGTTCCGGACGAATGTGGCAACTCCTCCTTTCACCATTTCTGATCTACAAATGTGAGATGCAAACCTAAACCCTGTAATACTTGAAAATTCTATACCAGTGGTCACATGATGCTCAGAGCTACAGATTATGTGAGATGGGTTTGAAGACTCTAATTCATCTATGCAGATAGTTAATTCATTAATTTTACTTCTCAGTCCTCTAATATTTTGATGCAATAAAGATAGCTGACATTTCATATTGACTGAGTTGAAATTGGGTAGGGTTAAAATATCTGCTGACTGTTGAAAGTTCTTAACCTATAGCTGTTTATGCTGATGTAATAAGCTAGAATTATGATTTTTGGTTTCTTTCTCAAACTGAAGGTTGGTCTCAGTTCTAACCTCTCTTAAAGTTTGGTTTCTTTCTGTCCTCCCTACCCTAAAAAGGATCTTTTCTGAACTCTATAATCACTGATATTTTACCACTCATGACAGTGCCTTCCACCTTTAACTTTCCTGCTATTTTTCCAGCCAATTTACCCTTCCCTTTCCTGTTGAGATGAAGGCCATGACTAGTATCATCCCACCTATTGATAGAATCAACAGGAACCACACCAATGTGTGAACCTGCATCCGACATAAGCAGCCATTCCAACTCCAAATTAACTCTCTTGACAGAAGAGTTCAAATGAGGTCGGTCATGGCGCCCAAGAACAGATACAAACTCAACACTAGTATGCTTCGATGCTGATGCAATCTTTGCCAGGTCACACTCTATACTATACTCAGGATCTATTACCACAGTGTCTTCCTTAGTGAAATCTTTGCAAAGTGATCCTAAATCCTCTGTCACTTGCTCCAGACCAGCACTAGGTTTAAAAAAATTGGTGACCTGGTATTCTGATCCTAGTTCATCCTGCAAAAGTTGGCCAACACATCTTCCTTGGGATCTACCTAACAAAAACACTTTCTTTCTCTTTACTGATTTCCCTACATTTTTACTTTTCAATTTGGTGCTGAAAGTTTGTTGTGCCCTGTCTACACCTGCAACTGCTTGAGGCTCACCAGCTTCTAACTGAAGCAACAAGTCAAATCTATTTTCCACGTTCACCACAAAGCTGTCAGACAAAATTCTAGGCCTGTTCCTCCTGTTGCCTGTTGCCACTTCCCACCTCTTTTTACCCTTCTCCCTCCTTAACCTGTCAAGATCTCCCTTGGCCTTGCCTAACTCAGCCTGAAGGGCAGCAATTTTCCCCTCCTGTTCTAATATCTTCCTATCTCTACTACAAATCCTACAAAACCACTGACGAGTCTCATTTACTTCCCCTATTCCCACGCCACTACAGTCACCTACATGGAAAAAACTACAGCACCCATCACACCAAAGCCCCGACCTAACAATCCTACGGCAAGTCAAGCACTTTTCACTCATGATAAACGTAATAGTTTATTAAGAATAAGTCAGTTAAATTACAGATAAACAGGAAACATTGTTCAACAAATTTGGCCTATACGCAACTGTGTGTAAACAAAAACAACACTGCAAAGTTTCTGAAACAAAAACTTAAACTTTACGCTTCTTTCCGGAAATGCCAGTTAAATAATAAAGAAATACGCTAAGTTAAATTGCTGGAAAGTGCAAAGAACAACTAAATGAGATTCTATAGATTTGCTGCGGCAAAACGTAAACAGAAAATACGACTGTACGATCTCTTCGAGTTTTCTGCCATATTGCGTAAAGAAAAATAAAACCTTTAATGGCACACTTAAAAGGCACACTAATACACCTATTTACCACGTAATCAGTACTAAACTATATGTTTTATAATTTGAAATGACTTATCTTTACGAGAACACCAAAACTCGCGCTAGTCGCCTGGCTGCAGGGCTGTTGGCTGGAATGCCATTGAACCATTGCCCTCTCTGTACTGTTGTCCATTATTAGCAGTAGATTAAAATAATGGCCAAATTACTTTAGTCCTGGATACATACGCTAGTAACAAAATAATTTTTCCAGTTTGTACACGGTCTGAAAGTTTACACAAGTTCTTGCTAAAATTCCACAGTGCGCAATTTTTAGTTAGGATAGATATTTTAGATTTTCTTGCTGACAGGTCTTATTGTCCAAAGAATCTAGAAAGCTTATGGCTTTTGTTCATAGTGGTAGAAGCTACCATTTTTGTGCGTTACTCTTTGGAATCAATGTAAGTTTTAGAGTGTTCATTGCTGCTCTAGATACATTTCAAGGACCCAGATTGGTGGTATAATGACATTGTATCGAGATGAAATCTTAACTGCTACAACTATGAAGGAGGAACATTTTGATTTACTTGATAGGACATTGAGTGACAACCAACGTCCAAAACTAAAAATTCAGCGGAGCACAAAATAAATTTTTGAGACATATTATCTCAAGAATTACATCTAATCCTAGCAAAATAAATACAATTAAGAGCTTCACAGCTCTGAAGACAAAGTGAGTGCTGAAGGCTGCTATTGGTCTCTGTTCCTTATTCCGTCGTTTTGTACTAGATTAACTGCCCAGTAGCCGAGCACTGTCAAATTCGTTCAAAAATACAGTATGAAGTTGAATAGAAAACTATCAATCAGATTTTCATAATGTCTAAAATGCTTTGATAAGTTCTGGAACCTTGTGCCATCCTGACATGAATGTGGCCTTCTGTATTGCCCCACACACATATTTTCCCGCACTTGGAGCATCTCTGTAGGTATGAAGCTAACACGATTAGTTTTGCAAGTGGAACACTTCCAGAATGCGATCATGCATATTTGGCTACTCTACTGGAAGTTTTAGCTGTACTTTGGGCTTTCATGAAGTTTAACTGTCACCTTTATGGCAGACACATTGAGGTATTTTGTGATCACTAGGCACTAAGCTTTTTATTAACAAGCAGGTTATTTCATGCTCGAATCATAACTGATAGTGTAGTGGCGGAGACCTAGTCCCATATACCACGAGGTCTGAATTACCTTGTAGACTAAGCTGAAAAAATAGTGATTACCAAATCCACCTAATGAAAGACATGCTTTATAGGCAATACTGCTTAGATAAGTGCACTGTCAAGGCTACACTACACACACTACGAGATGCAATTTACTGTTTTCGAAAAGTGTCAAACAGTATGCTATATAAACGCTGACAGCAGGTGTGGTTATCAGAAGATTTGTTAGGAACTCTATACCGGAAGCAGGTAAGCCTATCACTTCACTAAGAGATAATGCTTCAAACTTTACAACCAAAAATAGAAAGACGTCCTGCGGGACTGTAACATCAAACGTATTTTGATATTCAAATTGCGTCCGCAAAATTCTCAGAGAATGTAATCATTTTCTACAAACACACGACTTGCAAGCTGAGTAAAATTTATGGAAACATTTGAACCCTGCCAATTTACACAGCCCCTTACACACCTCAGATCTCTTCATGAATAGGAAAGAAATTAACAATTGGTTAAATCCACTGCCACACCTGCCTAAAGGAAAATTAACGCTGGAAGAAAAGATAAGGAAATGAACAGGCTAGATCTCGAAACAATGTTATGGCGAAAGATTATGGCCTGAACAAGTATATTAAGTAGGAGAAACCATGTTGTCAAAGTTATATCGAAAATGACGGAAAAGAAATAGTAAATGGCAGCTACCACACAGGACCATATATGATTATCCAGATCCTGCACCCATGCAGCAACATTTAGGGTCTTTCAAAAACAACTAGAATTAAAGGACTTTACAGTCGTCATCATTCGAAAAGTTATATGCAAGGGTAGTAGTGATGATTGCTTTCCTTTGAGAAAATGTCAAAAACATAAAACTTTAACTAATGGTTACATAAAGCAATGTTCTAAATGAGTTCATATCTAAAATACACACATCAAAGAAAGTTTTGCATCACCTGCTTCCCAGAACTCCTGAAGGTAGACGTTGGCTGTGGATATTGTATCACAGACACAGTCCGTTTGACTGTTCAGAGATGTCACTAAACCCGCTCCAAGATGTAAACAACCATGGATGAGCAGCACCTACTAAACGGAGGGTGTCCGACAGCCGATCAATTCCAGCCATTGCACCAGGATGGAGGTACACGGCTCGTGTTGTCTGTAGTTCAACCATGCCTGGACGGTCAATACCGCGGTTCGATGGCGTCCGCACAGTTACTTTGTGCCAGGAAGGGCTCTCTGCAAGGTAAGTCTCCGGGCGTCTCGAAGTGAACGAAAGCGATGTTGTTCAGACATGGAGGAGATACAGAGAGACAAGAACTGTCGATGACAGCCTTGCTCAGGCCAGCGAAGGACTACTACTGCAGCAGATGAACGCTACCTACGGATTATGGCTCGGAGGAACCCTGGCAGCCACCGTGTTGAATAATGGTTTTCCTGCAGCCACAGGACGTCGTGTTACGACTCAAACTTTGCGCGAGAGGCTGCATGATGCTCAACTTCACTCCCGATGTCCATGGCGATGTCCATCTTTGCAAGCAAGACACCATGCAGCGCGGTAGAGATGGGCCCAACAACATGCCGAATGGACCGTTCAGGATTGGAATCACGTTCTCTTCACCGATGAGTGTAACGTATGTCTTCAACCAGACAATCGTCGGATGTTTGGAGACAACCCGGTCAGGCTCAACGCCTCAGACACACTATCCAGCGAGTGCAGCAAGATGGAGGTTCCCTGCTGTTTAGGGGTGACATTATGTGGGAGCGATGAACGCCGCTGGTGGTCACGGAAGGCGCCGTAACGGCTGTACGATACGTGAATGCCATCCTCCGACCGATAGTGCAACAATATCGGCAGCATATTGGCGAGGCATTCGTCTTCATTAACGACAATTCACACCCTCGTCGTGAACGTCTTGTGAATGACTTCCTTCTGGATAACGATACCGTTTGACTAGAGTGTCCAGCATGTTCTCCAGAAATAAACCCTATCGAACATGCCAGAGATAGATTGAAAAGGGCTGTTTATGGACGATGTGACCCACCGACCACTCTGAGGGACTTACGCCGAATCGCCGCTGAGGAGTGAGACAATCTGGACCAACAGCGCCTTGATGAACTTGTGCATAGTATGCGACGACGAATTCAGGCATGCATCAATGCAAGAGGATGTGCTACTGGGTATTAGAGGTGCTAGGGTGTACAGCAATCTGGACTACCACCTCTGAAGGTCTCGCTGTATGGTGGTACAACATGCAATTTGTGATTTTCATGAGCAATAAAAAGGGCGGAAATGATGTTAATGATGATCTCCATTTCAATTTTCAGTACAGGTTCCGGAACTCACGAAACCGAGGTGACGCAAAGCATTTTTGATGTGCGTAGCTTTATTGTAGGGTAACAATATAAGTTCAGTGAATGCTGCATAATGTCCTGAACTGTTTTTGACAAGAAGATGTATTTCGTGTACGGTATGTCGATATGTGACACGGATACGTACGAAAGAAAAATAAGCACTCTAATACTAAACTACAATATGGTCTGAAGGGAGACTCGTGTTTTTGTGTAATCCCAAGGTGTAGATTTTCTAAATACACTCCTGGAAATGGAAAAAGGAACACATTGACACTGGTGTGTCAGACCCACCATACTTGCTCCGGACACTGCGAGAGGGCTGTACAAGCAATGATCACACGCACGGCACAGCGGACACACCAGGAACCGCGGTGTTGGCCGTCGAATGGCGCTAGCTGCGCAGCATTTGTGCACCGCCGCCGTCACTGTCAGCCAGTTTGCCGTGGCATACGGAGCTCCATCGCAGTCTTTAACACTGGTAGCATGCCGCGACAGCGTGGACGTGAACCGTATGTGCAGTTGACGGACTTTGAGCGAGGGCGTATAGTGGGCATGCGGGAGGCCGGGTGGACGTACCGCCGAATTGCTCAACACGTGTGGCGTGAGGTCTCCACAGTACATCGATGTTGTCGCCAGTGGTCGGCGGAAGGTGCACGTGCCCGTCGACCTGGGACCGGACCGCAGCGACGCACGGATGCACGCCAAGACCGTAGGATCCTACGCAGTGCCGTAGGGGACCGCACCGCCACTTCCCAGCAAATTAGGGACACTGTTGCTCGTGGGGTATCGGCGAGGACCATTCGCAACCGTCTCCATGAAGCTGGGCTACGGTCCCGCACACCGTTAAGCCGTCTTCCGCTCACGCCCCAACATCGTGCAGCCCGCCTCCAGTGGTGTCGCGACAGGCGTGAATGGAGGGACGAATGGAGACGTGTCGTCTTCAGCGATGAGAGTAGCTTCTGCCTTGGTGCCAATGATGGTCGTATGCGTGTTTGGCGCCGTGCAGGTGAGCGCCACAATCAGGACTGCATACGACCGAGGCACACAGGGCCAACATCCGGCATCATGGTGTGGGGAGCGATCTTCTACACTGGCCGTACACCACTGGTGATCGTCGAGGGGACACTGAATAGTGCACGGTACATCCAAACCGTCATCGAACCCACCGTTCTACCATTCCTAGACCGTCAAGGGAACTTGCTGTTCCAACAGGACAATGCGCGTCCGCATGTATCCCGTGCCACCCAACATGCTCTGGAAGGTGTAAGTCAACTACTCTGGCCAGCAAGATCTCCGGATCTGTCCCCCATTGAGCATGTTTGGGACTGGATGAAGCGTCGTCTCACGCGGTCTGCACGTCCAGCACGAACGCTGGTCCAACTGAGGCGCCAGGTGGAAATGGCATGGCAAGCCGTTCCACAGGACTACATCCAGCACCTCTACGATCGTCTCCATGGGAGAATAGCAGCCTGCATTGCTGCGAAAGGTGGATATACACTGTACTAGTGCCGACATTGTGCATGCTCTGTTGCCTGTGTCTATGTGCCTGTGGTTCCGTCAGTGTGATCATGTGTCAATAAAGTTTCCCCTTCCTGGGACAATGAATTCACGGTGTTCTTATTTCAATTTCCAGGAGTGTAATTGCTACTACTTTAACAGCAAGTGTTAGTAGTTGTATGTGCATACATTAGTCGTTAACATCTTTGGTAAGTAATGAGAGGTTATTTAATTATGTCACTGAAGTGAATGAATTTAACACGAGTTCTCAAGTGGAGCACAAAATATGACCATTTATGGTATAATGGTTGGGCTACAGCTGTATAATTCTCTGACGGTTTATATTTGTGAAATAAATTCCATTAGCCTATGTGGGGCAAATTTCTAGTCCAGTAGCTGTAAAATCACATAGCAGAGCGAATTTAGGTGCTTCAGTCTGGAACCGCTCGACTGCTACAGTAGCAGGTTCGAATCCTGCCTCGGGCGTGGATGTGTATGATGTCCTTAGGTTAGTTAAGCTTAAGTAGTTGTAAGTTCTAGGGGACTGATGCCCTCAGATGTTAAGTCCCATAGTGCTGAGAGCCAGTTTTTTCGTAAAACACAAGAAGATATAGCTCAGAGGCGGAAGAATTAATGTGAAAGCTCTACATATAATTAGACATGATGCTCCTCTGATTGAGCATAACTTTAGAATTTCAGTTGGATTTGCATGTATTTGGCACACACGCACGTCAATTTTTCTGCTTTGAGCAAATGGGCTACTTTCACGAAGTAGGTAAAGATTTGTTGATCATATTTTAAATCGTGCTAGGTCTGTATGACAGTAAATCTGTAATGCGGAATGGGCTCAATCTAATATGGAGTTAAACAATAAAAGGACACCATTATACAATGTATGTACTTTTGTTAAATAACAAGAACAGAATGTATTGATAAATTCGAAACTAACTTTCTCGATGTAAATACAATGAAGATTTTTGAGTTCCAGTAGGACTGAAAAGATCTGTGGGCACTATTTAGAGATACGTTCATGTAACATAAATGGTAGAATTGTAAAGTGAACCCCATGTCGAAGTCATTGTGAAATTTGTTCGTGTATGTGGGGTCCTGCCCAATCGTCTCTTACAGGGTGCCTAAAGGGTGTTGCTCTCTCGGATAGCTCTACAATAATTCAAGAAAAAACACATTAATAGATTTTATTATATTAAAGTAGATTGAAAATACTTAACTTTGGCTTACAAGAACGTGTCGCAAGCGATGGGCGATGCAAACAGCCACCGTCCTTTATTATGTACAATGTCCATGTAAGCGTTCACACTCGCGTGTAAGTCACTGGTATCGTTAAGGCTTCACTGCTAGCGTCCGTCTCCTACTGTCCCCGAGGCTTGCAGGAGCAGCGCTTATATTCTCTTCTTGGAGACGCCGCTCCTGTCGTGATCGTGCTGAAGGTCCTAGTCAGCGGGCTATTGGGTGACGTCTCACAGCATTCTCTGCTCTTGCGTTCTTCATCTTCTGCCGGCGCTAATCGTTAGGCTGGAACAGTGTACATAAAAACAACTTAATGTTTTTGACTGCAGTAAGGCTATTTACAATGGGGGTGACGTGTGAGTGGGCAACGGCCTTGCCGCAGGGGATACACCGGTTCCCGTCAGATCACCAAGTTAAGAGCTGTTGGTAGTGGCCGGCGCTTGGACGGATGACCGTCCGTGTGGCCATGCGCTGTTGCCATTTGTCTGGGTGCATTCAGCCTCGTGATGCCAATTTAGGAGCCACTCAACCGAATAGTAGCGGCTCCGGTCACAGAAAACCATCATAACGACCGGGAGAACGGTGTGCTAACCACATGCCCTCCTACCCGCATCCTCATCTTAGGATGACACGGTAGTCAGATGGTCCCCATTGGCCACTTGTGGCCTGAAGACGGAGTGCTTAACGTGTGAGTCCTATGTCTAATGTGTATTGTGTAATGTAACCAGACGCAGACGCTGCAAAGTGATGGAAACATTACTTACCTGTATTCAGTTCCGTGAGTCGCTACTTTGTGTTTCGATATGTAGAAGAATGATGTTCTTGAGCTAATTAATTAGGAATCCCACACAACCACGTACAGGAACACGCTAGTCGCCGCACTGTATCGTCAACTGATTGTGAGCCATAGTCACGCACGTACTCGACAACAATCGCAGGGTCGCGAGAGGAGTTTGACTGTCAGCGCTGTGTTGGGCAGGGGGCCCCTTTAAAAAACATCCGAAACACACCGTCAGAGATCATACGAAAACAGGTCTGATGAGGAGGCTTATTGTGCATGCTGTGAACCTTAGTGAAATATGAGGCTGAGTGAATGCACGTTGTGGTGCGTCATAAATGAAGAAATAATAAATTCCGGTACAAAATAAAACAAAAAGCTTTTATAGAAAATAATGTCCCCAAAGCAATAACAATGTCATGCAGGTCTCCTAAACCTATTTATTACATAATCTATGTTAGACACGTAAGAAAAAATTGTTATAGCGTAACAACAACCTTTTTCCAGCACAATCTTTAAGAGTTGTGCGAAAACATTTCTGATTCCACTCTATGATAGTACCATGAAACCTGGATCCATATCGAACACCTGATGCCTGTATACAACTGATTTGTGATGCTTCATCCCAGTCAAGTCTTGCAACTCATCACCTGACCCCTGTCTTTCTTAACGACACCGTTTGACAACCACCGACGTGACCTGTCACCTGTCCATGGAAAATGTGTTAACTAGATCATTTGAAGATCCTTGCCATTGAACAAGGACATAAATATTTAGTCTTCATCAAATGAAATGAAACACTTGTTTACCTGCATCAGTTACATAAACACTACACTTAATATGAAAAAGTGAAAAATGATGAAATGTTTTAGCTATGAGATACTACTTACAAATACGAGTGAGTGAAATTTGACGGTAATAGACAAGGAGGGTCAACGAACTCACTTGTAAGTACATGCAGAGTGATGATTCGTTAAATGGCGTTTTCCAGTCGACTGCAAGGAAAGAATGTTGTTGTGGTCTTCAGTCCTGAGACTGGTTTGATGCAGCTCTTCATGCTACTGTATCCTATGCATGCTTCTTCATCTCCCAGTACCTGCTGCAGCCTCCATCCTTCTGAATCTGCTTAATGTATTCATCTCTTGGTCTCCCTCTACATTTTGTACCCTCCACGCTGCCCTCCAGTAGTAAATTGGTGATCTCTTAATGCCTCAGAACATGTCCTACCAACCGATCCCTTCTTCTAGTCAAGTTGTGCCACAAACTCCTCTTCCCCCCAATTCCATTCAATACCTCCTCATTAGTTATGTGATCTACCCATCTAATCTTCAGCATTCTTCTGTAGCATCACATTTCGAAAGGTTCTATTCTCTTCTTGTCTAAACTATTTATCGTCCATGTTTCACTTCCATACATGGCTACACTCCATACAACAACTTTCAGAAACGACTTCCTGACACTTAAATCAATACTCGATGTTAACAAATTTCTCTTCTTCAGAAACGCTTTCCTTGCCATTGCCAGTCGACATTTTATATCCTCTGTACTTCGACCATCATCAGTTATTCTGCTCCCCAAATAGGAAAACTCCTTTACTAAGGTAAGTGTCTCATTTCGTAATCTGATTCCCTCAGTATCACCCGACTTAATTCGACTACATTCCATTATCCTCGTTTTGCTTTTGTTGATGCTCATCCTACACCCTCCTTCCATGACACTGTCCATTCAGTTCAATTGCTCTTCCAAGTCCTTTGGTGTCTCTGACAGAATTACAATGTCATCGGCGAACCTTAAGGTTTTTGTTTCTTCTCCATGGATTTTAATACCTACTCCGAATTTTTCTTTTGTTTCCTTCACTGCTTGCTCATTATACAGATTGAATAACATCGGGGATAGGCTACAACCCTGCCTCACTCCCTTCCCAACCACTGCTTCCGTTTCGTGCCCCTCGGCTCTTATAACTGCCATCTGGTTTCTGTACAAATTGTAAATAGCCTTTCGCTCCCTGTATTTTACCCCTGCCACCCGAAATGGTGCCTCCTTTAATTCTCACACATGAGAGTTTCCACTTACGGAGCTTGGCATCTGGATCTATTCATATCAAATAAAGATTGGGCTTTCTAGAAATGGTCTAAATTCTGGGGATTTCTAGTTATTACCCACAAGATGCAGATTTAATCTCAATCTGAAAAACCTATTCACTAGCATAGCTGCCGATAACAGGTACACATAACTTTGAGTACATTCATACTAGTGGGTAGCTCAAGTTTCCAATTAGCAAAAGAATCCCATGCGCCTGATAGTATAAAATTAGCAGTATTATTCTGGACAACGTATACCTTCGTATTTTCTACCATTTTAGGAGTGAACCTTTAGTAAAATAGTTATAAAAGTAGTTAATGGGACTTGAGGGCTGATACACGCTCTTTACAGTGTGCTGGAGGAAATTAATTTGCGGTGAGACATACCTTCTAAAATGTTATGAAATGTTATTCTGTGTGAGCTCTTTTTCGTTAAAATATTTTCGTGAAAATTCATCAGCCAAGTTTGATCAACAGAGCGATTCGCTCCGACGCTGCATATGTACTTAAAAAATGAATAGACGAAGTGCACTAGCTGCGGATTTTTCTCCAACATTGCGCTTTGCATACGCTGTAGGTATAGCAGTCTCTCTGATAAGATTCTGCTGACACTTCCTTACTGAAGAGTCTGTAGGAGAAATGCGTGTCCACACTCTTGTTGACCAAGATCAGCTCTCATACCAATATTTTCTACTGTAGCACCGGCAAAACTTAGGGTTTTATGAAATAAAATCAACGTAAATACCAGAAATTTTTTTTAAATATAGGCAAGACAAGAAACAAACGTAAGTAATATTTAAAAGAATTGTTTACACTTGACAATTATAATTACTGCATTATTATACTCGTCTCTTATTCTACCTCTGTGATGAGTAGCAGTACTTCCGTTTCACCAAGTAATGCGAGATCTTTTTACACAAGTTACAATATCAATGTAGTCGGAAAAAATTCTTAGTTGCTCATTATCATCATCGTTTTCTGATGACTCACAAGCTGAATGCGCAGAAGGAGTATATACATTGTCCGAAGTGCCATTTTCATTGTACCAACTCGCAAACTCTTCTACTTTGGAGTGAGTTGGAGAAGTCTGAAGATCTTCATTTCAGCTTTACAAAGGCCACAGCCTTGATAGCGATCCATTATAGCTGCCTGGCGAACTGCTGCTGACAACAAACAAAAGTGTAATACCCATTACAAGTAAAATGTTTGAAACTTATCATTCTTGGCTGACAAAAGCGTCTAATGTACCACATAATTATAATGCTCTTAAGAAGCGGTATTGACCGCCGTCGGGAAACAATGGTAAACGAGTAACTATCTTAAAATTTTGTAGTTACAAATTAAAACTATTAAGAGAAATTAAACATTGTTTTAAACAATTGAAGTCAGAAACCACAGGCGCAGACTATTTAATCACTGAAGATATTCGCATCTTAAAATTAAAAGAAAAAGGTCAATTGATTCCTGCCTGGTTTTCTAATAGTGAGAGTGGTCATCATGGAGGAGTGAAGCTATAGGCATTAGTGACCCAACCCCTAACATAATTCTCTAAGTTGGTAAGAAGAGAGAGTGACATCGAACGCCACAGCAAAATGCAGTATCAACAGAAAGCTTTGAAACATGCTAAGGACCTTCTGATTCCTTACAAAATCGCGAGAAATCCGGTGAAAGCCTAGTGGGCACACACAGAGTGAAAGGAGCAAAAAGAAATCGAAAAGTTGTCATTTTCACTGCAGAACACTATACTTACTGGGATCCTAGGAAACGGATTTTACAATACTGGGTTTGATGAGACAAGTGATAGTCACAAAACTAGTTTAACCGTTTTTTCGAGACATCTTTACCAAGATATGATCGGACAACACGTCATAGGTTTTCTCTATTCGCTGAAGCCGAGAAAGAAACTCTCAAAGTTCACAATCAAAATCAAGTAAATGCATATTTATCCACAACTTCAGAAAGTGACAGTGGTCAACAGAAGTCTTCTGAAGATGACGAAGTTAACAGTATTTGTGACAAAGATAAAGCAGATGAAGAGAATGAGGACCCCAGAATAAATAGAGTAAAGTTAGATAAAACTATGTAAAACATTATGAATGGTCTGAAGCTCAATCTTAGTAAATGCAGTGCTATCACAAGATGATTTCTATTGCAAAAGTTCTGAGGTTGTTGGAGCACTCACTACAATGAAGAAATAATGTAATAGTAAACGAGACCCTTGTTTTAATCATTATTTAAACTTGTCTATGTGCTCTGACATGCAATTAGTGCGCAATTCTTACCTTTGAAAATGTCTCTTTTTTTGCAGGTTTGTCGAAAAGAGAGGCCTTAGTCACAAAGTAGGTAGGGAATCAGCTGCTCTCCATGAGTGCCATTTTACTGTCGTGTGTCTTGCTGATGTGCACAGCCAAGCGTTACGCAACAATAGGTATTTCCAAAAAGAGAATACTGATGTTAGCAAAGCAACTGAGATCTTGACCGATACCTCCCAGTTTTAAACATATTCCGAGAATATTAACTTGAAGAACTCAGCTTCCTGTACAGTCAATGGACCTTGCGATTGGTGGGGAGGCTTGCATGCCTCAGCGATACAGATGGCCGTACCGTAGGTGCAACCACAAAGGAGGGGTATCTGTTGAGAGGCCAGACAAACATGTGGTTCCTGAAGAGGGGCAGCAGCCTTTTCAGTAGTTGCAGGGGCAACAGTCTGGATGATTGACCGATCTGGCCTTGTAACATTAACCAAAACGGCCTTGCTGTGCTGGTACTGCGAACGGCTGAAAGCAAGGGGAAACTACAGCCGTAATTTTTCCCGAGGACATGCAGCTTTACTGTATGATTAAATGATGATGGCGTCCTCTTGGGTAAAATATTCCGGAGGTAAAATAGTCCCCCATTCAGATCTCCGGGCGGGGACTACTCAAGAGGACGCCGTGATCAGGAGAAAGAAAACTGGCGTTCTACGAATCGGAGCGTGGAATGTCAGATCCCTTATTCGGGCAGGTAGGTTAGAAAATTTAAAAAGGGAAATGGATAGGTTAAAGTTAGATATAGTGGGAATTAGTGAAGTTCGGTGACAGGAGGAACAAGACTTTTGGTCAGGTGATTACAGGGTTATAAATACAGAATCAAATAGGGGTAATGCAGGAGTAGGTTTAATAATGAATAAAAAAATAGGAGTGCTGGTTAGCTAATACAAACAGCTTAGTGAACGCATTATTGTGGCCAAGATAGACACAAAGCCCATGCCTACTACAGTAGTACAAGTTTATATGCCAACTAGCTCTGCAGATGATGAAGAAATTGATGAAATGTATGATGAGATAAAAGAAATTATTCAAGTAGTGAAGGGAGACGAAAATCTAATAGTCATGGGTGACTGGAATTCGTCAGTAGGAAAAGGGAGAGAAGGAAACATAGTAGGTGAATATGGATTGGGGGGGAAGAAATAAAAGAGAAAGCCGCCTTGTAGAATTTTGCACAGAGCATAACTTAATCATAGCTAACACTTGGTTCAAGAATCATAAAAGAAGGTTGTATACCTGGAAGAATACTGGAGATACTAAAAGGTATCAGATAGATTATATAATGGTGAGACAGAGATTTAGGAACCAGGTTTTAAATTGTAAGACATTTCCAGGGGCAGATGTAGATTCTGACCACAATCTATTGGTTATGAACTGCAGATTGAAACTGAAGAAACTGCAAAAAGGTGGGAATTTAAGGAGATGGGACCTGGATAAACTGAAAGAACCAGAGGTTGTAGAGAGTTTCAGGGAGAGCATAAGGCAACAATTGACAGGATTGGGGGAAAGAAATACAGTAGAAGAAGAATGGGTAGCTCTGAGGGATGAAGTAGTGAAGGTAGCAGACGATCAAGTAGGTAAAAAGACGAGGGCTAATAGAAAACCTTGGGTAACTGAAGATATATTGAATTTAATTGATGAAAGGAGAAAATATAAAAATGCAGTAAATGAAGCAGGCAAAAAGGAATACAAACGTCTCAAAAATGAGATCGACAGGAAGTTCAAAATGCTAAGCAGGGATGGCTAGAGGACAAATGTAAGGATGTAGAGGCTTGTCTCACTAGGGGTAAGATAGATACTGCCTACAGGAAAATTAAAGAGACCTTTGGAGAGAAGAGAACCACTTGTATGAATATCAAGAGCTCAGATGGCAACCCAGTTCTAAGCAAAGAAGGGAAGGCAGAAAGGTGGAAGGAATATATAGAGGGTTTATACAAGGGCGATGTACTTGAGGACAATATTATGGAAATGGAAGAGGATGTAGATGAAGACGAAATGGGAGATAAGATACTGCGTGAAGAGTTTGACAGAGCACTGAAAGACCTGAGTCAAAACAAGGCCCCCGGAGTAGACAACATTCCGTTAGAACTACTGATGGCCTTGGGAGAGCCAGTCCTGACAAAACTCTACCATCTGGTGAGCAAGATGTATGAGACAGGCGAAATACCCTCAGACTTCAGAAAGAATATAATAATTCCAATCCCAAAGAAAGCAGGTGTTGACAGATGTGAAAATTACCGAACTATAAGTTAAAAAGTCACAGCTGTAAAATACTAACGCGAATTCTTTACAGACGAATAGAAAAACTGGTAGAAGCGTACCTCGGGGAAGATCAGTTTGGATTCCGTAGAAATGTTGGAACACGTGAGGCAATACTAACCTTACGACGTATCTTAGAAGAAAGATTAAGAAAAGGCAAACCTACGTTTCTAGCATTTGTAGACTTAGGGAAAGCTTTTGACGATGTTAACTGGAATACTCTCTTTCAAATTCTGAAGGTGGCAGGGGTAAAATACAGGGAGCGAAAGGCTATTTACAATTTGTACAGAAACCAGATGGCAGTTATAGGAGTCGAGGGGCATGAAAGGGAAGCAGTGGTTGGGAAAGGAGTGAGACAGGGTTGTAGCCTCTCCCCGATGTTATTCAATCTGTATATTGAGCAAGCAGTAAAGGAAACAAAAGAAAAATTCGGAGTAGGTATTAAAATTCATGGAGAAGAAGTAAAAACCTTGAGGTTCGCGATGACATTGTAATTCTGTCAGAGACAGCAAAGGACTTGGAAGAGCAGTTGAACGGAATGGACAGTGTCTTGAAAGGAGGATATAAGATGAACATCAACAAAAGCAAAACGAGGATAATGGAATGTAGTCAAATTAAATCGGGTGATGCTGAGGGAATTGGATTAGGAAATGGGACACTTAAAGTAGTAAAGGAATTTTGCTATTTAGGGAGTAAAATAAGTGATGATGGTCGAAGTAGAGAGGATATAAAATGAAGACTGGTAATGGCAAGGAAATCGTTTCTGAAGAAGAGAAATTTGTTAACATCGAGTATAGATTTAAGTGTCAGGAAGTCGTTTCTGAAAGTATTTGTGTGGAGTGTAGCCATGTATGGAAGTGAAACATGGACGATAACTAGTTGGGACAAGAAGAGAATAGAAGCTTTCGAAATGTGGTGCTACAGAAGAATGCTGAAGATAAGGTGGGTAGATCACGTAACTAATGAGGGGGTATTGAATAGGATTATGGAGAAGAGAAGTTTGTGCACAACTTGACTAGATGAATGGATCGGTTGGTAGGACATGTTTTGAGGCATCAAGGGATCACAAATTTAGCATTGGAGGGCAGCGTGGAGGGTAAAAATCGTAGAGGGAGACCAAGAGATAAATACACTAAGCAGATTCAGAAGGATGTAGGTTGCAGTAGGTACTGGGAGATGAAGAAGCTTGCACAGGATAGAGCAGCATGGAGAGCTGCATCAAACCAGTCTCAGGACTGAAGACCACAACAACAACAACAACATTCAAACGCCCAAGTTCACATCTACACGAGTTAACAGGCCTAATGCTGCTCTGTCTAGTTTGGAAACTGATATTAGAGTGAATGTTTTCATTCCTATTCTTAGCCCTATAAACGATGAAGTAGGAAACACACGCTCTAACGATGTATCCAGCCTTAATAATCTCAGAAGACTTATACAAAAAGTCTTCTCATCTTCTACAAGATGCACGGCATCAGAGACTTGGTATGCAGAAACTCTGGCTAGAAAGCATTAAAAAGTAATTGGGGGAGGAAGAAAGTAAGTACATTTCTAATGTGTAGGCAGCAACCAAGCCATGGGTGACAAAATGGATAAGAGAAGATGCAAAAAAAGACACTTCTACAAGACTTTGCAGGTTTACAGTTTTGCACTCCAGGAATCATTCTTTCAGTTCGATCTTTATTTATGATCCGGTTTTTTCTCTTCCTGCTTGAACTGCAATAGCAGAAAGACCTTCACTACTCTGAAACTCAATATGTCTTGCTTGAGCGGTAAGTCTATAAAGATGTCATTGTTAACAAAGCAAAAGATACAGCTAGACATATTGAGAAGGAAAGAAAGTCCGTAAAAGATATAATTTCTGAAGTATGAAGGTCAGCTGTTCCTCTGTGATATAAACAGATCGAATGATTAGCATTCACACACTTTGACTACTCTCCACAATTTATAAATAAAATTTAAATGTTCATTTGTTCAGAAGCAATTACCTCCGAAAGTTCTTGACCAATTGCTTTGAAGTAATATATAGATACATATATATAGAAAAATGTGCCTTCCCAATGTACTATATATATATATATATATATATATATATATATATACCTGAGAAAAATGGGCCTTTCCAATGTCCTTCAAATTTTTACATGTTACAGTAATATATAATTAGAACTACATAGATTATCTGCTTTTTAATATATAGAAAAGTATATAGTCTATGTGGGTATAAATGTTATTAGCAAACATGAAGGTTGTATTTATAGCTTTGTGGTTTTCAATTAGAATACTAGTACAAGACCTGAATAACAATAAACAAAGTTCAAGGTCAGAGAGAGGACAAAGAGGAGATGGTTGAAGGGGACATAAAAATTCGTTATTTAGGGTCAACTGCCACTTTTCGCACCATTCGGAAAAAAAAATCTGAATGGTGCGAAAAGTGGCAATTGACTATAAATAACGAAAAGTGTGAGGTCTTAAGTGCTGAAAGGAACTCGTTAAACTTTGGTTACACGATAAATCAGTCTAATATAAAAGCCGTAAATTCAACTAAATACCTAGGTATTACAATTACGAACAACTTAAATTGGAAAGAACACATAGAAAATGTTGTGGGGAAGGCTAACCAAAGGCTGCGTTTTATTCGCAGGACACATAGAAAATGTAAAAGACCTACTAAGGAGACTGCCTCTACTACGCTTATCCTTCCTCTTTTAGAATACTACTGCACGGTGTTGGATCCTTACCAGTTAGGACTGATGGAGTACACTGAAAAACTTCAAAGAAAGGAGCACGTTTCGTATTATCGCGAAATATGGGCGAGAGTGTCATAGAAATGACACAGGATTTGGGCTGGTCATCATTAAAAGAAAGGCGTTTTTCGTTGCGACAGAATCTTCTCTCGAAACTACAGTCACTTACTTATCCTGTGAATGCGAAAATATTTTGTTGACACCGACCCACACAGGGAGGAACGATCACCACGATAAAATAAAGGAAATCAGAGCTCGTACAGAAAGACATAGGTGTTCATTCTTTCAGCCCGCTATACGAGATTAGAATAATAGAGAATTCTGAAGGTGGTTCGATGAACCTTCTGCCAGGCACTTAAATGTGATTTTCAGAGTATCCATGTAGATGTACATGTAAATTGGGAAGGAGGAAATGGACACAGAATGGTGGCAGGAGGAGACGGAGAGAGATATGAGGGGGAAGAAGATGGACAAAGAAAGGGGGTTGGAGGGAATTGACTGAGCAAGGGGAGAGAGGGGCACGAGGAGATATAGAAAGGGCGGGAGGAGAAGATGGAGAGAGAGAGGGGGGCAAGAGGTGATTGACAGAGAGAAGTGAAGGAAGAAGCAATGGACAAAGAAAGAGGCAGGGAGAGATGGCCAAAGACAGGGCGGGGGGTGGGAAGGAGATTAGGACATCTCTCAAACATCCACACATATTAGAAATGTGAGTTTTCTCTCTTCTTCCTTTTCAATTTAAGTGAACAGCCACGCAAAGCACTGCAATGTGCAGTTTTATATGAAAACCAGGAAAAGACACAATCAGCTACTAATATGCATGATGAAAACCAAATGTGTAGTGCATGAATATAAAACTAACATTAAAAACACAATCTTGTTGTAAAAAGGTCTTCTATCTCAAATTTCAGCCACTTGGTGTATTAAAAAGTACAAAATTACAACCAGCATTACACTTTTATGCATTTTATGTAAACACGCCTTGTAATATCATTCTCATTATTTGTGATTCACTTCATTGAAAGTATTAGTCCCATATATAATATAACTTTAAATAATTAAGACGTGTATTATGTTTATTCATGCTATACTTATTTTACAATAACTATCATTGTAACTTACATTGAAAATAAAAATAAGGGAAAGATATTAGAGTAATTATTCAAGGCTTCATTAATATTATTTTAAAAATAAAAGCATACAGTATATATTTAGTAGTAAAATGATCAAATGTAACTGCCAACAAATGAAAAAAAAACAATATTTGCAAAATATTTAACTCTACTTTCAGTTAATTAACTTTTAATTTGCTTAGCAGTTCTGTGTTGACAAAAGGCGTGTAGGGCTTGTGGTTTTTCACGTCACAAATTATGTAAATGAAGCTTTCAGAAAAAGTCTGTGAATGCTTCATTTAAAAAAAATTTAACCACTTTTCTTCTAAAACAAAGTGTGCCTTGCATTTTTTAAATATCATAACAGATAAAAACAGTACTTTTTGAAGTTTTTTCCCATCGACAGAATATCATAAATCTACTGCTAATGGACGGTAAGGTAAGGGCTTTTTGTGTTTGAGGAATGTTGATATCTTTCATTTCTTTTATGCCAGCCAATCGTGATTTCCTTTCCAGTCAGTATTTTAAAGGTATCACTGAAGTGGCAGAATTGTTAGAAACATTTCCTGAGATTTTAATTGTTGCTTCAGCACTGTCATAGAAGCTCTACCTACAGTATGGTAAACCACTTCACTACCTGCAACAAGAGTCAGTCTTTCTAACATTTGGCACTGTTGGGTCTCATATATTATTACTAGTCTAATACCCTAGAATTCGTGGTGTTGAAAAGAAGCTTTCGTTGATTCTCTGAGAATACGCCACAAGAAGAGACTTGGATGTTGGCATATACAGGCGCATGTTATACTAAAAGCTCAGGGTTGATTTACGTTCTCCTAGGCCCACAGGGTGATTTGAATCCAAGTCCGCTGTTTGAACTGAATTTCTTTATTGCATTAGGCCTACTTCGGATATAATTGTATTGTCAAGCTAACAACGAGTAACACATAAAATTTTGTCTTTATCTGATTCAATTCCTTTTGCATTTACATGATATAGCTATGCAGTGTGTGTACACATTGAACTTGCGTCCAGTTATTTTTGCTTCCACGACACATCAGTGACTACTGTCACTTATTAAATTGTTGTCTATGATTTTCTGATTTATGTTTCTATTTTAGGGAACTTTATTCACAACTTAAATTATGATAACAGATAAAATAGATAAAACACAAACAGATTGTAGTCGAAGATTAAACTATCAGCAAAGATCAAACGATCAATCAGTTATGTTCACAGACAATATAAAGCAGCTATGTAATTGTACAGCATCGTTTACGCAACTCTGTGTTGTCAGAAACTCATTAACAAATAAGTATAAACTAAACACATTGAATAGCATTCACTGACTGGAAAAGAACCAGCCAACTGTCACAAATTCGCTAAAATACTGACACAGATAATAAAATCACAGGCAAAAATTTAATTAGTGGCAATGCCTACCGATATGAAATGGAAGTCAAGAATAACTAGATATTAAATACAAAAAGAAATTAAGCAAATAAATAAAATTTAAGTACTGTTCGTAGATAGCCTGGCAAGTCGAGACACAAGTTGGAGACTTACTATCTACATATAACAGATGCAATGTCTTTAAAGTTCTCATAGAATTGGACATTGTACGTAAATTTGTATATAGTAGAACAGCAAAATTCAAGAATCTCCACTTGTTGATGTTGTTTACAGATGGACCGTGACTTCATAGAATTCTTGAATCTGTGTGATATCCCTCTGCTTCAGAAGCGCTGTCGAGTCCACCGCCGTTTTGTCCTCTGCTGCTTGGTGTTTGGTGTGATGGCATGCGTGATATGGATACTCCTTATTGTTGCCATCTATGGTTTTGGACCTGCCGGTGTGCCACTAATCATGGCACTGCCTTATGACACATCACGCCTTCGTACCTTTATCCCCACCTGGCTTTTTGCCTCTTTCATTGCAATGTACGTCTCAATGATGACTGCTATCTCAGACATTTTCAACGTCAGTATTATAGCACAGCTTCGTTTCCAGCTCTCTGTGCTCAGTAGAAATCTCATAATCCTCACCATAGATGCTGACACTACTAAGTGTCCAGTGCCCAAAGAATAGTACATAACAACAATGACATCA
Organism: Schistocerca serialis cubense; assembly: GCF_023864345.2. Lineage (NCBI taxonomy): Eukaryota > Metazoa > Arthropoda > Insecta > Orthoptera > Acrididae > Schistocerca > Schistocerca serialis. Next base: position 298,882,005 of record NC_064645.1, read on the forward strand.
TATAGGTCTCTAGAAGACAGAAATATCCGCCATCGCCTGAGACAAAGCATTGTTCACCAGCAGGTTATTATTAGGTAAGAACGAAATAAAATGTAGCACACAATATATATTTGTATTTACTATACATATGTTATATAACTTTACTTATATGACTGAAAAATAACGCTGTGATGGTTAATGATGAATCAGCAACTGAAGTCAAACTTCATGAATGTTTTGAAATGCAGCTATGAGAAGAAATTCACAAATGTTCGTCGTTTCCTGAAATCAGTGACTTACTTATTTGCTTTGGCATTTTTCTATGGACAATATTCAGTTGATAGCACATATTTCTTAGAAAAGTTATCCAATATTTCTTCTGAACTGTGAATGTATAAAGATATATGGATAGACACAAATAAAATTTTCTCATGTGTGTCATAATTATTTGAAACTAGAGCTGGATCTGTATAAAATAATAACACACATAAAACAATACACTGAATAATTTTATCCAGCAATAATTGCTTGCAGATACTGGCAGGGATTCATTAGACTTTAGCTACTGCCATAACAGCAGCAGTATTTTCATATTAACTTAAACATGGGTACTAAATTGCATTAAGTGATGTGACTCAGATATTTTGTAGGTTGTTTATTTTATATATTAGTGCTGAAGTGGCAGTTGACTCCATTGAGAATGTTTGTTATTTTAGTAACTTAAATAATTGTTATAACAAAATTAAATGGAAAAATGTCACGCATCTTCCGCTCTGTCCTCATTGTCATTTCATCGTCACTGACATGCCAAGGTAATGTCAAAAGAAAAGACTAGCACCAGGTAGCCAAATCCCCCATATGGTGTCTCCCAGCCAATAAAGTCATATACACATTTCGTTTCTGTCCCCCCATTGTTCTGAAAATTAAAGTATCTCATTATTTTAGAGTAAGCTTTTCTACGTGAGTACATCATAAATTTCAAAAAACTTCTGGTTTTCCTTTGTATGACTGCTTTTATATCTCACGTTTCGGGGAATAAGCTATGTTACTTGCATGAGAAATGTATACTGCCATTTGAATATAGTACACACTCCTAACTGGTAACAGTAAACTATATATACTACCTGCCAAAAAAGTGTGCTGCCTAAAAGGGAAAGAGAAAACGAAATGAAACTTCATGGGTTGAGAGATTATGTGACATTAGTTCATTTATTACGAAATCGAGCCAAATTTACAGAGAAATTGGCAGTATGAGGGCACTTACCAGTATGGTTTTCCACCCTCTCTGACCTGAGTGCCTGCACTGACTCGGTTTGGAAGGGTGGCATAAAGCTGTTGTATTATTTGCTTTGGGAAGCCATCCCACAACTTTTATAACTGGTCCTTGACATTCAGGCTAGTTGTTAAGGGGTGGAGTTGCGATCTGCACTGGTTCTGTACAATTTTCTGTCTGGAATAGATCTCAGTATCTTGCTGATCACAAGTGTTCCTCAACGTCACATAGACAGTTCATAGAGACTCATGCTGTATGTCAACATCCATTGTCCTATCGTAAAATGGTACCACATTACTTTCAAATAAAAGATAACCAATGAGGATGAAGGACGTTCTTGAGGTAGCGCTGGGCTGGCAGAGTTTCCTCAATCACTACCATCCCTGACCTTAAATCACACACAGTGAATTTCCACATCGTCATACCAAGAGTAACATTGCGTATCCAACATACAAGAAGAATCGAACCTCTCTCCAGGTCAACACGTTACTCGATAGTGACAGTCATCCAGAACAAAACCATGCATCCTGGTCGTGGCACCACCACACATACATCCATTTGTGCTGTGGTATTAACAGCAGACTATACATGGGTTAGCAATTCACTAGTCTGTCTGCTGCGAGTCACTGACTAGTGATGTGGAAGCAGAATGTAGCATGGAGTCCGTTACCTGTTCTTGGATAGCATGTACAAATGTGAAGGGGTTACAATGTTTCTTGTGATGCTCAGGTGTGGCTGACTGCAACCTTGACAACAAGTATGCTTGCCATCATGTTTGTATGTAGTCCAGCATCGAGCTGCTGTTTCATCCAAAAGCTCCATAACCTTTATATTGCACAATTCGATTAGTTAGCCAAATGAAGACCTTTTCAGATGAGGCTCTTCCAAACTCTGTGCTGATGATGCTGTCTCACACGACTTTCTGCATCTACATGCCTTCACAGTGATCACTCAATATCTGACACTGTTCACATCTGCAGGTCTGGTAACAACTCGGAGTACAAACAACACAACTGCACTCTTCCGACATTTTACCTATCAAAGATAACTGTTGCTCTAATCATTTACTCACCTGGCAATAGTGTGTAAATATAAATCTGACCATGTACTCTTCCGTGTTTTTTTTTTCTTCACCTAGTATAATTATTATGATGGAACTATGCGCGGTCAATGACTTATAACCCTTATCATTACACTGGGATTGTAATATGACATCACAATGAACTGCTGTAGTGCACCTACTATCTTGATGTCTTGTACTCTCCAATTCTTTATGAAAGAAATGTCACTGAGGTGCTATGTTCGATTCATGTAAGTGGACTTCAACGGAAGGGAACGGAATGAAATGGAAATTCAACTTCAAATCGGGATCTCTTCACATTAGATGGAATGTATACATGTCTTTTTTCTTATCTTAAGACTAAACGGTGAAAATGAGAACATGAGGTATCATTAGTGACAAAAATTCAGGATACATGTAGTATCAGAATTTAGGATCCAGAGATGATAATAGAAATTATTGGTGGGCAAAGCGAAGTTAATAAACATGTTCTATTGAAAAGTCGTTTTGTATATTTTCTACGTAACTGAGAATGGAACGAATAGGTAAATTACTGTCGAAACATTTCAAAATATCGATTTTTTCTTTGATGCACATGCAAACATGCAAACGTCGTTGTATGCAATACATAGCGTCTTTTTCCTTTATCCTCTGTCCTTATCTTCTTTCAAAGCGCCACGTGACGTCAGAAATATGTATGTTTCCCTCTTCCGTGGAACTAACTTTTTAATGTATACAAATCTGAGTAGGTCGCGGAAATATGAAATGATTCAGATAGCAGAGCATCCCCTACAGAATCGGGTCCATTTCAGTTCTCAGATTTAACTTAATAGGAGTGTTCTAATGCTGATTTAATTCCACCTTAACTGAGGTCAATGACTAACTGTACAAAATATCTTTTCTTTAACAATTACAACAAAATTTTCTTTTAGGAACACTGAACTGTTTGAGAAGTGCATAGGGGACACATTGCTGGGACAGTGCTTCTCCATCGGTGCCTCAGTTTCCTTAATGCTATTCCAGGTAGCCATGGTAAGTGTCTAGCACCCAGTAACAAAAAGCGATATGATCATTAATACAACAGCCACTGCACTTTCTATAAAATTATGTTTTACTATATATATCATATGTGTAATGGATTAGCTGTATTGTTTTACAAGAATATTTTAGTACTGATGATAAAGAATTTATTAAAATTCTGAAACTGAATTTCATTAACAGCGCTAGTTTCAGGTACAGAACACTAGAGTTGGGACTTATTATGCCTGTGTTAGAAAGGATGTGAGGGGTTTATTGCTATGTAGTGTAGGAAAAAGCCTCTTCCCAGATGTATTTTCCATATGGACTGGTTGTGTGTTAAACTAACTGGGATAAAATGAGGTACATAAAATATCTGTCGACCATTATTAGTTAGTATTGTTACATGGCAGTTCATGCCCAAACTGCCGTGAAACCTATTTTGTAATATAATATTCACATCCCACTAGTCAGTATATTCAGTTCTTTTGCTCTGAAGATGATATTCGTCACTACCAATGACTGCACTGCTAATTCATGTTCACCTTTATTTTATTATGGTGAAGGAGATCTGTAAACGTCTGCGGCCTTTGTGCTTTTCGTAGCTGGCTCATGACAGGAAGCTCAGCTTAGAAGGACTAGAGTGTCATAAATCTGTTCAAAACTGGGAGCCATCCTTCAGCTGGTGTAGAACTTTCCAAAATATGAGAAGCACGCTTACCCTTAAAGGAATAAAGAGCACACATATTTTCAAGAAGGTAACAGAAATCTGTCTCAGCAGAAGAAGAATTAGTAACTATAAAATATTAGCGAATTATGTATCGAAGTATATCCTTTACTGGGACTGCAACATGGTTCTCAGAATCTGTGTGATGAATTCATGCCTGAACTACTTTACAGAGAATGTAGCGATATTGCGGAAGAACATGATGTAAGATTTCATACAGACATTTGTATTATTGAAGGGCTGTGAGAAAGGAAGTGGGTATCTTTTATAATGGGTCATTGTTGACAGTGTATGCTTCTAAAAAGGAAAGATGAGTGAAAGGAATAAGTAAGTTGCTACCTTTGTCGCAGCTCACTGTTTTGAAACGTCTTTAAATATTCGTCTGGCATAAAATGCTGTGTGGTGAGTAATATGAGAATATTGTATCGTATATTACTTTTCGACCTCGTTTGTTGTATCATAAAGGCGGATCTGTGTTCTGACGTGAGGTCAGCTGTCCTGAACTACGAAAATCAAAAAAAGTTTTGCATCACCTCGTTTCCGAGAGTTACGGAACCTGTACGGAAAATTGGAATAGACATCAACATAAACATCATTTCCGACATTTTTATTGCTCATGAAAACCACACATTCCATATTGTACCACCATACAGAAAGAGCTTCAGAGGTAGTGGTCCAGATTGCTGTACACGCTGGTACCTCTAATGCCCAGTAGCACGTTCTTCAACGCACTGTAGGTCCAGATTGTCCCACTCCTCAACGGCGATTCGGCGTAGATCCCTCAGAGTGATGGGTGGGTCACATCACCCATAAACAGCCCTTTTGAATCTATTCCAGGCATGTTCGATAAGGTTCATGTCTGGAGAATATGCTAGTCACTCTAGTCGAGCGATGTCGTTGTCCTGAAGGAAGTCATTCACAAGATGTGCACGATGGGGGCGTGAATTGTCGTCCATGAAGACGAATGACTCGCCAATACGCTGCCGACATTGTTTCACCATCGGTCGGAGGATGGCATTCACGTATCGTACAGCCGTTGTGGCGCCTTCCATGACCACCAGCGGCGTACGTCGGTCCCACATAATGCCATCCCAAAACAGCAGGAAAGCCCTACCTTGCTGCACTCACTGGACAGGTTGTCTAAAGCGTTCAGCCTGACTAGGTTGTCTACAGACATCCGAAGATTGTCTGGTAGAAGGCATATGTGACAGTTATCGATGAAGAGGACGTGATGCCAATCCTGAACAGTCAATTCGGCATGCTGTTGGGCCCATCTGTAGCGCGCCGCATGGTGTCGCACTTGCAAAGATGGACCTCGCCATGGACGTCGGGTGTGAAGTTGCGCATCATGCAGCCTATTGCGTACAGTTTGAGTCGTAACACGACGTCCTGTGGCTGCAAGAAAAGCTTTATTCAACATGGTGGCGTTGCTTTCAGGGTTCCTCTGAGTCATAATTGTAGGTAGCGGTCATCCGCTGCAGTAGTAGCCCTTGGGTGGGCTGAGTGAGGAATGCCATCGACAGTTCTTGTCTCAATGTATCTCCTCCATGTCCGAACAACATCGCTTTGGTTCACTCCGAGATGCCTGGATACTTCCTTTGCAGAAAGCCCTTCCCCGGCACAAAGTAACAATGCGGACGCCATCGAACCGCGGTATTGAACGTCTAGGCGTGGTTGAACTACAGATAACACGAGACGTATACCTCCTTCCTGGTGGAATGACTGGAAATGATAGGCTGTCGGACTCCCTCCGTCCAATAGGTGCTGCTCATGCATGGTTGTTTACATCTTGGGGAAGGTTTAGTGACATCTCTGAACAGTGAAAGGGACTGTGTTTGTAATACAATATCAACGTCCAGAATGAGATTTTCACTCTGCAGCGGAGTGTGCGCTGATATGAAACTTCCTGGCAGATTGAAACTGTGTGCCCGACCGAGACTCGAACTCGGGACCTTTGCCTTTCGCGGGCAAGTGCTCTACCAACTGAGCTACCGAAGCACGACTCAGGCCCGCTACTCACAGCTTTACTTCTGCCAGTACCTCGTCTCCTACCCTCCAAACTCTTCTGTAAAGTTTGGAAGGTAGGAGACGAGGTACTGGCAGAAGTAAAGCTGTGAGTACTGGGCGTGAGTCGTGCTTCGGTAGCTCAGTTGGTAGAGCACTTGCCCGCGAAAGGCAAAGGTCCCGAGTTCGAGTCTCGGTCGGGCACACAGTTTTAATCTGCCAGGAAGTTTTAATATCAACGTCTATCATCTGGAGTTCTGGAAACCAGAGAGGCGCAAAACTTTTTTTTTATGCGTGTATATCTGAAACACAAAGAAGAAATGAAATTACGTAACTAGCTCTGATGAAAATATCTGGAAACAAATTTCAGTTCATCACAAAATGTACACCCAGAATAATGCGATATCTATCCGTTACAGGAAAGAAACATGTTTTTGAACATCACAGGTATTTGTATTCAGCTCCTTATCTATGCTTTTATGAAGATGTCATTCAGACAGAACTTCAGTCTCCTTTTGCTGCAATGTCATCCAGAAATTTCGTTATCATCGACATATTACGGAAATCGTCTATAGCTCTGTACGTTTCTCGCCTCTGAGATGAAATTAAAGTCTCTTTATGACAAAGTATGTGTGAATGGCATTCGTATTTAAAACAATGATTCATAGAAAGACATTGAAGAGAGCTGCTGGAGAGATAGAACTGGCAATGAAGAGATACTTATAATCTTGTAAGAAACCAGGTGTCCCTGCATGTCTAAATAAGAATAAGCACCTTTTTAGACATAACATCGTATAGGCATCGTAGCGGATGGAGCTACTGATGTGGAATCGCTGGAGGCGTCCAAGAGTATCATACATGAAGCAGACTGTGACTGATATGAGGCATACTATACATGCAGAAATGAAAAGGAAGGCACAGACATTATTTTTATATATATATATATATATATATATATATATATATATATATATATATATATATATATACACTCCTGGAAATGGAAAAAAGTACACATTGACACCGGTGTGTCAGACCCACCATACTTGCTCCGGACACTGCGAGAGGGCTGTACAAGCAATGATCACACGCACGGCACAGCGGACACACCAGGAACCGCGGTGTTGGCCGTCGAATGGCGCTAGCTGCGCAGCATTTGTGCACCGCCGCCGTCAGTGTCAGCCAGTTTGCCGTGGCATAGGGAGCTCCATCGCAGTCTTTAACACTGGTAGCACGCCACGACAGCGTGGACGTGAACCGTATGTGCAGTTGACGGACTTTGAGCGAGGGCATATAGTGGGCATGCGGGAGGCCGGGTGGACGTACCGCCGAATTGCTCAACACGTGGGGCGTGAGGTCTCCACAGTACATCGATGTTGTCGCCAGTGGTCGGCGGAAGGTGCACGTGCCCGTCGACCTGGGACCGGACCGCAGCGACGCACGGATGCACGCCAAGACCCTAGGATCCTACGCAGTGCCGTAGGGGACCGCACCGCCACTTCCCAGCAAATTAGGGACACTGTTGCTCCTGGGGTATCGGCGAGGACCATTCGCAACCGTCTCCATGAAGCTGGGCTACGGTCCCGCACACCGTTAGGCCGTCTTCCGCTCACGCCCCAACATCGTGCAGCCCGCCTCCAGTGGTGTCGCGACAGGCGTGAATGGAGGGACGCATGGAGACGTGTCGTCTTCAGCGATGAGAGTCGCTTCTGCCTTGGTGCCAATGATGGTCGTATGCGTGTTTGGCGCCGTGCAGATGAGCGCCACAATCAGGACTGCATACGACCGAGGCACACAGGGCCAACACCCGGCATCATGGTGTGGGGAGCGATCTCCTACACTGGCCGTACACCACTGGTGATCGTCGAGGGGACACTGAATAGTGCACGGTACATCCAAATCGTCATCGAACCCATCGTTCTACCATTCCTAGACCGGCAAGGGAACTTGCTGTTCCAACAGGACAATGCACGTCCGCATGTATCCCGTGCCACCCAACGTGCTCTAGAAGGTGTACGTCAACTACCCTGGCCAGCAAGATCTCCGGATCTGTCCCCCATTGAGCATGTTTGGGACTGGATGAAGCGTCGTCTCACGCGGTCTGCACGTCCAGCACTAACGCTGGTCCAACTGAGGCGCCAGGTGGAAATGGCATGGCAAGCCGTTCCACAGGACTACATCCAGCATCTCTACGATCGTCTCCATGGGAGAATAGCAGCCTGCATTGCTGCGAAAGGTGGATATACACTGTACTAGTGCCGACATTGTGCATGCTCTGTTGCCTGTGTCTATGTGCCTGTGGTTCTGTCAGTGTGATCATGTGATGTATCTGACCCCAGGAATGTGTCAATAAAGTTTCCCCTTCCTGGGACAATGAATTCACGGTGTTCTTATTTCAATTTCCAGGAGTGTATATATAAAGAAGAAATCAAAGTTATTAAACAACTTTTGACAAGAGATTTTCGAAACAAATTTGAATTTACTATAAAGTAAACAGCTAGGATAACACTGTTCCTATCCAATTGTTGCAATAGATTTTACAATAATGTGCAAGTGTCTGCCTACCTAAAGTTTGATTCTAAATATCTTTAAATATCTTCTATTCTACTGTAAAAACTATCTTGCTCATATGATGAGATAATCAAAAAACAGTGCCATAAGATGTAAAAAATTAACAAGCACAAAAAACAGATCCTTAAATATTAAGTTTATTCAACCTATGTTGCCAAATGGTAATGCAAAAAATTATCTGAATAATTGCTTTAGAAGACTCTAAATACAATTTTTATAGTTAATACTTTGTTCAGCTTTTACCATTAAAATAACGATCCACATTATACAATAGTCATTACATAATTGTGTCATCCACAAAATAATAAGCTTGTATTTATTGTGAACACTCATAGTGGTGTATTAGACTTAATCATGTTCCATCTAATAAAAGAATATAGAAATTACGTTGAAATACGCAAAAGAATTTTAACTTAAATGAACTCCCATGTCAAAATTAATAGAAATGAGCACAGAAAATGTGGAATTACGCTGAACATAGCTATGGATATAAAACACACATAATTTCTAAGAAAAAGTTACAATTAAACTAGCATGCTTCATTTTTATGACGATGTTAAACTCTATAAGTCTTTGCAGGAATTGTTTTTCGTTCCCAGTGTTATATTCATACTCTACATTATTCCATGAGAAAACTGGAATTTTCATAGAAACATATGTATTGTGAAGTAATTTTTAAAATGTGAAGTTCTTCTAAGAGGTATCTGTAGGGAGTTAATGAATTGACATCAAATGCGCTAGAGTGTGTTTATTAATTACGATTGTGAGCTACCTGTAGTCCCATATGCTTAACAGTGTCTGTCTGATGCATTCTGCTATTTGAACAGTTTTAAGAAAGTCTACACATGCTGGCAGCTAAAAACTTACACAAAATCCCTTGTCTAATTTTTATCCTGAATCGCAGCTTCCATAAAGTTTATAAAGTGTTTGGCATAAAGGGTACCAACATCCACTGAGTGAATTTCCAGTAAAGATAGTAAATCCAGTCCATCTCCTTCACTAGACTGACTGAGGCATCTATTTTGTACCAACTACGAATCTGTCCCGCTCCACATAGTATTACTTGTTCTTGCAATTTACTTTTATTCTTTGTTATGAAATTCTGAGCCATTCATGTAGTCTGCTTATTGTTATCAAGTTTCTCTTGGTGCGCTGTTAACCCATGGTGGACCAGCGATTTCTATTTTGAGGTAACCTTCCATAGATAAAATGAATCAGAGAAATATAAACAAAGTTATAGTGGTAAAGTTCTTAGTGTGTTTGTTCCAACCGCAGCATTTAATACAAGAAAAGCCACTCTTTCTCTTGTATCATATCACTTGCGATCATCAGGCATAAAGTGCGAGTTAGTGATATTTGGTGGCACCCTGTGTGCACAGATAATCTTATAGCGTCAGCTGCACATGTTGCACTAATGGACATAGGGGGCCCTCGTACAAGTAGGAGAATTCTCAATCATTTTCCTTTGGGCATGCAACGGTCTATACATGCTTACGAGGTCTGTGTTTCTGACCATGAAAGTCTTCACCATTTTTCATCCCTCCTTTTCAGTCCCTTTCACTGTCTTTTACATCATGAACTCCCAAGCCTGATTCATTCATTTCTTATGTGTCTCTTCTTCTCCTCCCATTGGAGGTTTTGCGCACCTGTCTGCCACAGACTTCCACTGTTCCTGAAATTGTAAGTCAACTGACATCCTGTACTGCAATCCAGAGCCTTATTGAAATACTTGTCTGTCTCCTGACAACTGGATCTAGGCATTGCGCCAGTGAGAAGCCAAAAGCCAAAAGAGCACTTCCATCTGGCACACGTAACGTTCCATTGAGTTGGACTGAGGCTTTCTATCTGAAGAGGAAGACACTTTGATTCACTTCCTCTCTAACTTTGTCTTCCACCATGAGGACATGAAAGTCCTCGCATGATCTGAGAGGACCTTTCCATATGTGTACACATAGTCATCAAGAGGAATGCAACAGACACTTTGGACACAAACATGTGGTCTTTGAGTATATCAAGGACAAATGCACGACAGTAAGGTGACATTTGACCATTACCTCATGACATCATTGATGATGTTGAATACAGGACAATGTCACATCCCTCTCTTCCCCCTCCCCTCTCCCTTTTATTTCCTTCCCTTCCTTTGCCCTCAGTTCCAATAGTTTAGTCAGTCACATTGAAGTATTTTAGTGTCCAATTAATACGGAACAGCCAGTCACTGTGTTCGAAACTATTTGAATTTTTTTGCACTCTTTTCAAAAGTATTTGAAAATAAAGTATTTGCACATCTATGTGGTTTAACAAAATTGTATCAAATACTCTATCTATCACCCCACATGTAACCACAAGAGCATGTAATTTGCAACGAAACTGCATAAAATAGCAATATGTTCTAAGAAGATATTGCTAATACTACCATATTTCCAAAAAATACGAGGGCTGTTTTTTTCAACTTCTAATAGGCTGTAAATAAAAGACAAGTTCATATAAAACGATTATTTTATTACCAAAAGTTTTGTACATTTATGGTTACTTTTCAACATTATCACCGAAAAGATTGAGACATTTATCGCAACTGTGGACAAGCTTTGCAGTACCATCTTCAAAAAATGTTGCCACCAATGATTTCAAATGAGCATTGGCGATGTTTTGAAGATCTACGTTGGTTTGAAAGTGGTTCTGGGCTGCATAAACTCTACACACAGCACACCTTTTTGGTCCCAAAACATGGTAGCCATAACCTTTCTGTTGCTGAATGTTTCTTTGAATTTTTTTGTCTTGTTTGATGAATTTGGTTGCATCTATTGTTGTGACTGTCGCTTTCTTTCTAGTGTGTCGTATCGGATCCAAGTTTCAACTACTCAAAGAAATTCAAAGCTGAAGCCATTTGGTGACTTTTGTGGGCGTCCTTCATTAATTTTGGAACCCAATGAGCGCAAAGTTTTTTGTAGCCTAAATGTTCAGTAACGATAGGGTGTACAACAGATCTCGAAACTTCCGGAGTTTCCTTAGACAAAGCAGTTATGGTGAACCTACGATTTTCTCTAACCATTCTGTAAACTCGTTCAACAAAGTCGGCTGTAACGATGGGCTTGCCTCCTTCACCCCCTTCATCACGCACGCCATTTCGGCGATCTTTAAACTTTTGGCACCATTCACGCACAACACCATCTGTCATGAAGTCATCACCATACACTTGGCTCATTCTCCGATGAATTTCTGCTGCACTCTTCCCTTCTGCTTACAGAAACAGAATTACACTTCGTAATTCACACTTGGCCGGAGCAACAATGACGGCAGCCATGTTTACGTGTCTGTAGTGCAACGCAGACTGATGCCTTGACGTCGGCAGAGGCGAAGTGTGTAGTGGGAGAGCTGTGCAGTAGCCTACAGTGAATATCCACTTTCTTCCGCTCACGTAACTTCTGTACTAAGCGATCAGAGGTTAAACAAAAGCCTTCGTACTCAAGCTTCACCCTGAAAGTTAGTTACAAATGACATTCAGCGATTTTACATTTTCTGTACATAACTCTCAAATCAGTTACAAATCACATTTTTCATTTTTCACATTTAATGTTCTACATCATTTAGGTGGTAATGATGTCAATCGAAGGCATTCACATCAGATACAGATCGGATTTAATGTTTTCACACATACACAGTAACGTCACTATTCATTATGTTTCAGCCAGTAGAGGCAGTCTAAGTTATTCATATTTGTTAAATTTTCACACATACACAATAAACACCTTAAACGTGGAAGGACTTGGCATCGATTCCGCTGTACCTGTTTAGATTTTTCGGAGAAAGGGAAATCTGGACTGCATCCATTCAGCTTTGTGAGGCCAAATGAAGGGTTAGTGTTGACCACCAAGCTAAGTTATTTACATCAGTTACAATTTTCAGGCAGCAGTGACCTCAAGCTAAGATATTCACATCAGTTACATTTTTCACAGAAACACTAAAATCAGCTACAAATCACATTTAATATTTTTACATTTGCACAAATTAACATTCTTCAGGCTGAACAGCTCTCATCCCGTTCTGATAAATCTAGCTCGTGCTTTTTAGCATATCTGCACAGATAGTATGTTAGAAATTGTTTTAATGGAATGAGAAAGACTTTGACATATGTTAACTTACTTTTTTACCACACAATAAGCTATTGCTAAGTCAACTGTTGTGCCCACAGCAATGAACATACACGACACTGCTCACTTAATAATCCAGTATGAAATGCTGACCATCTTAAGCCAAAAATGCTAGTTTACATTGCTTGGTAGTTAAAACTGTAAGCTCTTAGATAGTGTACTGCACAGACATTTTTCAATACATTTAACACACAGTCCCAGTAAGCATCACTTCTTAATTCCTCTACTGTTGAGTGTTTCTGACATTTGATTCTATGCATTCTGTTTTGTGCCTCAGTTTCGAGAATGTACATTTCTGCTCAAGGTCCCACGTAATAATCCATGTGTCATTAAAACCACTTTCTGATTACCCACACATTGGATGTCTCAACTCGTTACCAGTTTCGCATCACTCGTTTCTCATATATTTTGCATAACTGAGCCAAAACGCTATTATTTACGGGTCTGAAAGAATTTTTTAGAAGTAGAGATTTCCATCCATACCTTTCTCAGCATTGAATTCGATATGCAATTTCGTTTAGGGAGCTTGTCATAATGGAAGTACCTGACGAACATCTCTTAGAATTAGGCCATTGTTCAGGCAGTGCTTTAAACTCCCATAGTAAAGTACATAATTATTCTTGTCAAATAATATGGAAATGAACTTCTTTGGATCTTGTAGCGTATTGATGCTGCGGACTGGCGGGGTTGGTCGTCTGAGTTTTTGTTAACGCTATCGTTCAGTCCACCTACCTCGATAGGATTCTTGCCAATGTCCCTTCACTCTATGATAGCAGATACTTGCTGGGCAGTGTAAAGCAGCGTTGATGAAACCACCCCTTAATACCTACTACACAAAGGCAGCTCATCTGAATTTTATGGATACTCAAGACAAGAACAGTAAATCTGAATTATTTGTTGGGCTTATTACACAAAAACTGTCCACAGCCATCAGTGGAAAACCAAACAGAGATAGGCATTGCATCATGGGCCACCCTTAAAGACAGTTAATGCGAAGTGTATAGTATGAGACTCGTCTTTATTTTCCTCAGAATCAGCTGTGAACCTGTTGTTTGTAACTGCATATCTATGTGAGCAGTGAATAAAACCACCTCTGACTCCACACTGTCTGGAACCGCGCGATCGCTACGGTCGAAGGTTCGAATCCTGTCTCAGGCATGGATGTGTATGATGTCCTTTGGTTAGTTACGTTTAAGTAGTTCTAAGTTCTAGGGGACTGATGACCTCAGACGCTAAGTCCCATAGTGCTCAGAGCCATTCGAACAATTTTTTGACTCCACACTAGCAAATTGTAGTAGTTCTATGTGTGCAATACGTTGCAGTTGTAATCTTGTAGTTTTCAGCAATGCATCCCATGCTAAGCCAGCACAGGTAAGGTCATATAATAAGCTGGATCTATTTAGTATCTTTTAAGACAGAGTAGGTGATAATTTTCGACCACATCAGCCAAAAGTTAGGCAGGCATCATCTTTCAAATGTACGTCATAGTTATCTCCTAACATCTTCCTCAAATAAACTCCATACTCTGCACACTCTTTGGTAATACAATTGTTTGATTGTTGTTTCATCAGTCACCAAACTTTTGAACTGTTCAGTCGGTGGTAACAATTTTTCCAGCAAAACAGATTCACCAGTTAGTGCTCACAAGGAGATTCACCTTTCTAGATGCACCTTTCTTATTGATCAAATTAAACTGTTTATTGTCAGGGTAATTGTTATTTTCAACTCTTTGGGCTTCAAAGGTGACATAGATTTTTCTAGAGAGCAAGCCACATGTTAAAGGAATCTATAAACCCATTGTTTATGTCGCTATGTAGCACCTCACGATAGATTAAGCGAATGTATTATATTTTTCCATGTTCACTGCAATCAGAGAAACATGGTCTGGATTTATTTTAGCCATTTCTTTTACTCAAGCAATACATGTAACACAAAGATTGCGCAGTAAGCATTACCTATACAAGGCAAGACGTCCTTACAAACCCAGAAAATATATCTAATTTTGACTGACCACACATAGTCCACTTTGTGATGGGCCCACCAAACATGCCACAGGCACCTACGAATCTGTCAAAAAAAAAAAAAAAAAAAAAAAAAAAAAAAAAAAAAAAAAAAAAAAAAACTTGCGCTTCCTTCCATCCAATAAGCTACTTAAGCAAATTTCAGCCACTTCATGCAGTTGAGTTTTGGTTATGTTCACTGCGAGCGCCGTGTGGCGGCTTTGCAGGTCTCTTATGACTAAACAGTGAGTTACTTTTCCCCTGTAAGGCTTTTGCCTGGAACCACTTTCAGGAGACCTTATTCACCCACATTTTTTACAATGTGGATCACAAGATTCCCACCAAACGTGGTCTGTTAGCCCACACCTGTAATATTTATCATCTGCAGAAAAAATTCTTTTTTATTCCGAACATTGCATCACAGCTGCTACAGCTTTAACCAAGTTCTTAGTAAACTCTGCCTGTACCTAGCTTGACAAACTGTGTGGAAACACTTCCAAAAATGGATCGAAATACTCTGTGTTCTGCTTCCAATGGAAGGATCGTGTTGGTATCATCGCTTTCCATTAACTTGAGTACATTGACATTCAGTTCCCTGATCCTGCCAACGAAGTTTTCAATGAAATCCCACTATTTTTTCAATACATTAATCAACTGTTCCCTACAGTATCTATAGATATTTTTATTTCTGCAGCGGTGTACGGAGCCTGCCCAAAATTTTTCAAATGTTGGCACATTCCTCAGTTCCTTTTGATATTTTACGTATACAGGGTGAGTCACCTAACATTACCGCTGGATATATTTCGTAAACCATATCAAATACTGACGAATTGATTCCACAGACCGAACGGCAGGAGAGGGGCTATTGTAATTGGTTAATACAAACCATAAAAAATGCACGGAAGTATGTTATTAACACAAACCTACGATTTTTTAAATGGAACCCCGTTAGTTTTGTTAGCACATCTGAACATATAAACAAATACGTAATCAGTGCCGTTTGTTGCATTGTAAAATGTTAATTACATCTCGAGATATTGTAACCTAAAGTTGACGCTTGCTTACCACTCCTCCGCTGTTCGATCGTGTGTATCGGAGGGCACCGAATTACGTAGGGCTCCAAAGGGAACGGTGATGGACCTTAGGTACAGAAGAGACTGGAACAGCACATTACGTCCACATGCTAACACCTTTTTATTGGTCTTTTTCACTGACGCACATGTACATTACCATGAGGGGTGAGGTACACGTACACACATGGTTTCCGTTGTCAGTTACGGAGTGGAATAGAGTGTGTCCTGACATGTCAGGCCAATAGATGTTCAATGTGGTGGCCATCATTTGCTGCACACAATTGCAATCTCTGGCGTAATGAATGTCGTACACGCAGCAGTACATCTGGTGTAATGTCGCCGCAGGCTGTCACAATACGTTGTTTCATATCCTCAGGGGTTGTAGGCACATCAAGGTACACATTCTCCTTTAACGTACCCCACAGAAAGAAATCCAGAGGTGTAAGATCAGGAGAACGGGCTGGCCAATTTATGCGTCCTCCACGTCCTATGAAACGCCCGTCGAACATCCTGTCAAGGGTCAGCCTTGTGTTAATTGCGGAATGTGCAGGAGCACCATCATGCTGATACCACATACGGCGACGCGTTTCCAGTGGGACATTTTCGAGAAACGTTGGCAGATCATTCTGTAAAAACGCGATGTATGTTGCAGCTGTTTGGGCCCCTGCAATGAAGTGAGGACCAATGAGATGGTCGCCAATGATTCCGCACCATACATTTACAGTCCATGGTCGCTATCACTCTACCTGTCTGAGCCAACGCGGATTGTCCACGGACCAGTATTGCATGTTCCGTAGATTCACTGCCCCGTGGTTTGTGAAACCCGCTTCATCGGTAAACAGGTAGAACTGCAACGCATTCTCTGTTAATGCCCATTGACAGAATTGCACTCGATAATTGAAGTCATCACCACGTAATTGCTGATGTAGCGACACATGAAACAGGTGAAAGCGGTGACGATGCAATATGCGCATGACACTACTTTGACTCAGTCCACCGGCTCTTGCAATGTTCCGTGTACTCATGTGTGGGTCATGGCAACAGCAGCTAACACACGAACTGCACCCGCTTCTCCTGTGACGGGCCTGTTACGAACCCGTTTGCATGCTACGACCATACCTGTTGCATACAGCTGGCGGTAGATGTTATGCAATGTGCGGCACGTTGGATGCTCTCTGTCCGGGTACCGTTCTGCATAGACCCTGCAGGCTTCAGCTGCATTTCGTCGGCACTCGTCATAGATGAGTATCATCTCCTCCTTTTCAGAGTTCGAATACACCATGGTCACAGTTCCTACAACACCACACTATCACAGACGTCTGGTAACACGGTGTACTACAGTTGGTCTGCGTGCGAAGACGAATGCAGAATAACAATAGCAGCAAGCGCTACATGTGGGTCCGCAGCTCGTGGTCGTGCGGTAGCGTTCTCGCTTCCCACGCCCGGGTTCCCGGGTTCGATTCCCGGCGGGGTCAGGGATTTTCTTTGACTCGTGATGACTGGGTGTTGTGTAATGTCCTTAGGTTAGTTAGGTTTAAGTAGTTCTAAGTTCTAGGGGACTGATGACCATAGCTGTTAAGTCCCATAGTGCTCATAGCCAGAGCTACATGCGGACACTGCGACAGTTAGACCAAACCACAACAGTGCACTACAGCCACACTCGTAAACATGGTCGTCATCGTAAACATGTCCCTGCAGATGCTGCTCGCCGACCGTGGCCCGTGTTTGTTACAGCATGCAACTGAACGTCGGAGGTTTCAAGCGTCAACTTTCGGTTACAATATCTCCGGATGTAATTAACATTTTACAATGCAACAAACGGCACTGATTACGTATTTGTTTATATGTTCAGATATGCTAACAAAACTAACGTGGTTCCATTTAAAAAAACGTAGGTTTGTGTTAAAAAACATACTTCCGTGTATTTTTGTATGGTTTGTATTATACAATTACAGTAGCTCCTCTCCTCACGTTCGGTCTGTGGAATCGGTTCGTCAGTATTTGATGTGGTTTACAAAATATATCCAGCGGTAACGTTAGGTGACTCACCCTGTATTTTGGAATCTCCCAATAAACGCAAATTCGCCAAATGCGAAAGCTATTTCTCGAAGAAATGTCCTAGTGTAGTGGCTGTTAACAAGCTGTCTGCGAATGCTTACATGCCCTCTCGCGCCTTACCATAAAAACAAGAAATTAGAATAGCAATACTAGCTTTTATGATGGGTACCCACACACTCTATGAAGACCAATCACCTCTTAAAGCATTTCTAACAACTGATTTAATAAAGTAAGAAGTGCTTTGCAGTAGTAATCATTTCCACCCCTGGTTCGTCCACGACAAAGCCAGTGTTTATAATAAAACGAAATTCACAAAAATAGGGGACCAACATCTACCATAATCAATTCCTTTCCCTTAATTTCTTGTTCAGCATGTGGCAGATCTTGGATTTTGATGACGATTCCACAACTGTGATAATAATTTTGAAGAAAATGGCAGCACCAGTTGCACTTTTCCTTTTATTTTAAACCATGACCGGATTCGGCTCCCAAGAGCATTGCCCTATGGTATGTGAAGTTCAATAGAACTTGTCAAATGGTGAAGAACGTAGCAATGAGCGTGATCAACAACACATCAAATACATGACTGTTCAAAACAACAAGTCAACACACTACATAAAAGCAATAAATTAAAAAAAAGCCGTGTGCACGCGTCTACTATTGAAATGGGCGTATGTTAAGTAAACTAAATAATACTGAAAAACATCTTGTCAACGAACACCATGAAAAACGATAATAACATATTGTATGAAGTCGGTTACAGTCTGGGAAATCGTCATACGTCTTCTTAAAGTACATGTCAGGCGACCCGAGAGCACACAGGACAAATACTGAGGCGTACCATGAGTGGCACTTAAATAGGCGAGAGACAAATTACGGGTAGGACCTGTGTAGGGAGGGGGCAGGCAGGTATGCAGACAGACGAAAGTAATCAGACAGAAGCTGATCAAACGCTTTAAAATTACGAAAAATATAAAAGAAATTGGAATTTGAAAGACTGGAAAGGATATGTAACAAAAATATGCCCAAAAAGTATTATTACGAAAAGAGGAAGTACAACAGACGATGCACAGAGACACTATGACGAACTAAAAGTCTATATGGAAACCAATTAAACAAGGGAATGCAGCATTATACATGTCTGCATGCGACCATGATGTTAATAAGACTTGTAGCCATAAGGAAATGAGAATGGATTGTTGCTCACATTCAGTGGTGGTGTTGTACTATGTAATCAGACGTAATAACCATAAAATTAATTACATTATAATACAGCAAATACATTTTGAAAAGCATCCAGGAGAACAATGCTTTTCAAGCTTCTTTGTTCCTTATGAGCATAGCTCAAAAAGTCCGTATGGACGTCTTTCTAGGTCCTGTACAAAACTGTAAGTTTATTGGCTATAATAGTGACACTTTGTCGTTTCGAAATTAAATGAGAAGCTATCTTCTGCCTGTCTTACCAATAGGAAAGGATTTATAATCAGCACAGTAGATTTACTGTTTTGAACTTCCCCTTTTTTCTTTTTAATGTAGGGTGCAACTAGCCCATCTAGCGTGTTATCGGTTTTGAAGGCTATTCTAATACTGAATCCGCTAAACGAAGCACTCAATTTATAAGAAACGTTCCCATAAAAGGGAAACGAGATGAATTTTATCGTTTACCCCGCGTCGTCACTAACTATGTTGTTTCTGTTTTGAGGAACCCTGTGCTTAGATTCATATATCTGATCAACTATGGAAAATGAAAGCAGTTATTGGAGGCAGACTGGCGCAATATATTCGGCTCTGTCTTGGCTTCTGTATTAATAATGCGCAATTTAAGCACTGTGCTTATCATTGGGTTCGCTGTTTCTGTTACAGCAGAACGGTAGCTGACGTTTGTGTGACGCAAAACGGCTGTCTGCTTTGCAGCATTTGTGGTGAGATTGCCGAGTGCTGAGCACTGTACAGAGCCCAAGACGCCGAGTTGACCCCAGGAACCCAGGGAGAATGTTAGAGTGTGATGGCACCCCGTCGTTGGCCTCGCCTTGGCGGTACCAGTTCGATGAGGCTAGTCGTCAGTTCATTGTTCAACGGCATCGCTGATACTACTTGACGAGGTTTTCACTGCTGGGCCTCACACCGGACTGATGAGTGTCAAGTAGACTGTCACGATGCTGATGGATGTTGGAAGTAGGTCGTGCAAGGGTTGCAAAGGAGTGACTGTGGAGCATTTACACATGCTCCGGCCAAGTGTGTGGAGACAGGAGTCTGCTTCCAATCTTTCATCTGGCCATTCAAGCGCAGCTGTATGCTACAACATGTAGCAGACCAATCCACCACTATGGTCAACTGATGCGTTGTCGAACACCTCATCAGCATTATTTTGGATCCTAGAGGAAGAACTATGTAGGCGACTGGCCTTAACAATCTTCGGCTCATTGCAATAGCTTACGTTAGGCTGAGGCCGCAATGTAACGAACGTGACTGCAAGTAAGATGATTATTTAATGTAGCTCACTGACATTATCGCTTGCTCTCTTTCAGAGCGCGCAGAGTTTCATGCAGGTGGGAAAGTTCAGCTGCTACTTGAGCATGATGCTCATGCAGCTGTTTATGTACTGCTCGTTCGGAGACGGCCTCATCACAGACGTAAGAGCCATAAAACAACCAAGCAATTTGCGGTTATAAGAAATATCATCCAATGTGCAAAATAACAGCGTCGTATTCGAAGAGATTAAAATTGCTACACCACGAAGATGACGTGATGTAGACGCGAAATTTAACTGACAGGAAGAAGATGCTGTGATAGGAAAATGATCAGCTTTTCAGAGCTTACCATCACGTATCCGACGTTGATAAATGTCGGATTGTAGGCTATCGCGATTGCGGTTTATCGTATCGCGACATTGCGGCTCGCTTTGGTCGAGATCCAATGACTGTTAGAAGAATATGGAATCGGTGGGTTTAGGAGGATAATATGGAACGCCGTGCTTGATCCCAACGGCCTCGTATCATTAGCAGTCGAGATGACAGGCATCTTATCCGCATGGCTGTGACGCATCGTGCAGCCACGTCTCGATCCCTGAGTCAACAGATGGGACGTTTGCAAGACAACAACCATCTGCACGAACAGTTCGACGACGTTTGCAGCAGCATGGACTATCAGCTCGGAGACCATGGCTGCGGTTACCCTTGACGCTGCATCACAGACAGGAGCGCCTGCGATGGTGTACTCGACGAAGAAACCTGGGTGCACGAATGGCAAAATGTCATTTTTCCGGATGAATCCAGGTTTTGTTTACAGCATCATGATTGTCGCATCCGTGTTTGGCAACATCGTGGTGAACACACATTGGAAGCGTGTGTTCGTCATCGCCATACTGGCGTATCACCCGGCGTGGTGGTATGGAGTGCCATTGGTTACACGTCTCGGTCACCTCTTGTTCGCATTGACGGCACTTTGAACAGTGGACGTTACATTTCAGATGTGTTACGACCCGTGGCTCTACCCTTCATTCGATCCCTGCGAAACCCTACATTTCAGCAGTATAATGCACGACCGCATGTTGCAGGTCCTGTACGGGCCTTTCTGGATACAGAAAATGTTCGACTGCTGCCCTGGCCAGCATATTTTCCAGATCTCTCACCAACTGAAAACGTCTCTTCAGTGATGGCCGAGCAACTGGCTCGTAACAATACGCCAGTCACCACTCTTGATGAGTTGTGTTATCTGGTTGAAGCTGCATGGGCAGCTGTACCTGTACACGCCATCCAAGCTCTGTTTGACTCAGTGCCCAGGCGTATCAAGGCCGTTATTACCGCCAGAGGTGGTTGTTCTGGGTACTGATTTCTCGGGATCTACGCACCCAAACTGCGTGAAAATGTAATGACATGTGTGTTCTAGTACAACAGATTTGTCCAATGAATACCAGTTTATCATATGGATTTCTTCTTGGTGTAGCAATTTTAATGGCCAATAGTGTATTTTCAGGACAGTAATAAGAAGTTGGTGTGACGTAACCATAGAAAAGCGTAAAGAATAAAACGCAAATAAAATAATGAGAAGTACACTGATGAGCGAAAACTATGTGATCAGTGCCCACTGCGAGATAGAATGACAACTGCTTGCATTGCTGGGAAGCGACTCAGTAAAGGGTGTACGTAAATGGAATAGAGATGTATGGGGAGTCACTCTAGCGACGACACGGGCCGCAAATTGGATAATTCACCGACATAAACCATTTTGTCAAAGGGCTGGTTATTATGGCCTAGTACAGGGGAATGAATATGTTGGAAAAGCTGGAGTTAGTCAACTACTGTGCGTGCAGTCGTCTTTAGAGTCTGTGGAAACTGTTTAAAGGTTGGTGAGACCACGAGTAGACGACAGGGTGTAGGCCATTCACCGGTCATCCCAGGGAGTGGCGGTCGTAAACTTGACAACTCTGTAAAAAAAGGGACAGACAACAATATTGGTTCAGGTACAAGTGTTTCAGGCACACCATTGCGCACTCATTGTTGAATTTGTGGCCCTGCAGCGGACGACCCCTAAGTGATCCCATGTTGACCAAACGGCATCTCAATTACGACTGCAGTGGGCTTCGGATCATCGAGATTGGACTGTCTATCAGTGGAAAGAAGTCACCTCGACCAACGGATCATATTTATTGATAGATAAGGTCGACTGTCGTTACTAGATTTGCAATCAGGCAGGTGCATCCCACCACAGGCACATGCAGATGGTGACTGTCTTATGCAATGTGTCTCATTCTCCTTGGCTTCCGTGGGATCAATGGTAGTAAACGAAGGCACTGTGGTAGTTGCGATCTATGGGAACATTACTTTGGAGAACTTGCGTTGAGATCTGGCGATTCGTAGGCCACTCGTGTTTCTGTCACTATGACGATGACTGGCAAGTTGTCTGCTACAGGGGTACAGGTTCTCCTCCTTCGAAGACTACTTAGACACACAACCAGAGTAGGATGACAGTGCCAGTTCCAGGACAGTTTTCATCTGATTTACGACCTGCGCCCTGACTCTAGATAAGATAACAACTTAGGTGATTGGTTATCAATTGGTCTCTTAGTATAGTGCCTCATGATCAGATAGCATGGCCACCTTGTTACCCTCCTGATACAACTGGAACTTTTTGGAGCCATTTGCAACAGCAAGTAACCTCTTTTTCAGAAATACTATAGTCGCACTCGTGTTTATGTAACATATGACACGCAAAAGTTTTGCTTTTGTGTTCTGTCCCTTATCACACTAACTTTTCCCAGAATATATCACATCCAATGGCTTAGTCATTCTACTACATAAGTTGTTCTTGAAGGCGGTGATACTCCTATCACATGTGTTGCACTGTATCCATGTAACGTTCTGCTTTAATAACCTACACAAGTTGGAAGTACTCGTATTCATGAGCTCAATACCGAGAAATTTTCGATAGAAACCACATAACACTAGGGACGAGTTTAATTTCTTCTCTAACAAATGCATATATGAAAAATTGTAAGGTTACTCCCCCCTTTCCTAAGGCCAAGAAGAGATCCTCCAATAACTCACTACGCTCAGGTCAAGATTTTGTAGCAATTAAAATATAATCCACATAGACAATAAGTTTGCTGATTAACTGATATCCTGATATGTTTCATAGTGCACTCAGAAAAACCGCATCAGATATGGTTAATCTGAGTGCCAACACTTTAAAACGATAGCTTCGCCCTTCGAATAGGAATGCAGTGTATCGCTATCCCTTCAACCAATGGAATTTACCAGAATCCAGGGGTGAAATCGACATTCGACATCAGTTTTACTTTGATAAAGTTCTATTAAGAGCTCTTTCCTGTAGCTTGGCTGATCTAGTTCTCTTACTACTATCTTTCTCAATTCGTGAGCGTCTAGTAATACTGTAATTCAGTTATCCTTCTTCTTTAACTATTACAATCGAGTGGCAGTAATTACACCTGCATTTTTTCCACAATACCCCATTCTGGCATCATCTTCTGTAATCTAACCAGCACAGGCTCCCGATCTGTCATAGAAATCACATATGGTTTTGATGTGATTGGCTCTTCTAGCATCATCTTATCTGAGTATTCAAAGTCTGACACCCTATCTGGAAAAATATCTACATTCCGACTCAACAAATTACAGAGTTCATCCTTTTCTGTGTTAGAAATATATTTAACCAATTCAGTTGTTCCGTTTATTCCGCTATACATGTAATTACAAGTAATTCTTCCAAACTTCTGTAATTATTACACGTGCAGTTAAAAGAGTTCAGAATTTAACTTGTCTTCCCTTACTTTCTAGTTCAGATTAAAGATAATTCTTAACAAAATGAAGATGAGTTTCATATCTACACAGAAAATCTGCACCAATTACAACATCTTCAACCAAACCGTTCACTATAAAACATCTCCTGTTATACAATAACCACTACACATAATATCTAATCGCATTTCATGTTTTACACGCTTACTAAGTCACCAACTTCAGTCATCTTAACTCTATTGTCTGGAAAAAATCACAAATTCTGTATTTTTATTTATATTTACAAATTAGTCCACAATGCCTGAATATTACCTCCAGAATCTGAAAGAGCACTTACTTTCTCATTATCCACCTACATTTCCAGTACAGAACGCACATTTATTATGTCACCCCTCTCCAAAGACTGCTTCCTTAAAAGATCATTTTCAGTAATCCTTTCCTTCTCCTCGCTAACTAAGGTACACATTACAACACGAAACCAAACCTCAATTTCATTATCATAATCAGACAATTCATTAGAAACATTCTTCAGCCTAATTTCATATTTCCTTCATTCAAAATCTCTTGCTACTTCAAATTTTTTCCCAATCCATCCAGTGAAATAGTAATGACTTCAATATTTTTCCATACCATCGCTAGTCATAAATGGTGTAGTCACTTTCTTATTCGCCGTACTATTCAGTACTAAACTCATCTCTTAAACCAATATTTTCCCCATTATCCATTCCTGTATTCCTCTGATCGACCTTTAAAATATCTCTAGAATTTAATTCATTCTCTAAACACATTTTCGTCATTATTAGCATCAAATAATAATTCCAATCCCAAAGAAAGCAGGTGTTGACAGATGTGAAAATTACCGAACTATCAGTTTAATAAGCCACGGCTGCAAAATACTAGGGCTGATTCTTTACAGACGAATGGAAAACCTGGTAGAAGCCGACCTCGGGGAAGATCAGTTTGGATTCCGTAGAAATGTTGGAACACGTGAGGCAATACTGACCCTACGACTTATCTTAGAAAGTAGATTAAGGATAGGCAAACCTACGTTTCTAGCATTTGTAGACTTGGAGAAAGCTTTTGACAATGTTGACTGGAATACTCTCTTTCGAATTCTGAAGGTGGCAAGGGTAAAATAAAGGGAGCGAAGGCTATTTACAATTTGTACAGAAACCAGATGGCAGTTATAGGAGTCGAGGGACATGAAAGGGAAGCAGTGGTTGGGAAGGGAGTGAGACAGGGCTGTGGCCTATCCCCAATGTTATTCAATCTGTATATTGAGCAAGCAGAAAAAGAAACAAGAGAAAAATTCGGAGTAGGAATGAAAATCCATGAAGAAGAAATTAAAACTTTGAGGTTCGCCGATGACATTGTAATTGTGTCAGAGACAGCAAAGGACCTGGAAGAGCAGATGAACGGAATGTACAGTGTCTTAACAGGAGGATATAAGATGAACATCAACAAAAGAAAAACGAGGATAATGGAATGTAGTCAAATCAAATCGGTTGATGCTGCGGGATTTAGATTAGGAAATGAGACGCTTAAAGCAGTAAATGAGTTTTGCTATTTGGGGAGCAAAATAACTGTTGGTGGTCGAAGTAGAGAGTACATAAATTGTATACTGGCAATGGCAAGGAAAACGTATCTTAAGAAGAGGAATTTGTTAATATCGAGTATAGATTGAAGTGTCAGGAAGTCGTTTCTGAAAGTATTTGTATGGAGTGTAGCCATGTACGGAAGTGATACGTGGATGATAAATAGCCTAGACAAGAAGGGAATAGAAGCTTTCGAAATGTGTTGCTACAGAAGAATGCTGAAGATTAGACGGGTAGATCATATAACTAATGAGGAGGTATTGAATAGAATTGGAGAGAAGAGAAATTTGTGGCACAACTTGAATAGGAGAAGGGATCTGTTGGTAGGGCATATTTTGAGGCATCAAGGGATCACCAATTTAGTATTGGAGGGCAGCGTGGAGGGTAAAAATCGTATAGGGAGACCAAGAGATGAATACGCTAAACAGATTCAGAAGGATGTAGATTGTAGTACTTACTGGGAGATGAAGAAGCTTGCACAGGATAGAGTAGCATGGAGAGCTACATCAAACCAGTCTCTGCACTGAAGACCACAACAACAGCAGCATCAAATATACCGTTCCATTCCTCTCAAGTAACGATATCAGTAGCTGCAAGCTGCTCAAAATTAATCTCACAACTTATTTCAACTCCCTGAAATTAAACCTCATTTATCTTCACCAAATCATTGGAAACTTCATCACAATTAACTCTATTAGAATCTGCAGATAACTTCTAAGCCTTGTTGCTTAAAACTTCTTTTACATCTGTCGTTACGTTATAAGTATCATCACGAACAACTTTATCAACCTCTTCCGGTACACTACACAAGTGGCCACCACTACATTGCACCACATCAGAACACATGCTCCTGCCGTGCCTCCAGGCCATCAAAATCTGCTCTCTGTCAAACTCAGATAGACTGTGCGCCACCCCGATTCTACACATGGATGGTGCACTCACTGACACTACATGCACTGTGCGTGTATCTGACTAGCAGTCATTCCTCGCCAGGTGACGCTGCTGTAGCCTGGACGGGTTTATGCCGATGGTAGGTCGGTGGTCACAATGTTCTGGCTGATAAGTGTATATCACTTGCAAGCGTTCTTCCAAATTACCCAGACTTGCCATACTTGCTGCTTGTACAAGAATTTTTGCCAAAAACTATTTTGCAATGATTCTTCCACGTCCACATTCACAAGACTTTGTCGTCCATGACTTTTTGCCTGTTTCGAAAGATAAAGATAACCATACAGGTTCATTGTTTTACAAGCAGATGTGCTATTAAAACGATATCGAAACCAAAGCTAAGTTCCCAGCCATTGTTAGAGTTCCGTAAGTATTTTGCTTAGAGAAAAAGCACTAGTACATGTGTATAACATCTTATGGAGACTATTTTAGTGTGGATTACGTTGATGTGAAGGTTAAATAAAATTATTTTCAAAAACAAAATTTAATGTTATTTTCTCAATACATGTCGTAAGTTTGCTCAGATAGTTTTACTTCTGACTTTTCATATTTTCAAGAAATTCTCTTCTTGTTGACTCATGATTTATCGGAGCTTCTTGTCATCGACAGCAGGCTCCCTATTTCCTTCCTGAAAAGTGTAATTTAAGCAGGGATAACAGCGCAATGTAATTCTTAAGTAGACCTATTTTATGAAAATCTTTGTCGCTTTATTTCGTTAGAACTTTGTTATTTGTACGCATGTGGTACTGCTTTCATTGCTTATAAACGGTCCATCACCTGAAACAGCCATGTAAAATAGAAATTATAAAAGAGACTGATTCTGTGCTGAACTGCTCATTTAGATTTGCATCACGCCAATTTCACAAGCAAAAGCGCTGAACATAACAAAATTATTTAGGTTGACAGCTTCAAGAGGGCCTTTCTTTTTGGAGGACGCATATTTTGCTGTTGTTTATGCTCAATCGCTTCCTTTACTGATGGTTGGGTGCCGGTCGCTGTTCAGTGCTTGTGCCTTCCTTCAGAGTGAGAACGTCACCCAGGCCGCCTACACAGCGCTGACGCCAGTGTACGAATTTCCTGCTGATGTCAGAAAGTCGCTGCTGATCGTCATGACTCGCACACAGCGCCCACTGCGAGTCACTGCGGGTGGGCTGTTTCCCTTCTACAGGGAGCTCTTTGTCTCGGTGAGAAATTTTCTTAGTGCACACACATCAGTTCATTTAATCATAATCATTTCGCTACACATTATTTATAACGTAAGACTGAGGTGTTCGTTTCACGTCGTGGGTTCAGTACAAGGACCATTGACACTGAGGTGATAAAAGCAATGGGATAGCTCCTAATATCGTGTCGCATCTCTTTTTGCTTGGCATAGTGCAGCAAGTCGACGTGGCATGGATTCAAAAGTTTTTGGAATTCCCCTGCAGAAATACTGAACGATGCAGCTTCTATATCTGCCCCAACTGCAAACATGTTGCCGTTGCAAGATTTTTTGCACGAACTGCCCTCTTGATTATGTCCTATAAATGTTCGATAGGATTCATATCGGGCGATCTGGATGGCCAAGTCAGTTAGCTGAGTTGTTCAGAATGTTCTTCAATGAAATTGCGAACAACTGTGACAGAGTCATTCAATCGATTTGTCCACAAATTTCTTCAAACCAGTTGCGAACAACTGTGGGCCAATGACATGGTGCATCCTCATGCATAAAAATTCAGTAGTTGTTTGTGAACATGAAGTCCACGATTGACTGCAAATAGTCTCCAAGTAGCCGAACAGAAGTAGGACCCAGTGAAAGCCATGTAACCACACTCAACACTATTATGGAGCCACCACTGGCTTGTACAGTACCTCGTTGAGAACTTGTGTCCATGGTTTCGTGGAATCTGCACAACGCTCGAAGCCTATCGTCAGCTCTTACCAACTGAAATCGAATCTCATCTGACCAGGCCACAGATTTTCAGTCGTCCATGGTCCAGGCGATACGGTCACGAGCCTGGGAGAGGCGCTGCAGAGGATGTCGTGCTGTTAGCAAAAGCACTCGCGTCTGCCATCTGCTACTATAGAGAACTAACGCCACATTTCGCCGCATTGCTCTAACGGATACGTACGTCGTACGTCCCTCATTCACTTTGAAACGTCCCCTTTGAAAATTATACATGACTGTGCTTAAACTGATACACAATATTTTTTAGCGCAACGCAATCTGACTTTCAAAAATCCCTACAAAAGAATAACCTATACCTTTCACGAATCACTTACCTCACAAAAATCTTCGTTACTCGAACTACTGCAATACAGCGAGCGCCACTACTGCCAGTTAAATAAAAGATTTTAACTACTGAAGGCACCAACTACTGATAGGCATACTTAACAAATGAAAGATTTTAATAGAGAACAAACAATGTATTTACCTTAATAGTCATAATATATATAGCAGTTCATGACATCCAGTCTTATAAATTTCAAAACTCCGCCATCTCTCTCCCCACATCCACCACTGCTGGCGGCTCACCTCCAACTGCGCAACGCTACGCGCTGTTAACAGCCAACAGCCCAACACTACAATAACGAATATTGCAACAATGCCTCCCAGCCACAGACTGCACACAGCACAGCCAGTGATTTTCATACAGAGCGCTACGTAACGTTGCCTATAAGAAAACCTAAACAGCTTACTTACATAGCCCCCATGCTCCCCACAAAAAATTTTACAAATCGTTTTGGGCAGTGGCCAATAATGGTTTGATAAAATTTTTCATAATTACACTAACAAAGATATCAAATGCACACACTTATTGATACAATGTTGGTCAAAAGCTAAAATTTTCTCACAGTCCATAAAGACAGTCCTGATCATTCATCACAGTAAAATTGCAGTGTTTTTCTCAAAGTCTGAGCAGTAAAAGAAAAAGGACACTTAAGTAGTGGATTTCCATGCAGTCTTGAAGAAGTAGTGTTGTCCTTCCAACGGAAAGACAGTGCTGACTCTCGACATGCAGACAGGTAATGAGCCACAACAGAGGAAACACACAGCAGAGTCATTCGACGTTTTGAAGAATATTGGTAGGTAGGTCATCACAGAGCAGACACACTATAGTCTTGGTAGAGAGTATGGTATTGGTGGGCCACCAAAGGTGCAGACCCACTGCAGTCCTTGTAGAAATAATGGTATTGGTGGATCATCAAAGGTGTAGACCCACTGTAGTCCTTGTAGAGATGGCCAGGAGCCATCTGCTGCGACTGTGCAGGTGCACAATCACCATCGAAGAATCTTGCAGACAATATAGCAAGTCCATAACCACCACAAAGTTTTTGGAATTGTCCTTAGAACCAGCAATGCTGTTATCCAGTCCCTTTCTGAATTATCTAGACACGTGCAAACACTAGCAGTCCCAACTTCTCACATATTGTGCATTACTATGACCAACAGAAATGTGTGCAGTGAAATGAATGCTTACAAGTTACTTAATTTGATGAACTGGTGTCAATTGCAATATTATAACATGAGAATACAATAACAAAGGTACAAAATACATCATTAAAGAACATAACAATACACATAACATTTGTAGTAAGACAGGCTTTACAAAAGAATAGAAATATACATATACATCAGTGTTACAGGAATTATGACATGAGTACATATATAAAAGATCAGAATAACCTTCGAAACATCAACTTCACACATGAGCATTAAAATAGAACGGAATAAATAACGTCCAAACATCTTTACAAAGAAAGTAACATATTACCAGAAAAATTCTACAACATAAATCTTATTAGCTAAACACATTAAGACAGGAAAAACACAAATTCACATAGTGTAATAACACAAAAATATAGGACAGGGTTTGTTTTCAGTGTGGCATTTGGTACTGCAGTCCACCCCAAAACTTCACTCCACATATCTTTCCTCACATTTGTTTCCACCAAAAAAATTCTATCCAAGCATGCTTTCTGTATTTATATGTTCACACATTTATTACCTCATTATTTATTTTCCGTTATCTTACCTCATCATTTATTTCCAAGAAAATCCTACCTAAACCTGTTGTCCCTAAACCCTACTTTTTTGGTTCATATCCTCTTTCAAAATACTTTTTTGGCCAAACCATTTTCTTATAACTTCTCAATGCATTTCTTCCAATTCATCACAACTTGCTCTCTTATATTGCCTACCCCATCTTAGGCTAACTTAAATCTACTGAGCTCAGATGCTAAACTAAGGGACGAGGCAATGCAGCAGCACAAAACAATTAACACAAACAGCAATGACAAAAAAAATTCAAATTGGCAAAGCAAGCAGCACTAAAATAAATTAGCAGAGGAACTGCAATATTCTAACTAATATAAGGCAATGTGCAGCAAACAATAAAAATAAATCAGTATGCCTGGCAAACAGCAGCAGCAAATTCAATAACTTATATCTAAACATGACAAACCCACAAGCAGAAAAAAATAGTACACTAAAGACAACAATGCAGATAAGGGAGATGTCTATTCACATCTTAGTGTCTATATAATTAAAGTGGTGCACAACAAAAACTTATTCTATGAAATAAATTTTCAAGTACGTGAAAAGAAAATTATGTATGCAGTTCCTGTTATTAGTTCCTTCTTATTGTTCTTTCCTTTCCAAGTGCTCCTTTTATGAAGAATGTGTGCCAAAAAATTATTATTTAATAGATCTGTTGACAGAAAGTGTTCACATTAGCAAATGCATTTAATTTTATTTTATAAAACCAATGCTGCAACACAGCTGGAAACCAGATATTAAACAAAATGAGCAATCTCTCAACTAGAAAGACAATAGATGTAAAATGTTTCTTATCATTTCATTTCAGTAAATATCACAAATTAAGAACTCTACAGTGTAATCATGTTTTCAAGTTTGAGCATGTCGTATTTGCAATGCTTTCTACAAAGGAATGTCAATAGCGAGGTTAATGGTCTTTCCTTTTTTTCTACCTAATGGCTTTTTTTCCAGGCAGGTGGCACAGCTGGGCATCCACGATGCACTACGTGAAGGTCACTTAACTTTCTTACCGAAATATTTACGACACCAGTTTGCACTACAGTGAGAGTCTCATCAAAAAAATTTCGCAGGTCGAGAATTTGGGTTGCAAATGTGTAGAAACAAAATCCTACGAATATAACAGTGAGCAAAAAATTTTCGCCTGCATTGTGATACATTCACGCATTTACACACATTTCATGACTCTTAAAGTACGATTCTCAGCTTATTGATCATAAACATACCTCAACAGCATAATACACATTGTCATCATAACAATATCATAAAAACTCAGACAAATCTCAAAAACATCGTAGCTTTCTGCAATAATTTCAAAACCTAAAGAAAATTCTCTGCTCATTTCAATAGTGTCATCTACCTTAAACGTACTTTAAAATCATGATCCCATAACAAACACATCATTCAAAGCTCTCATACTATCACAATGGTTCCGAAAAAATATGAACAGTTCACAAAGTACAGACAAAATACAGTTTAATAAGTGTGAAGTTATCCAACTGTGTAATTGCGTAAACATCTATCACTGATGTAGTAAAATAAATGTTTGTCTCTCTCAGTTAAATGATCAGATAACTGTGTAATTTATGTGTTAGAGAAATATGGTACCGATGTGTAAAGTTGTATAAGCAAATACCATATTAGCTAGGGCTCCTTGTGCTTGCCAAACACATGGGACACAAAGTAGGCGTGTACCCCCTGAGGATTAACGTAATTATACCCCCAGGTGTTACAGATTACAGCAATGGAATAAAATGTATCACGGAAAACTTTCTTTGTAATTCAAAAATCTTGAAAAATAAATGGTTTAAGTACAAAATTAATCACTCAAATGAGTGTCCTGTAGTGCTAAATGTGCGTCTTGCTGTAAGATAATTCTGTGGAAGTGTCGTAGTTATCGTCCTCGATAAGCAAAGTTCTGCTGAAGTCAATGTACTTACCTCATCACAAACGAAAGTGAAATGCTTTGCGTATAGATATCGTAGTATTATGTATCTTACCATGATCAAGAAATTACTATAATGTAACGTATTGTTGTGCTATGAAGAAGGCTGTCTCATTGTAGCTATACCACAAAAGTTACTACTAAAACATGTTTTACTTTCCAGAGTAATACAGAAAAACTGTGCAGATATAAAACAGAAACACCGCAAAAACAACATTGTAAATTGTCACTCATTAGTAGCGTCGTGATAAAATCATGTAGCTGTCACATAAACTAACCACTGTGTATCTCTGAGAAAGTACTTTAAATCCAGAATGTATTTTCAACTAAACCAAAATATTGCATTAAAATCTCGTCAGCAGTACTGGTATATGCTCTAAGTATGTGAGCCTTATAGTAGTTACGTAATCATACAACTAACAAGCAAGAATGTACAAATAACAACACTGTGCTGTCTGTTCACTATAACAATGCATTCGTAATTACTGTCTAAATATGTTCCCTATGTTCTAGACTGGATATTGTTGTTGTGGTCTTCAGTCCTGAGACTGGTTTGATGCAGCTCTCCATGCTACTCTATCCTGTGCAAGCTTCTTCATTTCCCAGTACCTACTGCAACCTACATCCTTCTGAATCTGCTTAGTGTATTCCTCTCTTGGCCTTCCTCTACGATTTTTACCCTCCACGCTGCCCTCCAATGCTAAATTTGTGATCCCTTGATGCCTCAAAACATGTCCTACCAACCGATCTCTTCTTCTAGTCAAGTTGTGCCACAAACTTCTCTTCTCCCCAATCCTATTCAATACCTCCTCATTAGTTACACGATCTACCCACCTTATCTTCAGCATTCTTCTGTAGCACCACATTTCGAAAGCTTCTATTCTCTTCTTGTCCAAACTAGTTATTGTCCATGTTTCACTTCCATACATGGCTACACTCCATACAAATACTTTCAGAAACGACTTCCTGACACTTAAATCTATACTCGACGTTAACAAATTTCTCTTCTTCAGAAACGATTTCCTTGCCATTGCCATTCTACATTTTATATCCTCTCTATTTCGACCATCATCAGTAATTTTGCTCCCCAAATAGCAAAACTCTTTTACTACTTTAAGTGTCTCATTTCCTAATCTAATTTCCTCAGCGTCACCCGACTTAATTCGACTA
Source organism: Schistocerca serialis cubense (assembly GCF_023864345.2). Lineage (NCBI taxonomy): Eukaryota > Metazoa > Arthropoda > Insecta > Orthoptera > Acrididae > Schistocerca > Schistocerca serialis. The sequence continues at coordinate 298,915,869 of NC_064645.1, forward strand.
CATTCCATGATCCTCGTTTTGCTTTTGTTGATGTTCATCTTATATCCTCCTTTCAAGACACTGTCCATTCCGTAAACTGCTCTTCCAAGTCCATTGCTGTCTCTGACAGAATTACAATGTCATCGGCGAACCTCAAAGTTTTTACTTCTTCTCCATGAATTTTTATACCTACTCCGAATTTTTCTTTTGTTTCCTTTACTGCTTGCTCAATATACAGATTGAATAACATCGGGGAGAGGCTACACCCCTGTCTCACTCCTTTACCAACCACTGCTTCCCTTTCATGCCCTCGACTCTTATAACTGCCATCTGGTTTCTGTACAAATTGTAAATAGCCTTTCGCTTCCTGTATTTTACCCCTGCCACCTTCAGAATTTGAAAGAGAGTATTCCAGTTAACATTGTGAAAAGCTTTCTCTAAGTCTACAAATGCTAGAAACGTAGGTTTGCCTTTTCTTAATCTTTCTACTAAGATAAGTCGTAAGGTTAGTATTGCCTCACGTGTTCCAACATTTCTAAGGAATCCAAACTGATCTTCCCCGAGGTTTGCTTCTACAAGTTTTTCCATTCGTCTGTAAAGAATTCGCGTTAGTATTTTGCAGCTGTGACTTATTAAACTGATAGTTCGGTAATTTTCACATCTGTCAACACCTGCTTTCTTTGGGATTGGAATTATTATATTCTTCTTGAAGTCTGAGGGTATTTCGCCTGTCTCATACATCTTGCTCACCAGATGGTAGAGATTTGTCATGACTGGCTCTCCCAAGGCCATCAGTAGTTCTAACGGAATGTTGTCTACTCCCGGGGCCACGTTTCGACTCAGGTCTTTCAGTGCTCTGTCAAACTCTTCACGCAGTATCTTATCTCCCATTACGTCTTCATCTACATCCTCTTCCATTTCCATAATATTGTCCTGAAGTACATCGCCCTTGTATAAACCCTCTATATACTCCTTCTGCCTTTCTGCCTTCCCTTCTTTGCTTAGAACTGGGTTTCCATCTGAGCTCTTGATATTCATACAAGTGGTTCTCTTCTCTCCAAAGGTCTCTTTAATTTTCCTGTAGGCAGTATCTATCTTACCCCTAGTGAGACAAGCCTCTACATCCTTACATTTGTCATCTAGCCATCCCTGCTTAGCGATTTTGCACTTCCTGTCGATCTCATTTTTGAGACGTTTGTATTCCTTTTTGCCTGCTTCATTTACTTTATTTTTATATTTCCTCCTTTCATCAATTAAATTCAATATTTCTTCTGTTACCCAAGGATTTCTATTAGCCCTTGTCTTTTTACCTACTTGGTCGTCTGCCGCCTTCACTACTTCATCCCTCAGGGCTACCCAATCTTCTTCCAATGTATTTCTTTCCCCCATTCCTGTCAATTGCTCCCTTATTCTCTCCCTGAAACTCTCTCCAACCTCTGGTTCTTTCAGTTTATCTGGGTCCCGTCTCCTTAAATTCCCACCTTTTTGCAGTTTCTTCAGTTTCAATCTGCAGTTCATAACCAATAGATTGTGGTCAGAATCCACATCTGCCACTGGAAATGTCTTACAATTTAAAACCTGGTTCCTAAATCTCTGTCTTACCATTATACAATCTATCTGATACCTTTTAGTATCTCCAGGATTCTTCCAGGTATACAACCTTCTTTTATGATTCGTGAACCAAGTGTTAGCTATGATTAAGTCATGCTCTGTGCAATTCTACAAGGCGGCTTCCTCTTTCATTTCTTCCCCCCAATCCATATTCACCTACTATGTTTCCTTCTCTCCCTTTTCCTACTGACGAATTCCAGTCACCCATGACTATTAAATTTTCGTCTCCCTTCACTACCTGAATAATTTCTTTTATCTCGTCATACATTTCATCTATTTCTTCATCATCTGCAGAGCTAGTTGGCATATAAACTTGTACTACTGTAGTAGGCATGGGCTTTGTGTCTATCTTGGCCACAATAATGCATTCACTATGATGTTTGTAGTAGCTAACCCGCACTCCTACTTTTTTATTCATTATGAAACCTACTCCTGCATTACCCCTATTTGATTTTGTATTTATAACCCTGTAATCACCTGACCAAAAGTCTTGTTCCTCCTGCCACCGAACTTCACTAATTCCCACTATATCTAACTTTAACCTATCCATTTCCCTTTTTAAATTTTGTAACCTACCTGCCCGATTAAGGGATCTGACATTCCATGCTCCGATCCGTAGAACGCCAGTTTTCTTTCTCCTGATAACGATGTCCTCTTGAGTAGTCCCTGCCCGGAGATCCAAATGGGGGACTATTTTACCTCCGGAATATTTTACCCAAGAGGACACCATCATTTAATCATACAGTAAAGCTGCATGTCCTCGGGAAAAATTACGGCTGTAGTTTCCACTTGCTTTCAGCCGTTCACAGTACCAGCACAGCAAGGCCGTTTTGGTTAATGTTACAAGGCCAGATCAGTCAATCATCCAGACTGTTGCCCCTGCAACTACTGAAAAGGCTGCTGCCCCTCTTCAGGAACCAGTCTTCAGGACTGAATAGTTAACTTTAAAACATAGTGGCATGTTAACCGTTTCTAAGTCTGATGAAGCGTACTAGTAATGTGAAGTGAAAAGTTTTATTGCAAAGACGAAGTTAAAAAGCAGATTATCTTTCAGTAAACATTTTTACATGTGAAATGTGGTGCAATCCTTTACTTTTCCTAGTAAAATACTTAGGAGTTACTATCCGGAGCGATTTGAAGTGGAATGATCACATAAAACAAATAGTGGGAAAAGCAGGCGCCAGGTTGAGATTCATAGGAAGAATTCTAAGAAAATGTGACTCATCGACGAAAGAAGTAGCTTACAAAACGCTTGTTCGTCCGATTCTTGAGTATTGCTCATCAGTATGGGACCCTTACCAGGTTGGATTAATAGAAGAGATAGACATGATCCAGCGAAAAGCAGCGCGATTTGTCATGGGGACATTTAGTCAGCGCGAGAGCGTTACAGAGATGCTGAACAAGCTCCAGTGGCGGACACTTCAAGAAAGGCGTTACGCAATACGGAGAGGTTTATTATCGAAATTACGAGAGAGCACATTCCGGGAAGAGATGGGCAACATATTACTACCGCCCACATATATCTCGCGTAATGATCACAACGAAAAGATCCGAGAAATTAGAGCAAATACGGAGACTTACAAGCAGTCGTTCTTCCCACGCACAATTCGTGAATGGAACAGGGAAGGGGGGATCAGATAGTGGTACAATAAGTACCCTCCGCCACACACCGTAAGGTGGCTCGCGGAGTATAGATGTAGATGTAGATGTAGTTTCAACTTCAATGCAATTATCATGTGAAACACGTCGGTAAAGAATACTGGAGTTTTTCTCAAGGTTAGCGTCTATGTTATTTTTCTCTGAGCCAGCCGGCGCACGTGGCTGCCTGCGGTGCGAGTCATTGTCTGTTTCTTTGTTGGCGCGCGTCGTTATTACGATCAGGAGACCTAACTTCTACAAATTCACCGTGTCGAGAGGGCCCTGCCCTGTTTGAATCCTGCCAGTTCTGTGGAAATTCAGGTCTGTCGTTGCAATTATATCGTCTGTCGTCATGTCGGTAGATTCCAGAGTTTCTTTCTTGTCGGTCATGTGATGGAAAATTTCTCCCTGAATCGTAACTGCGCGCTGAACTGTTGCATCTGAAGTTATTCTGTCTCCCTTGATAATAATTGTTTTGGTTCCCATATTGTCTGTTTCTATGGTTATCTCTGTCATATTTATTACTACGGAAATGCGATCTTTCTCTGTAAGTATTACTACTTTGCCAACGGTTGTCATACGGGTGGTGTCTGTTTTGGTCACGATTTGTGTAGTCAGAATAGCCTTGTCGTGTCCAGTTTTTATTTATTTCATCGTGGAATTGAGACGGATGTGACCTGTAATTGTTGTGTTCCTGTTTTCGCGTTCCGCGATTGTCAGTGTCAATTTCTAACTCTTGTAAGAGTCCCTGAAAAGCTTCAATGTCGTCTTTGCAACGTCCTGCCAAAATAATATGTCGTAAATGTTCAGGTAATTTGATTAAGCAAATGCGGATGAGTTCTGAGGCGCTGTATGGGTTTGCCAGGTACTGATTCTTGTGGAACATGTCTTCAAAATATTTCACAAGACTGGAAAATTCAGATTGTTCGAAAAGTTTCATCATTATGATGCTATGTTTTACTCGGTCTTGTGTAGCTTGAGACCAATATGCTGAGAGGAAGGCATGATAAAATTCTCCTTCACTGTGGCAATCGTGAATGACCAATCGCATTCTTACAGCTGTTTCATTCACTAAATAGCCACACAGAAATTCTAATCTGTGCTCTAATGACCAGTTGGGAGGAAAACAATGAGAGAATTGATGGAGCCACGCTTGTGGATGAATGTCGTTGCCGGAATTCTTAAATGTTTTGAATTTACGTGTAGTAATGAACACCTTATAGTCAAAATCATCATGTCGGCGAGTCGCATATCGGTCATTGTTACGTCGTGTCGGCGGTTCCATCTCAAAATTCGGTGCACCTTGCCAATTTCCTTCGAAATTTCCGAAATGCCCTGTGTTACTATTTTGTGACTTGTCCGTATTTCTAAGTTCCTCTTCCCATGTTGGAGCACGAGTGTCCTCTGAAATATGTAATTCTTGTATTACTTGTGCCAACTGATCTTGTACTTCCCGGATTTCTCTTTTGTACTGTGTATTGATTTGATTTTGATTTTGTTCGAATTTTCTAATTGGTTCATACTCTTCAGTGTCAGTGAAGGCTACAGGTCTTGTGTCATTCAGATCATTATCTACCTTTGTAGATAAGTTAGTGAACTGATCTGAAAGTTCGGCTATTTTATCCAATTGTGAAATTATTTCCTCTGTGTGGTTTTCTGAACCAAGTTTCAAAGTGTCCATTTGTGTTGAAATCGTATCTACGGTCTCCTATAAGTTTTCCTGAGTTTTTGCAAGTTGCGTAACCAAATCGGTAGATGCAACTGAGTCAATTTTAGCTTGCAAGGTCTCATGATTTTCATGAACAATAATTTGCAGTTCTTTTATGGCTGCTTCGTGATTCTGTAATGCATTTTCATGCCGCGAAAAAATAGGTTGAAAATGCTCACAAATTTGTGTTTTTACGTCATTACAGGCTTTTTGACATTTCGATTCTATGTTATGTAACTCAGTAGTTAAATCTTCACGTGTTTGTTCAAGTGTGATGTCTAACTTTTGGAGCTTTTGCTGTGTTTGTCTATGATTTTGTTCCGTTGTGTCTAACTTTTGCTGTGTTTGTCTCTGATTTTGTTCCATTGTGTCTAACTTTTGAAGCTTTTGCTGTGTTTGTCTCTAATTTTGTTCCATTTGTTGCATTAATTGCAATAATAATGTATTAGTGTCTGGAATGTGTTTCTCTATGCTTTTTGGCAGTCCATTTTCGCGGGCAACATTCACGTTTTGACAAGCAGAAAGTGTATCTTGACTCATTTGAGAAAACGTTGAGGACCCAAAACCTGAGTGTACAGTATTTGCAATATTGTGTTCTGTCATTTCGGATTCCTGAGGCGAGCTGTTGCCGACCGATCAATCGATAATGCTTCCCTGGCCACTAGCTGCTTCACTGCCAACACCATTATTTGCAGCCCGCTCCATTTCCCTATGCACAATTACCAAATTACTACTTTGAATGTCTGTTAATTCATTACACAGTGGTGCTGATAAACTACGCTCGTCGTCCCTATTATTTCTCAGTTTACTTTGGAGCCTAGTGTTACGTTTTTTACACGCCATTATTGGCACAATATTTCACACGGCAACACAGAAAAGCACAATTTGAAGAGCAAAATAACAAAACACATTAACATAGCATTGAAAATAATATCTAGTTAATTGCAAGCGCAGCTGCGAAATACTTGGTGCAAATCTACATGCATGCCACAACTGTGTACAACAATGAAAAAGTACAACTACAAAGAAAATTCTCTCTATAATTACGCGCTAGCAATAAACAAAAGCTACACTAATTACACAAACTACAAGAAAAAATCAGAAGATTCCAGTGAAGTATCCTAAACTAAGGGTCGACATATGAAGCGTCCCCTTAGAAAAATTGTACAGGACTGTGCTTAAACTGACACACAATATTTTTGGCGCAACGTAATCTGACTTTCAGAAATCCCTACACAAGAATGGCCCTGACTAACATTAACCTGTACCTTTCACAAATCACTTACCTCACAAAAATCTTCGTTACTCAAGCTACTGCAATACAGCGAGTGCCACTACTGCCAGCTAAATAAAAGATTCAAACTACTGAAGGCACTAACTACTGATAGGCATAGTTAGCAAATGAAAGATTTTAATAGAGAACAAACAATGTATTTACCTTAATAGTCATAATATATATAGCAGTTCATGACATCCAGTCTTACAAATTTCAAAACTCCACCATCTCTCTCCCCACATCCACCACTGCTGGCGGCTCACCTCCAACTGCGCAACGCTACTCGCTGTTAACAGCCAACAGCCCAACACTACAATGGCGAATATTACAACAATGCCACCCAGCCACAGACTGCACACAGCACAGCCAGTGATTTTCATACAGAGCGCTATGTAACGTTGCCAATAAGAAAACCTAAACAGCCTACTTACAACTTCTGCGGTTATTTCAAGTAGTGTTGCTCGTCTGTTAGTAACTGAAATCTCTGCTCTCGGTCGTTAAGTGAAGGCCATCAGACACTGCGTTGTCTGTCGTGAGAGAAAATGCCTGCATTTGGTATTCTCGGCACCATTTTGACACTGAGGATATCGAAATATTGAATTCCCTAACAATTTCCGAAAGTGAATGTCCCATGCGCCTATCTGCAACTACAATTCTGCGTTCAGAGTATGTTAATTCCCGTCGTGCAATCATGATCGCGTCGGCAACCTTTTGACATGAATCACCTGAGTACAAATGACAGCTTCGCTAGTGCACTACCTTCTTCTACCTTGCGTAAACGGTACCGGCGCCATCTGTATATGTACATATTTCTATCCCAAGACTTTTATCACCTCAGTATAGGTGTCAAGAGTTGCCTCTCCACGTTTTCATAAAATGTTCAACTTTTTGCTAGTTGTTACAGGTACTGGATCATTAAAGAGATGCAACGTGCTGCATACAAATAGGGGATGAGCTTTTTTACTGTTGAATAACCCTGATGGTGGTAATTTATTACAAACAGTAACAAATGTAACTTCTCTTTGAGTCCTCAGTGCCCTAAAGTTCACACATCACATAGATGTAGTTGAAGATGGTTGCTGTGAAACAGCTTCAAATGAGACTTCTAGTTTAACAACATCCTATATTTTTATTTCGTGAATATTGTCAACAAGAATTGTTCATCACCTCATTTAAGCAGACCGAGTTCTGAGTACCTACTGCAGCTTAACTGGCAATAGACAGTTTTTGCAATAGAATTTCCTTTCAGCCACGTACTTTATAGTAAGACACTATGGCATTAATTACATCTAGCTGTTAGTGGGCACTGATTTACATCAATGGGGAAAGTTGGTAATCTATGCCGAACTGGAATTCGAAACCAGGTCTCTTGTTCGCTAGGCAGATGTTCTGACCACTGAACCATCTAGACAGAGTTGTCATCGCAACTGCGCGGACTGCCTTAGGACGTCTCCGTCAGACCAGAACTCTCAGTTTAGTCACACATTACTGAGATAGTGTCGCTATCCATTATCCTCATTACTCGCAGCGTTTTGACGAGTCCCGCAAGAGTGCATCTGCACTGGAGGTATCATTGGCCAGCCTCGCGTTAATTATATATGTGGTATCCGTGCTTTCGGACATGCCCATAAGAACAGACACTATATATACATATATAAATTGTGTGGATATGTTGAGAATTTCGGTCTGACAGGCGCGTGGAGGTGCAAGAGGATAGTCCGTGCAGTTACAAAGACCACTCTGTGTGAATGGCTTAGTGGTCATGGCACCTGCCTAGCAGAACACTGGGTCCAAATCCTAGTCCAGCCGAAATTTCCAACTTTCCCCATTGACGTAAATCAATGCCCACTAGTAGCTAAATATAGTTAGGTCCTTTATGTCTTGATTCGTGATGGCTGCAGGATCAATAATGGTGTCTCTTTTTTTGGAAATGTCCGAAAGAACAGACACCACATTTATACATAACTAATAACTTTTCTCACTGTCTCAGCAACAAAATATGGTGAGGTGTTGGTCTGTTTGTCAAACAGACAAATATTTGAAGACTCATGTAGTACATCACAGAAATATGTCAGTAAGTTAATTCAAAACAACACTACATCCTTTTGCTAGGGCAACAAATCGATGAAATTAGGTCAGAAATTGCGTGTTATAGTTGCATTCCGAATGTCTGTAATTTGTGAGAGTTTTTTGAGGTGAAATCTATTATGGCTACACGTTAAAAAAGTTTAAGTATTTGGATCCCCAGAGGTATAATTCATATTAAATGGGCTGCAATGTAGCAGTGGCTGCGACGAAGGGTATTTCTTTATCCTTACGGATATTGAATCTCGACATGTGGGAAATATGTGCTGAAAGAGCGCTGCCTAAATATAAATAAGGTTTTGAGGTGTTGTCAAACAATACACATTCCACTGTTCGTATCATGGACATCAATGAGGCAACTGAAGAGACTGTCAGGCGTACCTCACCGAGAATGTGCAATGGCTGGGAAATTCTTGTATCTTGTAGCGTATTTATTCCCTCCTCCTCCTCCTCCTCCCCCCCCCCCCCCCCAGTTTAAATTAAACTTTAAAATTTGAAGACAAAGTTCGAAGAAAATGTTATTTCCATTGTAAACAACACAACTTGATAATCAAAGGATTTTGTGAAATTGGTTTTGTATGTACGAGTGCAGTCTGCACTGTTGCCAAATTCATGACGACATACTTTTTGCATTGATATCATGCGATGTTGACAAAATTACCTCCACACCACTCCAACTATTAATGCATCACGATGGATGTATATCACTTGGACTAACTATAAAGTTTGGAGTGGCAGCCCTATGCTACTTCCCTATGGTTAAAAGAGCATAAAATTAAAAATTCCCTCTTTAAAATCGAGGAAAATTCAAACTATCACACTTATGCCAGATCTGTCACAATTTGAATGATTACCATGCCATTTGTGGTAAGTTTGGAATCCAAGAGTTCACTTGTCCTAGCTTTAAAATGCTGAGAACCCAAAAAAAATCCAAGAACGGCTTTTACTCTAAGTTTAAAAATGTGCTAAATTAGAAATAGCCCCCAACTCCAGTTGCCGTCAGTTTAAAATGGTGGGAAATTCGAAAATTCACTTGTGATAGCAAGTAATTCAAATAAAATAGTGACTTGGTGTATAGAATATGTAAACAACTATCACTGTGTGTGTAGTAAGATTCGATAGGAACGTTTATTTATTCAAACAATAGCATCAGCATTTTATTTCTTTAGATAATCACAAATTGATGTGAGGTCATGGTAATCAGCTCTCACCAGAGCCACCAGCAACTGCCGACTGAGCAGAGGCCCCCCGCACTACACCACACTGTGGCACATACTGTTACTTATAAGTTTGGATCTAAGGCACCAGTTGCAATTAGAACAGCGATTAGTTTACAGTCGAACCTATTCCAATTTAGAACTGGACAGGAGCATGCCCAGACAGGATGCAGACTGCTGCACTAGAGGAATCTATTTCCTCGACATCGAATTAAAGCAAAGTATATGAAGACTTGAGTTTGTTATTGCTCCGTCAGTAAGGCAACTGACGCTAAGTAATCAAATCTAAACCAGTGTAATCATACTTTTCGCGGAATTTATATCTTTATTGGAGTCTGGTTAACAACACTTGCAGTTACAGTCACAAAGACATTCCAGTCCGGCAGCTGTGAACTTACACGGTTCCCCCTTACTGTTTTGATGTAATAGAAACTAGAACCACAACTGCCTCCATTTTCGAAAAGGAGACAATATTCGAGTATGATTTTACTTTATATAATACTGATGTTTGCAGTAAGTAGGCATTGGTATGAGCAAAATGAAGCGTAGTTGCTCGTTCTGACATTCCGCAGGAAATTGTAAGAGATAGAGACAAGTCGTCAAGGAAATTAAACGTCTACATCTATCTTCTAAAAGTTCTCGGAAGAAGCATGGAAGTGGTAGGATCTCATAGTCCAGACAGCAGTTTTTTCTACACACTTGATGGAAACCTTACTGTCTCATCAGACGTGGCCAACAAGTGATAGTTTTGAAATGGTTCTGTCTTAACTAGCGAGGTAATGGCATTCAGAATCTGATTGACACGGCATTTGGCGACCTGAAAGTGTAGTTGATTAATGTGCTGTCAAGATCAACGTTTACACTTCAAAAGCATCAACTCCGATGAGCCAAACCATTATAAACACCTGTTTAATACGGTGTTACTCCACCTGTTCTACCCAATACGGCGGCGATTATGAGTGGTATGCAGTGAAAAAAAGCTCTTGGACGAGATCTGGAAGTAGATGGCACCAAATTTTTGCGACATACCCGTAAATTGCAAGTGCAGAGCAGACGTCCCATGAAGTTCACATCGTGCTATACGTAACTGATGTAGCTAGTAGGACCAGCAGCACCGTAATATTGTTCCGTGGCAATTCTGTCGGTGAGAGGAAAATAGAATCATTGGATAATCATGAGGAATTACAGAATATCGCGGAAAACAATGTATAGTTGCTATAACATAGAGAAAGAACCTCATTGTAGCTAACAACAGTATATTGGTGTTAGGCACAAATTTAGCCCTGTGACCGCCCACAGTTGTCAGTGGTCTGCTGTCGTTACGGTGATTTTCATAAAGTAGAGCATCAGACCTAACAGATTTTGAACGAGGGCATATCACCAGCTACATCCAGCATCAGCTATTCCAAGTAACGTTGAAAAATTGCCGCAGTACTGGCAATGTCAGTAGGAAGCCTGTTATAGGGGGATTGTACAAATGGGGTGATAGTGACTAGAACGCTACATGATGCCTCGTTCAGAAGGAGCTGAATGTAAGCACCCTGCAAATGAACCTTGGTGAAAATCTTCTGCGAGTCACTTCTTAATGTCTTCTACTTTTGGGAGTGGGTAGGTCCCAATGTCGGACTGTGGCTTGATTGTGGCCTTGAAGTCACCGCAAATTCGAAGCAATCCATTCGGCTTTTCCACAATAAGGATGACTGCTGGTGACTATGGTGAGAATGCCTTCCTCTTGGAGGCACTGTAATTCCACCTGCAGCTTATCCCAGGAGTGAATGGAATGTTCTGTAATTTGAATAAGCGGGGAGGTCGACGTGAGCCTCAAATCTAGTGACGGAGGTAGTAGGACCGGGAAAAACTGACTGGAGCGTAGGTCACTTATGTAGGAGCCAGTCCTTGATGGCGAACGTTGCTGACGGAGCCATGTAGTTCCAAGCTCAAAGGGATAAAAAGGTCCCAAACTAAGACTGTTTGTTACCCCTTCAGTGTTTACTATCAAGATGCGTGACATGAAGCAAGTAGACTGATACTGAATGTATCCCTTCGATGGTATCGCTGCTGTAGCTATACTGCCTCTGGATACTTCCTGTAGTGGACATGAGCCCAAATGGCGATAAGTTTCCCAAATCACTAGAGTTTTGGAAGAACCCATATCATCCTGAAACACCACTGGGACTGTGTTGACTTCCTACGTGGGCAGTTAAAAGTCTATCACATACAGTGTGCACAGCGTGGACATGGAAAACGCCTAGAGCATAGGCAACAGATACCTCCTCAACTCCAAGGCAAGATGATCCATGCGGAAATAACATGGATTCATCTTGAGTAATGACTGACAACCTGCCACCTTTTGTCCTGTTTTGTCGCCTGGCGATAATAACTGGTGTGAGAGATAAAATTATTGTTGCATGAGGATAAATGTTGCAGGTGACGCATAATGGCCGATGGGTTACCAGCCGCAGGCGACGCATAACGCTGTGAAGTCTGTGGTTGTGTGTGGTTGTTAAGTTGCTAAAGATTGTAGAGGCCACTCAAAAGCCCCACTGATGGGGAGACAAATCCCTAGCGTGTGATCTTTGAGCTCGAGGAGGTCATTACAGAAGCCTCCTTCAGGTGAAAGTAAAGGAATCATGTATCTGACAAGGAAGTCGCGCGGGACTGTTTATGTTCCAATATGTAATTTCCTATCCATTTTCTGTAATACTGTCCACTAAGATCATGGCGGGAAGTTGCAATATGTGCTTGAGAGTATAAATATTCTAGTAAACAGATCTTTAAGGAAGGGCATATGGCTCAATTTCAGGGTTGAGTTGCTGCAGTAAATAATAAATTTCTATACCCGCATAAGCCAACACGTTCTCACGTTGCTGGGTGTTACCTGTTGTACCGTGGGCCAGGAACTGTTGCTCCATTCTGACCATATAGTTCGCCCAGGATTCAATCTCGGCAACGCAAGACACACGCATACTGACACTGTCTACTTAGGGCAGAAAGGAACCGTGAAAATACACTCCTTTGGAGGAAAGTTAATCGCTACAATAGCTTTGAGACTTTATGATGAGTTTATGATAAGCTTTGATTTTATAGAAGTCCTGAATGTATGCTGAAGACCGTAATGATGAAGCAGTCAAAGTTAATATTCACTCAGAAGTAGAACAAAATAACGTATTATATAGGTCGATGGGCGATAACATGTTTTGCTCATCTCTGACGCAGTGGCCACGGCTTGATGATGGTAAGGGCAGACACTGGCAGTTCCTTTGGTAAGTGGTGACTAGTTCGGTACAGTGGCGGCTCGTGGCTGGGAAGATAGGTGGAGAGCTATCAGGAAAGAAAAGTATACCTATATTTACTCAAGCTTGTCTTATTTACTGAATTCATCTATATCTTGTTCCCCAAATCAATCCCACCGTCCTATAAGGATGCAAACTTGGGTTTTTATTAACTGCACTAGAAGTTCTTTATGATTTGAAATAACCGCAAAGGAAGAAAACTTATCTTCTGAAACTGCATTACGCAAGTACGTGTTTATGCGCTTCAGGCAGGAAAAGCTTCATTCCATAGATGCCATAGTAGAAAAGATGCACAGAATAAGGGAGAACGCTTTATACGGATCTGTACTTCTTATCGACGTATAAAACAGGATGATCGTTTCTTAAGCGTTTTGTCTTGGAGAATACGTGCTCAAAGAAATTTTGTAAGTTTTCAAGAGCACTAGAAGGAAGATATATGCGGTAGTTTTCAAATGTTGTGGTATCAGCAAGACAAACAAACCGAACTTTTGATGATCGCGAAATTTCTCGTGTATTTCCATCAAAACTTGATCCAAAATTTCATAATATAAGTCTCGTTATATCGCAACATATTTCTCTGAGCCAGTTCCCTAGCCATAGAAACAGACAGACAGCTAAAATACCCATTAATATGCCTCTGCTTTCGAACGGTTTTAATGGAATTCGACAACGGAAACGGAAGCCTCCTTTGCATTTTGGTATCTGAAATGTATAGGGTATTCGTGATAAACAAAAATAAATTCTAATGGTTACCTTTCCTTATTGGGGTGGTGGTCTGAGTATACAAAGCCGAGAATTCGAAAAACACTGATACTCGTACGTTACTGAGCTGCAAGGTTCAAAATGGCTCTAAGCACTATGGGACTTAACATCTGAGGTCATCAGTCCCTAGACTTAGAACTACTTAAACCTAACTAACCAAAGGACATCACACACATCCATGCCCGAGGCAGGATTCGAACCTGCGAGTGTAGTTCCAGATTGTAGCGCCTAGAACCGCTCAGCCAGCGGGGCCGGCGAGCTGCAAGGTCAAGAGACTTTAGTTGAGGGCGCAGTCCAAACCGCTTTCTCTCGGTAACAAGCAACTGACATCCTCGTACCACTTGCTTCGTAAAAACATCCGCTGTCGACCTCTCTCACCGCACACGATTGTCACCAATTCACAACTTAATTTGAGATGGCTCAACCTTTACATCAATACCACGCACAGTTGTATGCAGTGGATGAAACCACCGACCCACCTTCCGATGCTTGATTTCAGACCGTCTGTGAGATGATTATGCCTGACCAGACTGCTGAGTTCCTAGAGGATTTTCAGGCAGATGATGTGTCTGACTTTGTTGTTAATTCACCTTTTCATAAATCCCCTGGTCTGGACGATCTTCGAAAAAAAGATATTTACGTTTTTGGCGTCTCTTGGGTTCGACTTTTCTTTCCATTTTAAACGAGATTTTATAGGTGGGCGTGCTGTGCCTGCTTACTTCAAGGTGGGGAAAACTATTCGCATTCCGAAGCATCACGGCCGTTTAACAGTGGCTGATTAACGTCGCCTGACGCTACTCGATTTTGACTATAAAACCATTGCACAGGTTGCGTACAGAAATTGTCGTTATTGCTTGGCTGTGTGATTGGTTAACATCAATGTTTGCATTCCTGTCGGTACAATTTTCACTCTGTTGGCCGAATACAGGGATGTGGTTTGGGTGGCCGCTGTCAACTCCATTCATCGTGCTTTTGCCTTCCTATATTTTTCTAAGATATGTGGTCGCTTTAGTAAGGCGTATCTCGATCACCTGTTGGAGATTGTTGACTCCACCGCTCCTGCACGTGTCGTACCTTCTAACTTGTACAAGAACATTGCAGCGTCAGTGATGGTAATTGGAAGGCCGAGCCGCCGGTTGTTCCCTATCGGGGAGTGCCTCAGGATAGTCCGCTCTCAATGTCTTTGTTTGTCATGTCTCTTGAACCACTGTTAGAGCGAGTTGCTCATCGGCTGTCTGGTACGTCCTCCTTTGTCGAAGTGAGGAACTCCCATTGTTAAAAGTGATATTAGATAATTTTCGTTGTACGTCATGTGCATGCTTAAGCGAGGCCAAATGCAAATTCCTGAATCTACACGGCTTCGAGGACGCCGTCTTTTCTTGGGCACGTTTTCAGGGTCATCGTACGTCTTTGGGGTTCTCGTTGATCGTTGCTACCGAAGGATAATGGCTTTTAATTGCAAATCTTTCTGATAAAATTCAGTCGACTGTACTGGGACACGAACGACACTCCCATCTCATTTGGCAGAAGTACGAATGTTGGATACGTACACTAAGGTGACAGATCGCGGTAGTATCGCGTGCGTAGGATACAAAAGGGTAGCGCATTGATATATCTGTCATTTGTGCTCAGTTGATATATACGAAATGCTTCTGACATGATTATGGACGTACGGCGGGAATTAATAGGTTTTTAAGGGGAAATGGTAGTTGGGACTAGCCGCTAGGGACTTTCCATTTCGGAAAAGGTTAGGGAACTCAATATTCCGAGATCCACTGTGTCAATTTGCCGAGAATAGCAAGTTTCAGGCATTTTCTCTCAGCACGGATAACGCAGTAGCTGACGGCCTTCACTTAACGGCCGAGAGCATCAGCGTTTGCGTGGAGTTGTCAGTCCACCCCAGACAAGCAACATAGCAGAAATCAACGTTGGACTTACGAAGAACGTATCAATTAGGTCAGTGTGGCGAAATTTGCCAACGATTGGCTTTGGCAGGGAACGACCGAGGCGACTGCCTTTGCTGACAACACGACGTCGCTTGCAGCGCCTCACCTGGGCACGTGACCATATTAGTTGGGGCCTACACGGCTGGAAAACCATTGCTTCGTCAGATGAGTCCCGATATCACTTCGTTATAGAAGATGATAGTGTTTGAGTGCGGCACTTACCCCACGATACCTTGGACCCAAGTTGTCAACAAGGCACTATACAAGCTGGTGGTGGCTCAATGATTGTATTGGTGTGTTTTCATCGAATGAACTGGGTCCTAGTTATGTTCGGCTACTTGGAGATCATTTGCAGTAGGTCATGGACTTCATGTTCGCAAACAACGATGGAAGTTTTGCGGATGACATTTCAAACGCAATTGATCGTGATTGGTTTGAAGAATATTCTGGACAACTGGAGGATATGATTTTGCCGCCACCCAGATCGCCCAACATGAAAAACATCAAACATTTATGGGATACACACTCCTGGATATTGAAATAAGAACACCGTGAATTCATTGTCCCAGGAAGGGGAAACTTTATTCACACATTCCTGGGGTCAGATACATCACATGATCACACTGACAGAACCACAGGCACATAGACACAGGCAACAGAGCATGCACAATGTCGGCACTAGTACAGTGTATATCCACCTTTCGCAGCAATGCAGGCTGCTATTCTCCCATGGAGACGATCGTAGAGATGCTGGATGTAGTCCTGTGGAACGGCTTGCCATGCCATTTCCACCTGGCGCATCAGTTGGACCAGCGTTCGTGCTGGACGTGCAGACCGCGTGAGACGACGCTTCATCCAGTCCCAAACATGCTCAATGGGGGACAGATCCGGAGATCTTGCTGGCCAGGGTAGTTGACGTACACCTTCTAGAGCACGTTGGGTGGCAAGGGATACATGCGGACGTGCATTGTCCTGTTGGAACAGCAAGTTCCCTTGCCGGTCTAGGAATGTTAGAACGATGGGTTCGATGACGGTTTGGATGTACCGTGCACTATTCAGTGTCCCCTCGACGATCACCAGTGGTGTACGGCCAGTGTAGGAGATCGCTCCCCACACCATGATGCCGGGTGTTGGCCCTGTGTGCCTCGGTCGTATGCAGTCCTGATTGTGGCGCTCACCTGCACGGCGCCAAACACGCATACGACCATCATTGGCACCAAGGCAGAAGCGACTCTCATCGCTGAAGACGACACGTCTCCATTCGTCCCTCCATTCACGCCTGTCGCGACACCACTGGAGGCGGGCTGCACGATGTTGGGGCGTGAGCAGAAGACGGCCTAACGGTGTGCGGGACCGTAGCCCAGCTTCATGGAGACGGTTGCGAATGGTCCTCGCCGATACTCCAGGAGCAACAGTGTCCCTAATTTGCTGGCAAGTGGCGGTGCGGTCCCCTACGGCACTGCGTAGGATCGTACGGTCTTGGCGTGCATCCGTGCGTCGCTGCAGTCCGGTCCCAGGTCGACGGGCACGTGCACCTTCCGCCGACCACTGGCGACAACATCGATGTACTGTGGAGACCTCACGCCCCACGTGTTGAGCAATTCGGCGGTACGTCCACCCGGCCTCCCGCATGCCCACTATACGCCCTCGCTCAAAGTCCGTCAACTGCACATACGGTTCACGTCCACGCTGTCGCGGCATGCTACCAGTGTTAAAGACTGCGATGGAGCTCCGTATGCCACGGCAAACTGGCTGACACTGACGGCGGCGGTGCACAAATGCTGCGCAGCTAGCGCCATTCGACAGCCAACACCGCGGTTTCTGGTGTGTCCGCTGTGCCGTGCGTGTGATCATTGCTTGTACAGCCCTCTCGCAGTGTCCGGAGCAAGTATGGTGGGTCTGACACACCGGTGTCAATGTGTTCTTTTTTCCATTTCCAGGAGTGTAGTTAAGAGGTCAGTTCGTGCACAAAACCCTGCACCGGCAACATCTTCGAAATTATGGATGTCTGTGGGAACACCATGGCCTCCAACGAGTGTCTGAGTCCATGTCACGTCACGTTACGGCACTATCCAGGTCAAATGAGGTCCGACACCGTATCTCATGTCTTCTGTCACCTCAGAGTATAATTTGTGTAAGGCACGTTATATTGCGCAGGTCTTTCCCCTTCCGAATATGGTAGCGAAGAAATTGCGGCAACTGTTTTTTCGATTTATGTGGAAAGACCATACACACTGAAGAGCCAAAGAAACTGGCACAACTGCTTAATATCGTGTAGCGTCCCCGCGAGAACGTAGAAGTGCCGCAACATGACGTCGCATGGACTCGACTAATGTTTGAAGCAATGCTGGAGGGAAATGACACCATGAATCCTGCAGGGCTGTCCATAAATCCGTAAGAGTACGAGAGGGTGGAGAACAGCACTTTGCAAGCAACCCAAATTTGCTCAATAGTGTTTATGTCTCGGGAGATTGGATTGGTGGCCTGCGGAACTGTTTAAACTCGGTAGATATTCTCGGAGCCACTCTGTAGCAATTATGGACGTGTGGCGTGTCTTATTCTTCTGCTGTAATTCCTCAAGTCCTTCGCAATGCACAATGTTCATTAATATATGCAGGTGGTCAGACATGATGCTTACGTACGTGTCACCTGTCAGAGTCTATCTAGACATACCAGGGGTCCCATATAACTCCAACTGCACCCTTCCCCCCCCCCCCCCCCCCCATCATTACAGAGCCTCCACGAGCTTGTACAATCCCCTGCTGACACGCAGGGTCCATGAATTCACGAGTTTGTCTCCATACCCGTACCCGTCCGTCTGCTCGATACAATTTGAAAATAGACTCGTCCTATAAGGAAATATGTTTCCAGTTATCAACAGTGCAATTCAGTGTTGACGGACCCATGCGAGGTGTAAAGCTTTGTGTCGTGCAGCCATCAAGGGTACACGAGTGGGCCTTCGGCTCCGAAAGCCCATATCCATGATGTTTCGTTGAACGGTTCGCACGCTGACACTTGTTGATTGCCAAGCATTGAAATCTGCAGCAATAAATGGTTGTTGCTCAGTCATAAGCTGCATTGAGAAGTAAATATTTTTTTATTTCTTGATGGCGACTGGTTTCGGACACCTGTGCCCATTTTCAAACCATCCGTGATGTAAGTGTGACAAATATAAGCGATAGCCGAAGTACAGAAATTGCCTCTGCAGTAATCAAAGCGGTATATGGACGACTTAACAGCAAAAGTACGCCACTTAGGACCGACATTAGAGACCTCCGTTCTAGGTGGTGTATTTTTGCTGTTAAGCGGCCATATGCCGCTTTGATTACTGCAGAGGCAGTTTCTGTACATGGGCTATGGCCTGTATTTGTATTACTTAGCGCACAGATGGTTTGAAAATGGACGCACGTGTCCAAAACTACCACCACCAAGATATAAAAAATAGATACATCTCAATGCAACTTATTACTGAGCAACAATGATTTATTCCAGTAAAGTGTATTGTATGAGATAGAGCTGGACGGATGATAGTGAAAAGTAGGGAATAAGAAAGTGAAAGAAGTAGAAAACTAAAATGGAGCGAATAAACGAATAGTTGCTGTGAAGAAATGCCGAGACAAAATAATTGAACATAAAGTAAGGCCGAGTGGTTGGCGAGAACCAAGTGCACGTTGCAACATCAGTTCCCACCTGGGGAGTTGTTGGAAACTGGTGTCTGGGGGAAGGAAGTAGATAGTACATGCGGTGAAAGAGGCACCAAAGTCACGGGTGTCGTGTTGTACCGACAACGCACAATATCCTGTTGTACAGCATGCACTCATGCTGTGCAAGAGGATAATGTGTGTTGCCAGTTACGCCCTCTGTCTATGCCGATTCAGCCTAACTGATAATATGGTGTTGCAAAAGGCAGAACAGTGTTTACATGACTACTGTTATATGATACGTGTCGTTTCACAGGTGTCTCTCTCATTGATAGTATGTGTTTTGCTAGTTACAGGGCTAGTGTAGGAGGTGACAGGAAGGTGCACAGGGAAAGTCTTGGTCACAGGTGTAGGAGCCATAGGGTAGGGAGATAACTGTAGAAGGCGGTTTGGGTCTGCAGAAGTTGGGAGGGCGACGAAAAGGTATTATAGGTATGATGCGTAAAATCTCAGATAGACAGGACATTAAATATATCTACAGGGTGTTTAAAGAGTGATGGTCAGTATTCAGGGATATGGCAGGAATGATCATTCGAAAGAAAAGTAAGGTATCCTTGAGTTGTAAACGCATACCCTAAGAGCTATGAGCAATTGTTGATCTTCGATACCATGATACAAATCTCTTCTACTGCAACCTCTTTGCTTCCCATATTTTGAGAAGTGGTAGTATGGACCAAAACATGGAAAAAAGTCCGGTAAACATCTGCTCTAAAATGCATAACTTGAAAGTTATGAGCACTAGTTCATTAGAATAGTTGTTTCAAAGTAGCGAAGATGAACAAGTGCTCATAGTACTTAAGGTATGCATTTTAGAACACTGGACATTTTTTTCTTATTTTCGTACATACTACCACCTCCCAAAATACAGAAAGCAAAGAGCCTTCAGTAGAAGTGATTTGTTTCACAGTGTCAGAGATCAAGGATTGCTGATAGCTCTTAAGGTGTGAGTTTTAGAGCCCTTGTTTACTTGACTTTTTTGTTTCGAATGATCATTCCTATCATATCTCTGAATATTGACCACCACTTATGAAACACCCAACATGGAATATACTGCTTCGTGTATATGGATTTTGAGGGAGAGTGTGGTGAAGGGATGCACGTATTAAGAAAAAGGCGGTCAACGCATTGGTTTGTTGGGTTGCTAGTCTGTGTTGGTTTTTTGGCCACACATTTTTTTTTTACTGTTCAATGCATTAGATTGAGAAGTTGCTAGTCTGTGTTCGTTTCAGGGTCGTGGCTTTTCTTTCATTCACTTTCTTTTGGGTGTCTGACAATGTTGTGATAAGAGGAATGCCTTTCCTTCCTTTTTTTGAGCAATGGGTAGTGTGATCGTTAATGAAATAAGTATACATGTCTTGTTTACAGTTATTTGCAATGTGATAACATATATATGCGTAGACTCGATTCGATTTCCACTTCAAGTGGGGTGTTAATAAGCACTTGTAGATCGAATTTACTCCAGTTTACACTAAATGAAGGAAATACTATTCTACAGTTCTTCCACACTGACATTCAACGTGATGTCCCTTTCCCAAAGACAACAACTTAGTTTGGGCCGTCACAGAGGCGTAAGTAGCAGCTTGTAGAAACCGTCACTAGTAACCTTTCTTACACTTGTAATTTTATTTTAGTTGAAGAAACAAATACCATGTAAGGTCACTGGGCACTTGCTCCATGTTTTATTTCAGCATTAGATACTGAATATATTGGTTCTATGTAACCTTCCTGTGAATGGTACACGATTCATTGTCGACATGTGGGACAGTGTGGGTTGGTTCAAAAACCAACCATTGTAGCAATATCAATTGTAGTGCAGTCATGTGCGCTGGAGATCTATTTTAAGTGGGTGACCAATATTTTGTCCAGTGAGATTACACTCCCATCGAAATTACAATCTATACTTTTTACATTGTAATTAGAATCCCAAACGCCATCCTCTGTACAGTTTGGCATCTATTTTTTGTGGATAATGTAACTTATTCTCTATCAATCTCCATGTTTTCTGTATGATTGTGACATACCATAAGTGAATTATTGCTCATAATTTAATATTAAAGTTTACTTGAGTAGTGGATCAAAGTTGGTACAGCCTCTCTGATTTATGGGTATTTTCATTTTTCATCTTGGAAATGACATTTCAAGCTCACTGCCTCTAGAACAACTGTGTAACTTATAAATGGTGGGCAAATCAAGGTAATCTCAAGCTGGCACTTATGCAGATCGCTCATCATGGCATTTATCTGTCCATGCTACTAGACTAGTTGTGTGACATGAAAAAAACAAGACCACATAAAACTGGCTCATATAGAGGTCATACCCTACACTCCCCTTCTCCCACACCTCTAGACAAATTGTGTGATTCCAAACTGGTGGAAAGCTTAACAGGAGGGTGGTACCTCATGGTTGGGGGGCTGAGGGCAGCCATATTTACCTTCTCTCCCCCTTTCTCTCCCTCTCTCCCCGGACCAATACTATGTGTCTTGACATTCATGTTTTGTTCGCTGTAGTGGAAGGTTCATCATCATGAAGTGTCATCAAAAATCAGCCACCACATCTACACAGAATAAAAAGCGCCTTAGATGATTCATCATCCAGAGGGGTATCTCCCCCACAGCAGCACACTGGCGACATGTCTAAGTAGTATGTATGATGTAACATCACTGCTAAATGACATTACTACAAAATAATGTGCAGAATTTGTACATAGTACATTCCCTATCCCCTCAAACGTTCGAGTCCACCCTCGGACATGGGTGTGTGTGTGTCCTTAGTGTAAGTTTGTTTAAGTTAGATTTAATCTGTAAGCATAGCGACCAATGACCTCAGCAGTTTGGTCCCATAGGAACTTACACCAAATTTCAAAATTTTCCACACAATGTGCAACCAAGTGGTACACAAACAAGTACTCAAACAAGTACACACACACAAATACGATGAGCATTCAGCTCACACACACAAAATGAATGTGAACCAGCTGTGCCTACAGTCACACACCACTTTGGTCTTTATTAACAAAATTTGGAAACTCCAATTTCTGGTCAATTTTTTGCGCTACACAACAAACATTTCTTTTAAGTTGCTCAGTAATAAGTAATAATCAGTAAGTAATAATCAGTAATAAGGAAGTCATTTCTGAAAGTATTCGTATGGAGTGTAGCGATGTATGGAAGTGAAACATGGACGATAAATAGTTTGGACAAGAAGAGAATAGAAGCTTTCGAAATGTGGTGCTACAGAAGAATGCTGAAGATTAGATGGGTAGATCACATAACTAATGAGGAAGTATTGAATAGGATTGGGGAGAAGAGAAGTTTGTGGCACAACTTGACCAGAAGAAGGGATCGGTTGGTGGGACATGTTCTGAGGCATCAAGGGATCACCAATTTAGTATTGGAGGGCAGCGTGGAGGGTAAAAATCGTAGAGGAAGACCAAGAGATGAATACACTAAGCAGATTCAGAAGGATGTAGGTTGCAGTAGGTACTGGGAGATGAAGAAGCTTGCACAGGATAGAGTAACATGGAGAGCTGCATCAAACCAGTCTCAGGACTGAAGACCACAACAACAACAACAACAACAGTAATAAGTATTTGTATTTTAACCTTTTCTCTATCTATCCGAACAGTAATACAGTCCTTTTCTCCTGGACAAATCCGACTTAAGTCTTCATCATGAAAATGTTCTATGACTCTTGCCCTCACATCATCAGAAAGCTTTTTCCCACATTTACCTTTGGGCTGTGCCAGTATTCCCTGTTCAGCTTTTAACTTTCTAGCCTTCCTTGCCATTCTTTCTGAAACACAAAATTCTTCCATAGTCTTTTTGATAGACCAGCTTTGGTCTAGGTCAAAATCTGAATTTTCTCGTTATTATTTGATATATGTAATTCTTCTTTCAATTCTTGGATCAGCTCAATGTAACCCGAACAAGTCAAGCATTGCCTGCTTGTGGATGGTTGCTCCAATTCACTGGGATCAAGTCCTCCCACTTCTGCAATTTTATTAATAATTGCTTGATGTATTTTGCGCTTTAGATATCCTTTTGTATGCCTTGCAGCAATTCGTTGAAATTTTAATGGTGACATTCCAACAAATGTTAAGCGTGTATTCAAATTGTGACCAACATTAGTCTCATCATCTTCAGCTGACTGATATGTAACGTCCATTTTGAAATATTTCAGTGTATCAAATTCTTTTCTACAGGAAGGGCATATATTTTGGCCTTGTTTAAGATCTGACATGGTTATCCCTTTTAGTAGGTCAGCTATTTCTATGTTAATTGAGTGCAAGCTTTTTCGTGCAGTGTGGTTTTTCTTGCCAAATGGGTTGCAGTATGATCTTTGCAAATATTCAAATCTTTTTAGGAATAAAGCTTCATGATGGAAGCATAGTTAAGTATTTTCAGTAGAGTGTATACCACTCTGTCTAGTAAGTAATCCTTGTTTTTCTAAGGAAAGTTGCTTTACAGCTTTCAGTCCTTTTAAAGCACTGTATGTCGTTGAATGGCATGTGGTATCAGTATTTCCAAAACTGCATACATTAACTTGATGTTGTTTTTCCATTTTAGCAACAACTTGATATGCTTCAGACACTAAAATCAAACTGTTGAGTCCTAAATAAGGAAAAGAAATAACATTAATAAGCATTCAGCTCCCCAAAAATTATGTATCAGTCTCTAGTTCAGTTAAATGGTTAAATTTAGCAATGAACCTGTCACAAACAGGTTTAAAATCACCGAATAAACAGCAAAATGAATATTTAAACAATGAAGACATAATAAACAAAATTCCAAATTTTAGGCGACATTTTGGCACCTTACCCAAAGAGACAACAAAATGATAATAAGTTTTTTCTAATAGAATGAAACGTGCTTGGTTGAACGGTGATAATGAATGTAATGTGGCATGTGTTCATTTTGAGATACATGAGTTTGAACATGGGTATATTTTGATACATTCATGTTGTTTAGCAAATTTACAAAATGGTAGCACAGTAATTAAACACACAAGCCAGGCCAAAATTTGTGATATACTAAACACCCACACAGACAGTAGTCTGGCATAGCACACTTTCTCCACTACTTATGCCTCGTTAAACTATGGGCCAAATTTCTCCCGACATGATTTGTTGCCCACTTTGAAATGAGATTATGCCAAATGCATTCCTTTCGGAACTCTACTTGCAACATTTGTGTGTAGAGCACACAAAGTTGTACCACTACACCCAGAAGCAAAAGTCTAGCTCTTTTATATTAGGAACCATGGAATGCCAAACTTGACTATTCTTCACGACTTTTCGGTCTCTGTAAAACCAGTCTTCATGAAAATGGCTCTAGCACCTCAACCAAGCTACAGGTGAGCCTGAAACCTTGCATAAGTTCATGTAGGGCCCTCAGGTACATCATGTACAAATATCATCAAAATTGTAGTTGATCGAGCTGGGATCGTCTAAACTGGGACATTTGACATGGAATGACCAATACTTAGATGTGCCGAATCTGTCTATGTGGCACCTTATTTCTTCGTATAGATCACACCCATTTCCTCTGTACATGAATCTGCCTGTATCCATATAAAGTAGCTTTCGATTTACTAAATTAGTTTTGCTAGCTCTAATAAAATATGGATATGTGGAGTTTCAATGTGTCTCATATACCCATACCGACATGGAAAGTTTTCGTGAACACTACTGATTTCGTGGACTCTCCAGGGTGGCACGTCCTTGATTGTACACAGTGTCCATTTTAAATTTGACCCAGCAGTATAATCCCTTGCACCATAAAGCCCCGTCCAACTGTGAAACTATGTTACTTTCGTAGTAGTTCCGTTGTGTTGCTTAAAACTGCATTGTTCATGAACACAAAAGAAATCTTTTCCAAAGTCACGCGTCACGAGACTCCTCTGTTTGGTATTAACACAAACATACTCTTTCTGCCAGCATGACTACTTGAAGGAGACAGCAAGGGTGCCTCTTATCAGTTCCATTCCGTTAACTAAAGAAACTGCTGAAGAGTTTTGTAACGAAATACGTATTTCCGCTCCCACACCAAAGCACCAACTTCACCATAAGCTTAGGGAGGAGACGATGTCGTGGGATTAGGGGTACAGACATAGTCTCTCTGCCTCCACGACATATCTGACACCAGAATCGATAGTCACATCCGACAGTTTACCCAATTCAACGGTCTCTTCATTGGACAGCCGACAAATACTTAAAGTAAGACTATCACACATGTCCATAGGAATATTAAATCGCACTTTTGAACAACACAGGCACTGAAATATTGCATTTATCCACCAATACTGGACAAGTGACTTTCAATTAAAATGTCTCCCCTGTATGAGAATATACATAATTAATGTACAAGTGCAGATTGTAGACACATGGTTCGGGGTATAAGTCGTGCTCTGCTAGCCTAACGGTAGGGAGACAACTAAAGCAGGAAATTTGGATTCCAGTCATGCTTCAGCACAAATTTTCACTGTCATCATTCAGTTACACAGCTGATGGTTGTCCATATTCGCCACATTGCGAATATGTTTCATGTATTTATTAACGACTGTAGTCTCTACAGTGAAAGTTTCTTCTGCCACGGATGCATGCACGGTACTTCTGAACAACACTGGCCTTGCAATGTCATATGTACATGTATTTGTGTGTGTATCCCCATAAATTAGGGCTGATGAATTCCTGCCAACACACCCATTGTGGCACTGCCTGTATATATACTGTTGAAGGTGGTTGTGTCAGGCATTGTGATTATGTTAAGTCTCTCAAAAAATCTGGGTGTTTCTAATGGAAGACCCCCCCCCCCCTCATTCCTTACAAGCTAAAACTTAGCATCATCGGGGGGTACAACTCGAGTGATGTGTAATGTACTCCAGATGCACTTTCTCAGCAAATTTCTGGAGTCTTGCATGTATAAAGCTAAGTGAGTCCATCAAGTGGAGCCTGACACTCAGAATGATTCCCTTGGTGAATGAGATATACGTAATAACACTCCCAGGCAGGACACTGTTGTTGTTGTTGTCTTCAGTCCAGAGACTGGTTTGATGCAGCTCTCCATGCTACTCTATCCTGTACAAGATTCTTCATCTCCCAATACTTACTGCAACCTACATCCTTCTGAATCTGCTTAGTGTATTCATCTCTTAGTCTCCCTCTACGATTTTTACCCTCCACACTGCCCTCCAATGCTAAATTTGTGACCCCTTGATGCCTCAGAACATGTCCTATGAACCGGTCCCTTCATCTAGTCACGTTGTGCCACAAACTCCTCCCCAATTCTGTTCAATACCTTCTCATTAGTTATGTGATCTATCCATTTAATCTTCAGCATTTTTCTGTAGCACCACATTTCGAAAGCTTCTATTCTCTTCTTGTCCAAACTATTTATCGTCCATGTTTCACTTCCATACATAGCTACACTCCATACAAATACATTCAGAAACGACTTCCTGACACTTAAATCGATACTCGATGTTAACAAATTTCTCTTATTCAGAAACGCTTTCCTTGCTATTGCCAGCCTACATTTTATATCCTCTCTATTTCGACCATCATCAGTTATTTTGCTCCCCAAATAGCAAAACTTCTTTACTACTTTAAGTGTCTCATTTCCTAATCTAATTCCCTCAGCATCACCCGACTTAATTCGACTACATTCCATTATCCTCGTTTTGCTTTTGTTGATGTTCATCTTATATCCTCCTTTCAAGACACTGTCCATTCCGTTCAATTGCTCTTCCAAGTCCGTTGCTGTCTCTGACAGAATTACAATGTCATCAGCGAACCTCAAAGTTTTTATTTCTTCTCCATGGACTTCAATACCTACTCCGAATTTTTCTCTTGTTTCCTTTACTGATTTCTCAATATACAAATTGAATAGCATCGGGGATTGGCTACAACCCTGTCTCACTCCCTTCCCAACCGCTGCTTCTCTTTCATGCCCCTCGACTCTTATAACTGA
This sequence comes from Schistocerca serialis cubense, assembly GCF_023864345.2. Lineage (NCBI taxonomy): Eukaryota > Metazoa > Arthropoda > Insecta > Orthoptera > Acrididae > Schistocerca > Schistocerca serialis. The sequence continues at coordinate 298,943,052 of NC_064645.1, forward strand.
CATCTGGTTTCTGTACAAATTGTAAATAGCCTTTCGTTCCCTGTATTTTACCCCTGCCACCTTTAAAATTTGAAAGAGAGTATTTCAGTCAACATTGTCAAAAGCTTTCTCTAAGTCTACAAATGCTAGAAATGTAGGTTTGCCTTTCCTTAATATATTTTCTAAGATAAGTCGTAGGGTCAGTATTGCCTCTGCCTCACGTGTTCCAACAGTTCTGCGGAATCCAAACTGATCTTCGCCGAGGTCGGCTTCTACCTGTTTTTCCATTCGTCTGTAAAGAATTCGCGTTAGTATTTTGTAGCTGTGACTTATTAAACTGATAGTTCGGTAATTTTCACATCTGTCAACACCTGCTTTCTTTGGGATTGGAATTATTATACTCTTCTTGAAGTCTGAGGGTATTTCTCCTGTCTCATACATCTTGCTCACCAGTTGGTAGAGTTTCGTTAGGACTGGCTATCCCAAGGCCGTCAGTAGTTCCAATGGAATGTTGTCTACTCCCGGGGCCTTGTTTCGACCCAGGTCTTTCAGTGCTCTGTCAAACTCTTTACGCAGTATCGTATCTCCCATTTCATCTTCTTCTACATCCTCTTCCATTACTATAATATTGTCCTCAAGTACGTCGCCCCTGTATAGACCCTCTATATACTCCTTCCATCTTTCTGCCTTCCCTTCTTTGCTTAGAACTGGGTTTCCGTTTGAGCTCTTGATATTCATACAAGTGGCTCTCTTTTTTCCAAAGGTCTCTTTAATTTTCCTGTGGGCAGTATCTATCTTACCACTAGTGAGATAAGCCTCTACATCCTTACATTTGTCCTCTAGCCATGCCTGCTTAGCCATTTTGCACTTCTTGACGATCTCATTTTTGAGACGTTTGTATTCCTTTTTGCCTACTTCGTTTACTGCGTTTTTATATATTCTCCTTTCATCAATTAAATTCAATATTTCTTCTGTTACCCAAGGATTTCTACCAGCCCTCATCTTGATCCTCTGCTGCTTTCACTACTTCATCCCTCAGAGCTACCCATTCTTCTTCTACTGTATTTCTTTGCTCCATTCCTGTCAATTTTTCTCTTATGCTCCCCCTGAAACTCTGTACAGCTTCTGTTTCTTTCAGTTTATCCATGTCCCATCTCCTTAAATTCCCACCTTTTTGCAGTTTCTTCAGTTTTAATCTACAGTTCAAACCAATAGATTATGGTCAGAGTCCACATCTGCACCTGGAAATGTCTTACAATTTAAAACCTGGTTCCTAAATCTCTGTCTTACCATTATATAATCTATCTGATACCTTCTAGTATCTCCAGGATTCTTCCATGTATACAACCTTCTTTTATGATTCTTGAACCAAGTGTTAGCAATGATTAAGTTGTGCTCTGTGCACAATTCTACCAGGGGGCTTCCTCTTGCACTCCTTAACCCCAATCCATATTCACCTACTATGTTTCCTTCTCTCCCTTTTCCTGCTGTCGAATTCCAGTCACCCATGACTATTAAATTTTCGTCTCCCTTCACTACCTGAATAATTTCTTTTATCTCATAATACATTTCATCAATTTCTTCATGATCTGCAGAGCTAGTTGGCATATAAACTTGTACTACTGTAGTAGGCATGGGCTTCGTGTCTATCTTGGCCACAATAATTCGTTCAGTACGCTGTTGGTAGTAACTTACCTGCACTCCTATTTTTTAATTCATTATTAAACCTACTCCTGCATTACCCGCATTAGATTTTGTATTTATAACCCTGTATTCACCTGACCAAAAGCCTTGTTTCTCCTGCCACCGAACTTCACTAATTCCCACTATATCTAACTTCAACCTATCCATTTCCCTTTTTAAATTTTCTAACCTACCTGCCCGATTAAGGGATCTGACATTCCACGCTCCGATCCATAGAACGCCAGTTTTCTTTCTCCTGATAACGACGTCCTCTTGAGTAGTCCCCACCCAGAGATCCGAATGGGGGACTATTTTACCTCCGGAATATTTTACCCAAGAGGACGCCATCATCATTAAACCATACATTAAAGCTGCATGCCGTAGGGAAAAATTACGGCTGTAGTTTCCCTTTGCTTTCAGCCTATTGTTAAACATGAACAGAATTATACTAGAAAATATACTGAAAAATCCTAAAGTGCCGATATCTGTCTATGAACTACGTAATGGGGAAGTTGCTGGTTTACGTAACAAGTAATATTTCGAACTAGATCTCATGTATTACGAGTCAATAGAAGTTGATATGCAATATTTTGTCTTCGCTGTACTTCAAACTAATCGAAAAAATAACCAGCTAGCTGATTCATCACTATATGACCATGTAAAACTGCATAATCTATGCTCGAAATATGGAAGAAACGAAGTATTTCCTCAAGAAGCATGGAATTAAAACCTCCAGATAATTATTTGAAAGCTTCTGACGCTTTTCTCGATTTTAACCTTATGGCTGTCGCAACTGCGTGTCCGGCCTATCGTGTCGAGTGCACCCTTGAGGTCGCCCAAGCCGTGTGCCTGCGCTAACAGTTTTTGTGTAGTTGTGCCTGTGTGTACAATGAAATCCAAGACGTATCCAGTTTTACAGTCGCACAACACAAATGTCTTCGTTCCAATTCTACTTCTTTTCGATGGAATGAATTGTCTAAAAGATAAGCGACCTTTGAACAATACTAGGCCTTTTATTGACAGAGAGCTTTTTGTGTACATTAAACGCACTGCGGAACTCCATACGGACTGTATACAATTATTTTCCTAATTTTAAATGAACTGTCATCTTCAAGATTGGCTGAGTTGTCACTAAAATACAAAATTCTCAGAAGTAACATAAAACGGTCATGAGACATAAATTCCCCGACAACTGGAGTGCTCAGAAGAACATCTCTGGACCAATATTTTACTCTCAATTTTTTAACACTGGTAAATGAGTATCCAAATACCAGTGAACCAATTCAGTTAAAAACAAGTGTGTTTCCAGGTGGAGAGCCGAGGATGAACTGATCCCAATGTATTTGCCATGATGAAAGAGTAAAATCGGTTCGTTTCAAGTGGAAAAAAAATTTCATCAGATTTTCTGATTGTAACAGCGTGAAAAAGGATGGAACGCTTGTATCGGATACTAATCGTCAGTTATGTTCTGAAGACGAGTCATCAAATGCATGCAGCGTTGGACTGATATCATACTTTTTCTAATCAGATTTGTCACTAAGGCTTGGCTTTTTACCGACCGATTCGTCTTCACTCTCACAATCTCAAGAAGAACTATTCCGGTGAGCTCTACTTGCTGACATACATAGACGTGTACCACTACGAGTTTCTTCTGAAGAATCATTATCAGTCATTGACGATACTACACTCTCTGTCACTGTCACCCCTTACGATTATCTCTGGTATCTCTTCATCAATGCAACCACGTCGATGTGTCATTTGAAGGAAGTGATAGCACTCTAAAATTACTGATGAACTGGCAGAAATATAAACGACACCACAGAAGCAGAATGCAGTTACATGAACCAGCTAGCATGAAAGTCGAACAGCAGGTGTGAACTCCAACAGAAATACCGTCGAGTGGCTGTAGACATCTGCAGGACCGCAGGTAGCAGAACCGGCGGACGGTAAGAGCCGTCATTAGGACCCAGGTACCGGCCGGGCCGTGACGTTAGTGACGTCTGCAGCGGCCATGGGAATACCACTACACCGAGCGGGGTGGCCCAGTGGTTCGGGAGGACGACGGTTCAATCCCGCGTCCGGCCATCCTGATTTAGGTTTTCCGTGATTTCCCTAAATCACTCCAGGCAAATGCCGGGATGGTTCCTCTGAAAGGGCACGGCCGACTTCCTTCCCAATCCTTCCCTAATCCGATGAGACCGATGACCACGCTGTCTGGTCTCCTTCCCCAAACCAACCAACCAACCAATACCACTACAGTAGCTGACGACCGCAGCGTCTGCGGAAATATGGAGCGCAGCGGGATTTACGTCTGCAGCGCTCAAAGGATTAACAGAGCTACTCAACTGAAAGGAGATATTGATATAAATCCTCATTATCTCATAACAAATTATCCTATGTATGTGATTAACGTGACACACAGGAAAAAATATTGTTACGAGTCAGAAGACAAAGATGAAATTAGTGGGTACACCTCTCTATATAGTCATGTACGGTACGAAAAATTTGACATGGGATTCTCAGCACAGAATACTTATTGAAAATTCTTTATTTCTGGATAGCCCTTTTCATGTAGATCAAGTCGGCATTTAGAATTTTAAAAAAAGTTAATATTTGGCTGAGAAATTAATGGAAATCCACGCATTCAGTAGGTTAGCTGGCTGGAGATTTTGCTTAACTCTTATCTCTAGCAAGCCTCGCGTCTGAATAAACTCTGTGGCGGCGAGTGACAAGTATTTTTCGCCATCCGGCGTGGTTATAATGTCGTATCGAACTATTGAACCACAATGCACTCGATGGCTGCCGGAGATGGGTCAGGAAACCACTGCCAGATGTCTCATTTTTCTTCTCGAAAACTTCATTCTTCAGAAACCAAGAATATGTAAGATTTGTGAACGCGGCTTCCTTGCTCGGTGGGGCACAGCTGAATAGCTATAGGATTGGTTCGGCTGGCCATTACTACTATTATTTACTATTGCCGTCCACTGCTGCAGCCCATCCAGAAGAAGGAGAGCAAATCCACCGTCAGTAGTTCTACCACCCACACAAGTTGTTTCCAAGACACTGAAAGTAGAAGCAGATGGGTGGACGGCAGTTAGCATACAACTCGCAGTACAACAGCGTTGTTCAGCAAAATAAATCCTGGTGGGATGAAGTGAAATAAAGAATGTAACATCAGAAAAATGTTGCTGGCTGTATATGTATAACAATAAAAAAGGAGACTTTGCCTGCTTAGGGACGTTGAAGAGGGAAGTCATGCACCCACTTCATCGTCTGGGGACCATGTGTAACACCCCAAATATGGAACCCCTAATGATGTGTAATCTTAGATTATTTTTTTAAAGTAATTCTTGTGTACTGAAATTGCCCCTTATTTTCAACTACAGTTTTATTTGATCAATTTCAGTGTGGTCAAAATTGGCTTGGATTTTTATGTATGGTTGTAAGTGGGTATGCTGAGCACACTAGGCTTTTTTTTTAATGCAAAACCTTCTTTACGAATTAATTAAATAAATTATATTATATAAATTAATCAAAGTAAGGAAATATCTTATATTTTATGATATTATATTTACAAGGATTTTCGTACTGACGATTTCTTACAGATATCAGGCAAACGAATCCTCTAGAAGCCATAATATTGTGAATAAAGCATTTATCTACTCATAAAAACCCATTTTTAATAATAAAAACCAGACGAAAATCAACTACAGCAGGATGAATATTTGTTAATGTGGTACTTGAAAGGAGAGAAAATGATGTATGTAACTTCGTATCCCTCCACTCGAAAAACAGTAAAAATGACCTGTGAGATGTAAATAATCTACACAAAAATCTTTATTGCAACTACTATTTCAATGGAAAGCAACAGTAATTCGATATGCAATGAAACATTAACGTGAAAGAGTGAGAAAGTTTTGTAAATGAGCAAAACCTTCATGTATGGGTATGTGAGTTTAACTGCCTGGAAACAAGACAGTAAGAAAAAATTATGTCGATTGAATAAACGTACTGTGAGACTGAAGGTGGTATCTGCAGTTATCCGCCGTTCTCCATGAACCACGATCGAATTGTTGGGCAGAGTGAAGAAAATTATCCGATGGTACAGTGTGTAAACCAACTTCATGTGTAATAAAACTTGTAAAAAAGATCGATGCTACACCATGTAAAAGAAGCAAAAAGATTGTAATCGCCCCATACGAAATCTGTGGCACTGATGAAGATCGATGCTACACCATGTAAAAGAAGCAAAAAGATTGTAATCGCCCCATATGAAATCTGTGAACATAGCTCTGTAAAATACATTTTACTGTGTCATGCAATCATTTTGAAATTTACATGATGCCCAATGTTGTGTTATATAAGAAGAAAAATGTAAAATGAAAAAGGGTCGAATAATGATCCTAAACCCACATTCTTGTATTAATCAAAGACATTCAGAGTTATCTTTAAAAAAGTGACATTTTAAACATTTTGTGTCTGTGAGCTCAGCAACCATGTATGCAATTATATAAAAAGTAATAGACAGCCAACCAGATGCACACAATTTTTTAAAACACACATTAACCAGGTTCCGATAGGTCTAAGACTGTCTTCATCAGAATGGTAAAAGTAAGATGAAGTCATACAACAATTATAATATTTCAGCAACAGTGGTCTCGTCAAATGGTGTGTTTGTGTTCCATGAGTCACGAATAAAAATCATAGTAAGATAAGACAGACAGTCATCACAGAACGGTAAAACGTGGTTGCAAGTGGCGGCACTGCTGTAGCCGGCTAAGACCGGCACATACACAGCGCCGAAGGCATTTTTATTATGACATTTATTCTTGATTCATGGAATTTTGAAGTTGTTATGTGATTTCATGTAACTTTTACCATTGTGATGAGGATAGTTTTAGATCTATCGAAACATGGTTAATATGTGTTGTAAAAAATTGTGTGCAATCGGTTGACTGACTATTACTTTTTATATAACCTGAAAATAAAATTTGACCATTTAAAAAAGAAGAAAGAAACATAAAAAGCCAATAAATGACGCAGCACGTTCAATCAGAATGGCTTCAGCTTGGTAAATAAAATCTTTCAATATTAGGGGTGTTGTAATATATACCCGTGGTCTAGGGGATTCATAATCAAAACGTCTTCGGTCCCGGGTTCGATCCCCGCCACTGCCTAAATTTTGATAAATAATCAGCATTAGCGGCCGAAGACTTCCGGCATAAGAAGTCAGTCTCATTCTGCCAACGGCCTTGTCAAGGAGGGCGGAGGAGCGGATAGAGGTTCAGGGCACTCTCTTGTCCTAGGGGTGGGAAATTGCCCCTAAAGGCGGAAGAATCAGCAATGATCAACGACATGAGGATGCAGAAGGCAATGGAAACCACTGCATTAAAGACACTAACGTGTATCCACAGGACATGTGGCCAGTAATTGAAGAAATATCATGATGATCTCTCCATTGGCGAAAGATTCCGGAATAGTCCCCCATTCGGATCTCCGGGAGGGGACTGCCAAGGGGGAGGTTACCATGAGAAAAAGATTGAATAATCAACGAAAGGAAAACGTTCTACGACTCGGGGCGTGGAATGTCAGAAGCTTGAACGTGGTAGGGAAACTAGAAAATCTGAAAAGGGAAATGCAAAGGCTCAATCTAGATATAGTAGGGGTCAGTGAAGTGAAGTGGAAGGAAGACAAGGATTTCTGGTCAGATGAGTATCGGGTAATATCAACAGCAGCAGAAAATGGTATAACAGCTGTAGGATTGGTTATGAATAGGAAGGTAGGGCAGAGGGTGTGTTACTGTGAACAGTTCAGTGACTGGGTTGATCTAATAAGAATCGACAGTAGACCAACACCGACAACGATAGTTCAGGTATACATGCCGACGTCGCAAGCTGAAGATGAACAGATAGAGAAAGTGTATGAGGATATACAAAGGGTAACGCAGTATGTAAAGGGGGACGAAAATCTAATAGTCATGGGCGACTGGAATGCAGTTGTAGGGGAAGGAGTAGAAGAAAAGGTTACAAGAGAATATGGGCTTGGGACAAGGAATGAAAGAGGAGAAATACTAATTGAGTTCTGTAACAAGTTTCAGCCAGTAATAGCGAATACCCTGTTCAAGAATCACAAGAGGAGGAGGTATACTTGGAAAAGGCCGGGAGATACGGGAAGATTTCAATTAGATGACATCATGGTCAGACAGAGATTCCGAAATCAGATATTGGATTGTAAGGCGTACCCAGGAGCAGATATAGACTCAGATCACAATATAGTAGTGATGAAGAGTAGGCTGAAGTTCAAGACATTAGTGAGGAAGAATCAATACGGAAAGAAGTGGGATACGGAAGTACTAAGGAATGACGAGATACGTTTGAAGTTCTCTAACGCTATAGATACACTAATAAGGAATAACGCAGTAGGCAGTACAGTTGAAGAGGAATGGACATCTCTAAAAAGGGCCATCACAGAAGTTGGGAAGAAAACATAGGTACAAACAAGGTAGCTGCGAAGAAACCATGGGTAACAGAAGAAATACTTCAGTTGATTGATGAAAGGAGGAAGTACAAACATGTTCCGGGAAAATCAGCAATACAGAAATACAAGTCGCTGAGGAATGAAAGAAATAGGAAGTGCAGGGAAACTAAAACGAAATGGCTGCAGGAAAAATGTGAAGACATCGAAAAAGATTTGATTGTCGGAAGGACAGACTCAGCATACAGGAAAGTCAAAACAACCTTTGGTGACATTAAAAGCAGCGGTGGTAACATTAAGAGTGCAACGGGAATTCCACTGTTAAATGCAGAGGAGAGAGCAGATAGGTGGAAAGAATACATTGAAAGCCTCTATGAGGGTGAAGATTTGTCTGATGTGATAGAAGAAGAAACAGGAGTCGATTTAGAGGAGATAGGGGATCCAGTATTAGAATCGGAATGTAAATGAGCTTTGGAGGGCTTACGGTCAAATAAGGCAGAAGGGATAGATAACATTCCATCAGAATTTCTAAAATCGTTGGGAGAAGTGGCAACAAAACGACTATTCACGTTCGTGTGTAGAATATATGAGTCTGGCGACATACCATCTGACTTTCGGAAAAGCATCATCCACACAATTCCGAAGACGGCAAGAGCTGACAAGTGCGAGAATTATCGCACAATCAGCCTAACAGCTCACGCATCGAAGCTGCTTACAAGAATAATATACAGAGGAATGGAAGAGAAAATTCAGAATGCGCTAGGTGACGATCAGTTTGGCTTTAGGAAAAGTAAAGGGACGAGAGAGGCAATTCTGACGTTACGGCTAATAATGGAAGCAAGGCTAAAGAAAAATCAAGACACTTTCACAGGATTTGTCGACTGGAAAAAGCGTTCGACAATATAAACTGGTGCCAGCTGTTCGAGATTCTGAAAAAAGTTGGGGTAAGCTATAGGGAGAGACGGGTCATATACAATATGTACAACAACCAAGAGGGAATACTACGAGTGGACGATCAAGAACGAAGTGCTCGTATTAAGAAGGGTGTAAGACAAGGCTGTAGCCTTTCGCCCCTACTCTTCAATCTGTACATCGAGGAAGCAATGATGGAAATAAAAGAAAGGTTCAGGAGTGGAATTAAAATACAAGGTGAAAGGATATCAATGATACGATTCGCTGATGACATTGCTATCCTGAGTGAAAGTGAAGAAGAATTAAATGATCTGCTGAACGGAATGAACAGTCTATTGAGTACACAGTATGGTTTGAGAGTAAATCGGAGGAAGACGAAGTTAATGAGAAGTAGTATAAATGAGAACAGCGAGAAACTTAACATCTGGATTGATGGTCACGATGTCAATGAAGTTAAGGAATTCTGCTACCTTGGCAGTAAAATAACCAATGACGGACGGAGCAAGGAGGACATCAAAAGCAGACTCGCTATGGCAAAAAGGCTTTTCTGGCCAAGAGAAGTCTACTAATATCAAATACCGGCCTTAATTTGAGGAAGAAATTTCTGAGGATGTACGTCTGCAGTACAGCATTGTATGGTAGTGAAAGATGGACTGTGGGAAAACCGGAACAGAAGAGAATCGAAGCATTTGAGATGTGGTGCTATAGACGAATGTTGAAAATTAGGTGGACTGATAAGGTAAGGAATGAGGAGGTTCTACGCAGAATCGGAGAGGAAAGGAATATGTGGAAAACACTGATATGGAGAAGGGACAGGATGATAGGACATCTGCTAAGACATGAGGGAATGACTTCCATGGTACTAGAGGGAGCTGTAGAGGGCAAAAACTGTAGAGGAAGACAGAGATTGGAATACGTCAAGCAAATAATTGAGGACGTAGGTTGCAAGTGCTACTCTGAGATGAAGAGGTTAGCACAGGAAAGGAATTCGTGGCGGGCCGCATCAAACCAGTCAGTAGACTGATGACAAAAAAAAAAAAAAAAAAAAAAAATATATATATATATATATATATATATATCGTATGGTATTTCAGTAATTCACTATATATTTTATATTTACCAGCGATCACGTAACATTCTGTAGGCTCTAGATAAACTGGTATTAAAACCTGCCCTGTTTTCTGGTTCGACTCGCCCGTTTGAAAGTATTATAAAAGTATAACATGGCAATATTTAATTCCCACTCTGTTATTTTTCTTTCCTTTGACTAATCGCGCTGAAGACAGATGTTTTATATCCTATGAGTAAATGCTGTTAATACTGGCAATATATAGTGCATGGTGATTATTTACAACGAAACGTTATGTAATGAACTTGTAACTCACTATGAAAAGGAATTACGAAGTCAAGGGTAAAGATAATATAACAACAGGGAAAACTGAAGTGTATGGTGTATTCACATTTGTATCTGGGAGGCAATAAATTGAGGCTGAAACCTGATGGTAGTCATGGGAAGGCACGATCCGGTTACGATTGTGAACGAGGCCGTAATCAGTTATTATTGGTTGCCTTATACAATTACACACAATTTATTTTAAACCGATGGAAGACACTATTATGAAATATAAGACGTATCACCTGATACCGTCCCCACTACCGATCTAGATGGTGCAATGGTGAAGGTATTAGACTCGCATTCGAGTGGAACGGGTTTCAGATCGACCATTGATTTAGGTTTTCCATAGTTTCAGTTAATAATTATAAGGAAATGCTATGGTTGTTGCTTTGAATGCTCATTGTTTATGCTTCCTCCGGCATGGCCAAGAGGCGGGAATGCTCATGATTATACTCGAAAGAGGTCACCCACATTCTAGTACCGCGCGCTGCGGAATTTGAATCCCCACCAGACATCATGGACGTGGAAGACCCGTAGAGATCTCGGCACCATCGCGCCGTAAGCTGTGGCAGCGCGCGCCTCCTGGCCCGCATTTAGTGTGAGGGCGCGACAGTGGAACACGTGGTTGCAGCGGCCAATAGCGGCGTCCCCGATCATGTATTTAAGCGCCTGCCTCTCTCTCTCTCTCTCTCAGCCTGCGGTCTAACCTTGCGTGTGTCTCAGGATATATCGCCTCACCTTAAACAGCGTATTTACTTTCGTGTTTTCTTTACGAGTGGACGTGGTTGTCTACTTAGATTTTATAGACTCTGTTATTTCGTTCTTGTTGTTGTTCGTTCTGTCCTTCATTGGTCGCGTCCGTCCTCTCCGGTTGTCTTGTTGCTCGCAGGCCGCTCCGCGGGTTCCACAGCGCTTTCCTTCCCGTCAGCCCTGCGACAACATTTTGGCGATGAGGTAAAAGGTGGTCGTTGTTAGTATGGAGGCGAAGTTGGTCTGTCTGCTGGAGCAACAGCAGCAGCTCATATAGCAACAGCAGCTCCAGTTAGACATCTTACTAAAGTCGATGCAGTTGGTAACAGACAAAGTCGATGCCTGGGACAGCTTCAGAGTCTTCGGGTGTGTGATGCTTTGCCACATACAACGTCGTTTCCACCCTTTAATGACGCTAACGAGGACTGGGAAACCTACTTACATCGGCTGAAACAACATTTCACGGCTTTTCAAGTCACAGACGACTCCTTGCTGCCTTCGTTGTTTTTGTCTTGGGCTTCCCTGGACGCGTTCTTTCTTCTCCGCAAGTTGGCACTGTTGTCCGATCCTGTGGCTCTCTCTTTCCAGGAGATCTGCCTTTTGCTGACAAACTATTATTCCCAACGCTACCATGTGGTCGCCTCTCGGCTGGAGTTCCACCAGTACCATAAACAGCCTGGTCAATCGTATCATTCCTAGGTCACCGACTTGCATCATCTCAGCCGTCGATGCGATTTTACGTGCACCAATCAGCAGTGTAAGGCTTCGTATGTGGACTCCCTGATCCGGGATGTGATGGTTCAGCTGGCTCTCCATCCTGAGGTCTGTACTGTGGCGTTGAAACTCGACAACCTCTCCTTGGAAGAGATTCTCCGCATTGCCCACTCCTTTGAAATTACTCAAGCAGCTAACGAGCGTCTCATGGCGCGACCGCAGGTGGCGGCGGTCGCGGCGTCACGGCGGGTTTCGCCCTCGCGACGTCGACGTAGCCTGGCCAACAGAGGCCATAGCCGTTTAGACTCCTCATTGACCGACGTCTCTATGGCATCGGCTCCTTCTGTCGCCCCTCGTCGCTGTTCGCGCGGCCCATTTCCATCTTGCCCACAGTGCTTTACTGCACATTTGAGGGCTGATTGAACCCACCGCTGGAAAATGTGCACGCTGTGTATCAAGGAGGACCACATCCGATCGGTTTCTCGTAATCGATCGACTCGCTCCAGTCCTACCCCTCCTGGGCCTCAAGATACAGTCCATGCTCTGCAATCGGTCGTCCCACAGCACGACCCATCAGCGCAGAAGCTTTTCCTCACGCTCCGCATTTTCACTGAGGATGTCAGTTTTCAGGTCGACACTGGGGCCACCGTCTCCCTGTTAATATGGCGATATATACCCAGCTGGGTTCGCCTGCGTTGTCGCCTCCCTCTCGCCGTTTGGTCGCGTACAGAGACGGTTCCATTCTCCTTCGAGGGCAGTTCGTCGTCCTGCCGACGTACAAGTGTGTTCCCCGGCTCCTTACCCTCTTTGTCATCGGCCATCCGTTGGCTTCGAATATTTTTTGCCTGGATGCGTCTCAATTGATTGGCTTTCCAATTTCCGACGAAGTTAAGGTCGTTTCCATGGCTTTTCCCTTTCAGGGGTTGGACGATCTGTGCTCCACTTTGGTGTCGTTGTTTGCACCGGATCATGGATGTGCTTCCGGCCTTCAGGCGCACATCACCCTACAGCCGGATGCACAGCCTCGCTTTTTCCAGGCTCGGCCCCTGCCGGTGGTCTTACGGCCAGCGATGAAGCAGGAACTTGATCAACTCCATGCCGCTGGCGTGTTGGAGCCTGTAAACTTACAGTGCATGGGCGACACCACTGGTGGTCATATTGAAACCCAATGGGTCCCTTCGGCTGTGTGGGGACTTCGGCGCTACAGTCAATGCTCAGTCCCTCGTTGACACTTACCCCATTCCCCGACAGGAAGACCTTCTTGCCAAGCTTGCCGGGGAAGAGTAGTTTTCCAAGATCGACCTGGCTGAGGCATACCACCAGTTGCCCTTGGATGCCAAATCTCGTACCATCATGGTTATCAACACGCCTTTCGAATTGTATAAGTACAAGCGCCTTCCCTTTGGTGTCTCTTCGACGCCGGCCATTTTCTAGGGATTCCTGGAGCAGCTTACACATCCCATCCCTGCCTGTGTTAATTATCTGGATGACATCTTGGTCACCGGGTGTTCTCGCCAGGAACATTTGCAAAACCTCAGCGCCTTATTTCAAGCTCTGCACTCTGCTGGTTTACGCTGTTGGCTGGACAAGTGTTGTTTTTTTTTTCAACCGGAAGTGGAATACTTAGACCACTGGATCAGCAAAGATGGCATTCGCCCTTCGGGTCGTAATATCGTGGCCATTGAGACCCTTCCTCGTCCCAAGGACTTATCGGAACTCCAGGTGTTTTTGATAAACTTGGGCCGGAAAGGGGTACCTTTTGATCGGACTTCTGCCTGTGACCAGGCTTTTCTCCGTTTAAAGGCGATGCTGAAGTCCGCCCTTACCTTACTCCCTTTTCTCCGGTCCGGCCCTTGGTTGTGGTGGCTGATGCGTCGGCATACGGCATTGGGGCCGCCCTCGCGCACCGGTATGCCGATGGCGCCGAACAACCCATCGCTTATGCCTCTGAGACGTTGACCCCAGCACAACGGAACTACTCCCAGATTGAAAAGGAGGCTCTGGCGATCGTGTTCGCTGTCCAAAATTTTCACACCGATCTCTTTGGGGTAAAGTTCAGCCTCCTGACGGACCATAAACACTTGGTTACACTTTTTGGACCCCACTCTCACCTTCCAGAGCGGACGGCTCAACATCTCCAGCACTGGGCATTGTTTTTACATAATTACGCTTACAGCATCTGGTATAAGTACACCGCCCACCATACTAATGCAGACGCTTTGTCACGTCTCCCAGCAGGTCCTGATCCTGCCTTTGACCAACAGGAGGTCCTATGCTTTCACATTGATTCTGCCCGCCGGGATGCGCTGGACGGTCTGCCTCTTATGACTGCTCACATTGCTGTGGCTACCCACCGTGACCCTGTCTTGCGGTAGGATCTCAACTACGTGCTCCACTGGTGGCTGTCCTACGTAACTCGTCAAATGCAATCCAATTTCAGCCCCTGGCGCCACCTGTCCCACAGGATCTCTGTGGTCGATGATGTCCTTCTGTTGGCCACGGAGTCGAATGACCATTGGGTGGTCATCCCTCCGGAATTGCGGCTTTGAGTCCTCAGTTTGTTACACCGCAGGCACTGGGGTATGTCCCATATGAAAGTTTAAGCTCGCCGGCATATGTATTGGCCCAGCATCGATGACGATATTGAGCACCTGGTCTGTGGATGAACTGACTGTAAGCGTCACCAGGCGAGTCCCCGTCAGTCATTTTCACCCTGGCCTGTGCCGGCCCTGGGATCGCATCCATATCGATTTTGCAGGCCCATTTTTGGGGTCCATGTGGTTACTCTTCGTTGATGCCTACTCCAAATACCCATTTGTTGTCCGAATGGCATCCACCACCACGGAGGCTGCACTCACGGCCCTGGGCCAGGTTCTCGCCATCGAGGGTCTGCCGCACACATTGGTCTCCGATTATGGTCCCCAATTCACGGCATCCTCCTTCCATGGCTTCTGTCAGGCCAACGGTATCAAACATATCTGTAGTCCCCCTTTCCACCCTTCTTCCAATGGCGCGGCAGAGAGGCTTGTCTGCACTTTTAAACAACAGTTGACTAAGGCGATCAACACATCTCCCAGCACGTCGGCCCTCACCCTGTTTTTGAGCACCTATCACACTACGCCAATTGACGGGTGCAGTCCGGCAGAGCTCCTTCATGGGCACAGCCGCGGACCCTGCTACGTTTGCTGATGCCATCCTCCTCCCGCCCCCATTCCCGGCCCTCGCAGAGGTATGCACCTGGCACGGCTGTGTGGGTACGGGAATACGGGCGCAAGGCGGGTTGGATACCCGCAACGGTCGTTGCGGCCCATGGGAGGCGTGTGACGTCGGTGCACGCGTCGAAATGTTTGGAGCGCCGCCATGATAATCAGCTCCGCCCGTGTGCCGCCACGGGACTCGCGCCGCCGCTTCTTTCCCTAACTCCTTCAGGTACAGACGTGGTCCTCGAGTCACCATCCCGGCCCCCAGTTGCCGTCTCCGCGAGAGCCTGCCTCCGGGAGGATCGGCGGCTCCCGCCCCCAACCTGGATCGGCTGTCGTGGATACCTCGGGCGTCCCTTCCTCCCCGCCCATAGCGGCTGATGAGCCTGGTTCCTCTTCCCACTGCCACCCACCTCGGCACCATCCGCGGCGTTTCCGCCCCTACGCGCAAGATTCAGGTGGGAGGCATCTGGTATTGCGCGCCGCGGAATTTGAATCCCCGCCAGACATCATGGATGTCGAAGACCCCTAGAGGTCTCTCCACCACCGCGCCATAAGCTGCGGCGGCGCGCGCCTCCTGTCCCACATTTAGAGTGAGGGCGCCACAATGGAACACGTGGTTGCAGCGGCCAATAGCGGCCTGCCTCTAGCTCAGCCTGCAGTCTAGCCTTGCGTACGTCTCAGGACATATCGCTTCGCCTTAGACGGCGAATTTACTTCCGTGCTTTGTTTACGAGTGGATATGGTTGTGTAGTTAGGTTTTCTTGACTCCGTTGTTCCGTCGTGTTGTTGTCGTAAGGTCCTTCGTTGGTCGTGTCCGTCCTCTCCCGTTGTGTTGTTGTTCGCGGGTCGCTCCGCAGGTCCCGCCGCGTTTTCCGTCACTTTAACCCCACGACTGTTACGGTCGCCGTTACAACACATTTTTTTTGGGCAGCTGTGACCATATTATTTTTGGTGGAGACTTCAGCTGTCTGTAGTCCCATAAGCATCAACATCCACATGCCACAAACTCAAGATGGTAGTGCACGACCTGAACGTTACTGATACTTGGGACCACGTGCACAGTGATCGACCTGACTATGCTTATGTCACCAGCCATCTAGCGAGTCGTTTCGACCAAATTATATGGTTTCTAGGGACTTCCAGCTGCCTGAGTTATGGCCTACAGACTTCTCTGATGATATTGCCTAAATTTGCAGCTTCACTTCAGCAGCAGAGAGTGAATTGCAGCGGAGGCACTTGGAAGCTTTATCTCCCGGGTCTGCAGTGTAAGAATAGCACAGAGACGACTTGGAACATCTGTGAGAGAAGACTTCCTTAGACTCTCTGGTGGTGGCTGGTCTGCGGAAAGCCCACTTTACGTCGATTGATGATAAATTACGGTCGCGAAGAAAAACAATGGCATCGACATACCAAGAAGTACTGTTTCAAAAGTTCTCATACCGTTCCCCTTCTGTTCTACGACAGGTTGAAATTGAACGCACTAACACTAGAGATAATTTCGCTTACGTAACGATACGTGCAAGATCCTGCGAAACTCAGCTCGCTCTGTTTCTCCTTGAGATCCACAGGGCGGTGGACAACGGCGCCCAGGTTGATGCCGTGTTCCTTGATTTCAGGAAGGCATTTGACACCGTCACGCATTGCCGTTCAATGAAAAAAAAAAAACGAGTTTACGGAGTATCGGAGCAGACTTACCATTGGGTTCAAGACTTTCTAGCAAATAGAATACAACACGTCGCTCTTAATGGAACTAAATCGACAGATGTAAAGGTAACACCCGGAGTACCACAGGTAAGTGTGATAGGACCGTTACTGTTTACAACATATATAAATGATCTAGTAGAAAGCTATTCGCAATAATGCAGTTGTCTATACCAAAGTAGCGACGGCAGAATGTAGTAAGAATTTGCAGGACGACCTGCAGAGAACTGATGAATGGTGCAAGCTCTGGCAATTGACCCTGAACGTTACTAAATGTAATATACCGCGTGTACATAGGAAAAGAAATTCAATACTGTACAGCTCCACTACTGATGACAAACAGCTGCAGACAGCGTCTGTCGTAAAATATGTAGACGTAAGTATCCAGAGCGACTTTAAGTGGAACGACCACATAAAACAGATAGTGGGAAAAAACAGACACCAGGCTGAGATTCATCGGAAGAATCTTAAGGAAATGTAATTTATCCACGAAAGAAGTGGCTTATAAGGCGCTTGTTCGCCCGATTCTTGAGTATTGTTTATCTATCTGCAATTGCTATCAGAGAACACTGATGGAGAAGGTAGAGAAAATCCAACGAAGAGCGGCGCATTTCGTCACGGGATCGTTTAGCTGGCGAAAGAGCGTTACAGAGATACTAAACAAGCTTCACTGTCAGATGTGCACCACGGAGAGATTTCCTACTGAAATTGCGGGACAGCGCTTTTCAGGAGGAGTCGCGCAACATATTACTTCCCCCCACATACATCTTGCGTATTGACCAGGAGGAGAAAATTCAAGAAATTAGAGCCAGTACAGAGGCTTACCAACAATCATCACTACGCGCGAGTGGAACAGGGTTGGAGAGATCAGATAGTCGTATAGAAAGTACCCTCCGCCACACACCAAATGGTGGATTGTGGAGTGTGGTGTAGATGTATATGAAAAGTTACACTCCTTGTGACTGATCGGACAAGTTGATATCAAAGGCAGAGCAAATCCCCACCTGTGTGTCAATATTTAGGTTCTTTGTGGTTATCGTAAATCGCTTAATGCAGGTGCTGGTGATATTCCTCGAAAATAGATATGTTAAATTCACTTTTCCATTTCGAATTGTTGCTCTATCTATGACGCCATCGTCGTTGATGGGATACTACCTTCCAATACAACTGAGGCTGAGGAGCATGACTTGAAGTTATCTGCTCCTCACTTCTAAAATTCAAATAATTTATTTTTTAGCTCTGTTACTCGTATTTTTCACAAAATTGAAGTAATCATTGTAAATCTAGCTGTACCTAAATAGCAGATTATAAATCCAAAAGCACGAGGTTCGAATCTTCATCGAATCTAAATTTCCGTATATTATTTCACGTAACTTTGGTATATGACATTACTTCGTTCATGTTTCTCCTTCGTTCTCCCGTAAGTTGCTAGGTAATGCTCTACTTTCTGTAGCAGTCCAAGTGTTATACATCGCGTCGCACGTCACAATGACTTTTCGGAATGGAATACAGGACAGCTAAACAGAGAACCAGCTCCTCAACCACCATATAATCATAAAGGCAGTGAGAATAATAACATGATTTTTTAAAAGAAGGTGTACAGTAGCCGAAAGCGTCGTCTCAATGGCGTGCGATGCTTTCAGACAGTCAAACACCTGTAAGCACAAGACGGATGGCGTGCTGGTTGTGTACGGACGTCGACCGTCAGAGGCGCTTCTATCAGCGGCCTTGCGGCCGAATCAGCACCAACGCTTCGCCAACAGTAAAGACGCGCAAGCGCCTAGCTCCAGCAGTCGGTGGCAGTAGGTCGGGAATGAAGGACCCTCAGGTGTCTGCAAACTGAGGATCCGCAAGTGAAGTCAGGTAAGTCAGCTAACAGTAGGTCCCCAGCTAGAAGACATAAGTTTAGCACCAGACATCATCAAGACTAGGCTAACCCATAGACCCGTGGCTAACAGATGCAGCTTGTAGTAGTAGTGGAAGCTGGTGTCGAAGAGTGGCGCGGGGTACTTATCAGTGCAGGTTGTACTGTATGGCCAGTACTGGAAGTAGACTAGCTCCTGTTGTGACCGGACGTCACTTTTGATTATGTGCGCCACAGATGCGACACAGCGCCTGCCTCCAGTCATAGCGTAACCGAGACGACCACTGCGGCCTGGCCGTTATATCATGCTGCTTCAAGAATGTTCCAGCAGCGGCACCAGCGGCACGCCTTGACGTGTGGTAGCCAACTCACTTAGTGCCTAAGTGCACATCAGCTCAGCACCTTTTCAGCTTTTGGCATTGGAAGGCACTGAGAGCCTTCTGGTTCGCCTGACAGTCAGTTACACACACTGGTATGGAAAGATAGTGGTGTAACGTTGCTCCCCTGTTTAGAAGATCTACATCTACATCTACATCTACATTGTTACTCTGCAATTCACACTTAGGTGCCTGGCATAGGGTTCAACGAACCATTTTCATACTACTTCTCTACCATTCCACTCTCGAATGGCGCGTGGGAAAAAGGAACACCTAAATCTTTCCGTTCGAGCTCTGATTTCTCTTATTTTATTATGATAATCATATCTCCCTACGTAGGTGGGTGTCAAAAAAATATTTTCGCATTCAGAAGAGAAAGCTGGTGATTGAAATTTCGTAAATAGATCTCGCCGCAAAGAAAACCGCCTTTGTTTCAGTGACTGCCACTCCAACTCGTGTATCATATCAGTGACACTCTCACTCCTATTGCGCGATAACACGAAACGGGCTGTCCTTCTTTTCACTTTTTCGATGTCCTCCGTCAGTCCTACCTGGTGAAGATCTCACACCGCGCAGTAATATTCCAGCAGAGGACGGACAAGTGTAATGTAGGCTGTCTCTTTAGTGGGTTTGTCGCATCTTCTGTTCTGCCAATTCTGCCAACAAAGCGCAGTCTTTGTGTCGCCTTCCCCACAATATTATCTATGTGGTCATTCCAATTTAAGTTGCTCGTAATTGTAATTCCTCGGTATTTAGTCGAATTGACAGCCCTTAGATTTGTGCGATTTATTGTATACCCAAAATTTGTCGGATTTCCTTTAGTACCCATGTGGATGACCTCGTACTTTTCGTTGTTTAGCGCCAATTGCTACTTTTCGCACCATGCAGAAATTCTCTCTGGATCATTTTGTAACTGAAATCGATAGTCTGATGATTTTACTAGACGGTAAATCTCCAAACAATCTAAGGGGGCTGCTCAAATTATCACCTAGATCATTTATGTACTCGTAAATCAGGAACAGCAGAGGACCTATGACACTATCTTGCGGAAAGCCAGATATCACTTCTGTTCTTCTCGATGATTTACCATCTATCACTACGAGCTGTGACCTCTCTGAGAGGAAATCACGAATCCATTCACACAACTGAGACGATACAGCATATGCACACGAATTTGATTAATAGTCGCTTGTGAGGAACGGTATCAAAAGTCTTCTGGAAATCTAGGAATATGGAATAGTTCTGAGATCCCTTGTCGACAGCACTCATTACTCCATGGGAATAAAGAGCTAGCTGTGTTGCACAAGAACGATATTTTCTGAATCCGTGTTGGTTATGTATCAATAAGTCGTTTTCTTCAAGGTGATTCATAATGTTCGAGTACAGCATATGCTCCAAATTCCTACTGCAAATTGAGATCAGTTATATGGGTCTGTAATTCAATGGGTTACTCCTATTTCCTTTCTCGAATATTCGTGTGACTTGTGCTACTTTCCAGTATTTAGGAACAGACCTTTCGTCAGGTGAGCGATAGTATATGATTGCTAAGAAAGGCGATATTGTGTCTCTATACTCTGAAAGCAGCCTGACTGGTATACCATCTGGACCGGAAGACTTGCCTTTCTTAAGTGATTTGTTTCGCAACACCTAAGATATCTACTTTTATTTCACTCATGCTAACAGCTGTTCTCGTTTCGAATTGTGGAATGTTTACTTCAGCTTCTTTCGTGAAGGAATTATGGAAAACTGTATTTAATAACTCCGCTTTAGTGGCACCATCATCGGTAACATTTCTATCGCTATCGCGCAGTGACGGTATTGACTGTTTTTTGCCACTGGTGTACTTTACATACGACCAGAATCTCTTTGGGTTTTCTGTCATATTTTGAGACAATGTTTCGTTGTGGAAACTATTAAAAGCGTCTCGCATAGACGTCCGCACTAAATTTCGAGCTTCCGTGAAACTTAGCCAGTCTTGGGGATATTGCGTTCTTCTGAATTTGGCATGCTTTTTTCGTTGCTTCTGCAACAGTGTTCTGACGTGTTTTGTGTACCATGGTGGATCAGTCCAGTCTCTTCTTAACTTATGCGGTCTGAGTCCATCTATTGCTATCGTTACTTTATCTTTGAATTTGAGCCATATCTGGTTTACACTTACATAATTAACGTGGAAGGAATGGAGACTCTCTCTTAGGAAGGCATCAAGCGAATTTTTATCTGCTCTTTTAAACAGATATATTTTGCATTTTTAGTGGTTTTCGTTTATATGGTTTTGAGCCTCGCTCCTACAATGACCTTGTGTTCACTAATCCCTGTATCCGTCATGACGCTATCTATTAGATCAGGATTATATGTGGTTATGAGGTCAAGTGTGTTTTCGCAACCATTTACAATTCGTGTGGGCTCATGAACTAATTGTTCAAAGTAATTCTCAGAGAAAGCATTTAGTACAATTTCGGAAGATGTTTTCTGTCTACCACCGACTTTGAATATGTATTTTCGCCAACAAATCGATGGTAGGTGGAAGTCTCCACCAATTTATAACTATATGAGTGGGGTACTTATTTGTAATGAGGTTCAAGTTTTCTTTGAACCGTTTAACTATTACATCATCTGTGTCGGGGGGTCGGTAGAAGGAGCCAATTATTATTTTGGTATGGCTGTTGTGTATAACCTCTACCCATAGTAATTCGCAGGAACTATCTATTTCAACTTCACTACAAGATAAACTACTACCAACAGACACAAACACACCAAACACCACCGCCTACTTTATTTAGTCTATCCGTTCTGAACCCGGTTTGCGCCTCTTTAAAAATTTCGGCAAAATTTTTCTCCGGCTTTAGCTAACTTTCTGTTTCTATAACGATTTCAGCTTCAGTGCTTTCTGTCAGCGCTTGAAACTTTGATACTTTTCCAACACAACTAGGACGATTTACAACTACAACCACGACTGTTGCTTGGCCGATTCTTGTCGTTTCTTTGCTCTGTACCCACTGAGACTGGAGCTCTTTTTGATCTTTCCCGAGACTGTCTAACCTAAAAAACTGCCCAGTAAACGCTACACGGCCCCTGCTGCCTGTGTAACCGCCTCCTGTGTATAGTGGACACCTGACCTGTTTAGCGGAACCCGAAACCCAACCACCCTAAGGCGCAAGTCGAGGAATCGGCCCACCGAATGATAGACTAGTATTAATTCTGAAAAATCACTTAACAGAACGTCTTCAATTTTTTGAAATTTGTGCACACTTGTCGCTCTAGTTGCTTTTATGCTCACTCCAGTTTACAAAGTTCGGTGACTGATATACTCAAGGAACACTTATTTGCTGATGATGGCCCATCTGGTTGGTCATAAGGTTTAGAGGAAGCTGAGGCGATTGAGTGGTTTCCTGCCATAATAACGAGTATATATAGACTGCACAGACAATAAACAAAATCATGATGATACGTGAGGTTAAAACTTCTATTGCTACGACATTTTGCAATATAGGTGGACATGCTGAAGCTTTTCTTCTACACTGGTACTCCGTTGCTCTGCCCTAGTATCAATTTGTCCAGAGATTTAAAGAGGTGGTGTTGCAAAGTACTCTTCAGACAGATCAGGTTTTGGGCAGGTATTATCTCTAAAGGTTGGTCTGGACACTAAAAGGCTGACATGTTATGTTTAGAACCATAGCACCTGTAATGGTTGCTGGTGCGAGAAGTTGTCCCCAAAATGTAGCAACTAGTACGGTTTATCAGTTTGCCACTACCTTACAACTCCAACCATTCTGTAGACTTAGGTCGCCCCTGCTCATAACAACTCACCTTAACTACCACTGAATCTTGTTCGGAATATACCCAGTGTGGACCCGTTTTATGGAGATAGGGTTTTGGTGCTAGGATATCCCACAGGAGTCCTGCTTCTCTTCATCCTAAGAATAATTCTACCTCACATTTTACTGTGGATGTCTGGATCACTGGAATAGGCATACTGTGTCTTTCTCTCAGTGACAGCGACAAAGTTCTTCTGCTGATATGAGTGAATGGTTTTTCCCTCCTGCAGCAAACAATTGTAATTCTTTTTCTCCGATCTGCACGAATTTTCCCAAAGATCCCATCTCTGAGGGTGTGAGTGAATTGTGTGGTGTGTGTACTGGGCATTGATGCTTACTGTTAGGAGTTGGATTAGCACATGAAGGTGTGCGCAGTCGATTCTGACGTACACTGTAACGAAGGGGCGAGAAAAAGCGTTTTCTCTTCAGCAGAAGCAATAAAATTTTGTGCCTTATGTAGACCGGCTAGAAACTCTCTGTGACAACACGATCGGGGTTAATTTTTCATTTACCGTCTGGAGTACTGCTTCCTGCGACTCTGCTATCTCAACTCGGGTATCTCATACACTGTCAGCAAGTGTGACCGAACGATGTGGAGCAGTATTTAGCATACTGGACTCGCATGCGGGAGTACGACGGTTCAAATCCCCGTCTGGCTATCCAGATTTAGGGTTCCATTCATTCCCTGAATCGCTTAAGGCAGATGCCGGGATGATTCCTTTGAAAGGATTAGGCTGATTTCCTTGTGTACCATTTCTTAATCCGAGCCTGTGCTCCGTCTCTATTATCGCACTGTTGACAAGACGTTTCGCAGTAATTTTTCTTTTTCTGGTACCTTTTGGCCAGATTCAGAGATGGCTGGAACATAGAATGAGTTCGTGTAGAAATCAGAAGGGAGATATGAAAGAATGTTGGAAAACTTAGTTCAAGACCTTAGTTCACTTTGTAAGTGACGTGCACTTAAGTGGTGTTTATGAAATGAGTGCAGCCCTGAGCTATATCCAGATGATAAAAGAGCCACACGCAAATGGACATGCTATTTGACATTAAAATCAAAGTAAAAAATTGGGTCGCCAGCAACTCTAGCCACACGACAAACACAATGTTCGACTGAGGTGGAAAATTAATTAATTTAGTAATAAGAAAAAACTCATAAAAGACCATTCATTGTAATTTCACCCATGAAAATGGAATGCAATTATTAATATGATCCAGGGATTGTTCACAAGAACCAGATATTAAAATAAAGTAAAAAGTATGTGAACACTGCCTATAAGAGCAGTTTGCTGCAACATTCCTGAAAACAAGATCTATCGTAAAGAATTTGTTTTAAATAGAAAGGGAACACATATTATTGGACCTGTGCACATGGAAATGCTATGGATGGGCTAAGAAGGAAAGTACAAGGTAAATGGCATAGATAAAGGAGACTAAGATCGGTACACTGGATAAGGCTCAAAACAAAATTGTTTATCTCTTAAGACATTGATATAAGAGATCTATATAACTACTGTTGCCTGGTAACTACGCACGATTGCTTGTGAGACGCTATACGGTTCACAAGAGAATCTCATAATTTAGACTCGCGGTCGTAATTGGGGGGGACGGGAAAGTTATAATACTCGCATTCAGTCCGACATTCACTCAAAGAACAACAAGTACGGCATCAACACCATCATGCAACGAAGCTACGAGGTTTGTTCCGCTGTGTTGAGAAATTATTAAATAAAAGAGTAGATCTGAACATCACGGTTGCATTTAAAGTTGAGCCTTGGGTTGGAGAAACAGCCTCAACGAGTGCCATACATACACGCTTACGCGCTTAACATGAAATCACGAACCCCAAGCGCAGTTGTATAATCCGGACAAGATATATGTAATATTCCGAAATTAGGGCGACAAGTGAACTCGAGGACAGAGACAGGGGGTCACAGGGAAGTTAGGCTCACAGTTAAGTCACGTGGTTCGTGGAGATACAATTTCTACATACCGTGGCCAAATTTTAACGATATTAAGCCACGCAGCTGCGAACAATTAACATTTTACAGAAAACACATTTGAAGAGGCAAAGGGCAATGGCAGAGGGCCAACAAACTCTTCCATTAACCCACGTGGGCGGTTTCCAGCGGACGTACAGTAATGAAAACAATAAAATTCACAAAGAGGCAAAAATTATCAAGATTCGGAAAAGATTAAAATGCATATACACGCAGTCGTAGGCACATAAACATTCACACTGAACCGAGGGCGCACTTCCTATGTGAGATCGCTCCGACATATGCAACACCTTTGTGCTACGTTTTTATTACGCACCAAAGTCTGCATTAGGAATCAAACTGAAAGTCTACAAAAGCCCTGCATTCTTTGCTGCGACCCAGCAAAACAATCTTTATAAGGCAAAAAGCAAGGCCAAAAACTAAAAGCTCCCTTCTCGCTATGAGACAACGCGCCACGCGGTTAAATAAACTCACCATTCTTCGAAGAAACCTCGGCTGTAGACCCTCGGAGAGCCTGTAGCAGACTGCCCATCTCACACTAAAACTTCTCCCACACAACACCGTGGCCAGGAAAATCCAGAGTTGAGGCTTCCACCACCAGTCTAACAACGGTAACTTTCCCACAAACGAAACGAACCTCTTTGCCTACCTGAAAACTACAAGGGCCATTCTGTAAGGCTACCGCTGATTCTCTGCAGCACAAGAAACCACCGTACCGCAAAATGAAACATACCCACATTCACTCACTCACGCATGCCAGAGAGTTTCAGAATAGGAGAACAAGGGATAAACATTTTATGGAATCATAGCCGTGAGTTGGGTTACACATAAAAACCTGGAAGACTTGCAAGTCTGAAAAGAACCAACATAACAGCCATATGATGCATGCAAACCGTAGAAAGAAACAGGCTACGTCTAGATTGAACCATAGCTGAGTCTTCTCTGGTACGAAATTTAGCAACAAAAACACCCGAATTGTTCTGTAGGATGCAAAGTGCGCTGGAAAGCAAATAAAATGATAATGAAATGGGACTATAGTACTCTTTCAATTTGAATCAACCTCTTGATTAATTAACACAGATTAAAAAGTAAAAAAGAAGGTTATGTGAAAGGATAATGTGGTGTCAACGTTCGATACCACACTTGTTAGGGGTTGCAGATATCGACCGCGATCCGTAATAGATATCACTGGACCCGCGAGTCACGACTAGCGCCGCTCCAAGGCTTCTGGCAAGTTTCTAGCGAACTCTCATCCACTCTTGCTCGGGACGTCAACTAGGAATGTAGCATAGCCTTTAGCTGTTAGGAAGCTGCCTCTAACAAGGTGCTTAGTCAAGTATGGCATAAGTAATGCCTCTCTAGGTATGTTTGCAATTATGTGTATGCAGCCTATGAAGAAGCCCGTAACACAATTTAAGTACAATATATATTATTTTCTACCAATGACTACTAATTATTTCAGTAGTTGCAGATATAGACTATGCAGCCGGCTCCTTACCTACTTCACTGCCAAATCTGCAATATTTGTTTCTATCATTATAACAACTGACTACGAGAATCATAACAGATACCTTGCAGATTGGTTTATGGACCAGATTACACATGAAACAATTTGTTAAATATATGGACAATCTGGGGAAAGTAGACAACTTTGTTGAATACAAAAGTGGTCGTGCGGTTCTGGGCGCGACAGTCTGGAGCCGAGCGACCGCTACTGTCGCAGGTTCGAATCCTGCCTCGGGCATGGATGTGTGTGATGTCCTTAGGTTAGTTAGGTTTAATTAGTTCTATGTTCTAGGCGACTGATGACCTCAGAAGTTAAGTCGCATAGTGCTCAGAGTCATTTGAACCATTTTTTGAAGACTAAATTGGAGGAGTGGTAAATTTAACAGTAACAATCAAGGGACAAGGGAAGGTTATAACTACACTGATTATTATCCAAAAACTGGACCTAGCGAAGGAATGAGGATTTCAACAAAGACAGAAATGACGAAAAAATTGTCAAAGCAGAAACATTGTCCAGAGCGCAGTCGATCCCAGCAGTTATACTTGCTATATTTAATGGAAGTTCGAAATATAACGAAATATACAGTGGGAGATGCCTTTAATAGTTTTCGCGAGGCAATACTTAAATATGTCATAAAATCCAGAGAGATACTGGTAGTAAGTAAAATACACCAGTGGCAAGACACATTCAGTAACTTCACTATGCAATTACCATGGCGATGTTACTGCCGAAAGTGTCACTAAAACTGAGTTACTAACCACAATTTACGAAATCTCATCCAAAGAAGATGAGATAAATATTCTAGAATTCGAATCAGGAACAGCTGCCAGCGTCAGTATTTTAGTACATGTCCTCGGTGTGGCGAAGCATCTTGAATCACTTACTACAGGCGAGTATTTAGGTCCAGATTTTATGCAAACCAGATTCCTTTCAGAGTATGTTAATGTACTGAACAAATATATACAACCACTCGCTCGACGAAAGGTTCGTACCTCAAGACTGGAAACCTACACAGGTCCACCAATACTCCAGAAAGAAAACAGGAGCACTCCGCTCAATTACGGAGCCACATAACTGACTTCGATTTGCTGCGGGGATTTAGAATATGCAAGGTGATTATAATTAAAGTTAAACTTTCAAAACATTGTAGAAATAACACTATAGGTCAGAATGACGTCAAATTGCAACGGAATACTATAGGAGAAGGGGGAAAATGTATGGCAGACAAAAAAATAGATGGCGCTTTATGTGTCAGAATACGTAAATGAAAACACCTGTCAATCGCACGACTCATTGCAATTGGTATAAACACGCCGGGTACACGGCTTTTCCTCCTTTCGCGTCTGCGACGTTCGCAATGACTGCCTCAATGCAGGATCGCGCTCTGCTTTTAAGGCTGTATTACATGAATGATGACTGTTCTAAAGCTGTATTACATGAAAGATGACTGCAGACACGTCGCTCTGCAGAAGTTCCGGACACTGAAGGGTTTGAATAAAAACATTGGTCCGATGACTGCGGTGGGTCTGGAGAAAATGATCCGGAAATTCGAAATGACGAGTTCTTTAGATGTGCAACCTGGTAGAGGGAGGAAACGAACTGATTCGACGTCAGTGGAAGCAGTGACCACAGCAATGGAGGAGGAGACGAGTGGTGATGTGCAAACGTGTAGTGCACGGGGAACTGCCCGGACATTGGATACACCCATGAGCACGGTGCGTAAAATCCTATGAAACATTCTTCTTTCCTATCCATTCAAAATTACCCATGTGCACGAGTTGCTTCCTGTTGACCTGCCAGCAAGAGAGACCTTTGGTTTAGAATTTTTTGAGCGGAAATGGACAATGATTGGCTGTGGAATATTCTGTGGACAGATAAAGCCCACTTCCATCTGACAGGATATGTCAATATACCTAATTGTCGAATATGGGCGACGGAAAATCCACAGGCAAATCAACCAGTACCACTTCACCCTTCAAAAGGTCACTTATCATAGGGCCATATTTTTCGAAGAGACAGGTGCTTCCGGTCCTGTTACCTGTACTGTCACTGGTAAGCGCTATGAGTGTATTTTGTGCAATGACGCAATTCCAGCTCACCAACAGCGTGGATGTGTGGAAGGGATCATTTTTATGCAAGATGGCTCAGCTCCGCACATTGCAAATCCAGTGAAGCAGCTACTGAAGGGCCATTTCGGAAATGCTAGAATTATCAGCCGCCTTTTCCTTACAGCCTGGCCGTCCCGATCACCTGATCTTAATCCGTATGACTTCCGAGTGTGGGGCTATCTGACAGACGTTGTGTTCAGTGTTCTGATTGCAAACTTAGCTGCACTGCAGGCACGAATTGTGCAGTACGTGACCCCGGAAACACCTTCATTCGGTTGTGGAACATACTGTTTCTCGATTTCAAATTGTTGCAAAAAATGATGGACAGCATATTGAACATGTTTTGCGCCAGTCAAACGGAAATTAATAATCCGATTTAATTTTGATTGATGCTTTTCATGCGGTTTTTGGAAACAGGGCAATTAAAAACCGATGTGTGTGAAGTTTTTTATGCCGTTTTTGCCTCAGGACAATTAGAAACCCATTTTTCCCTTCCGAAGTGATATGACCTTGCTATGGTGGGTGGGCTTACGAAACTAATTGTATGACACTTGTACACACTTGCACACTGAATAGTACAGTTAGTTTAGCGTCAAACGTACACCTTAGGCATTGTTGTATGATTCATTTGTCGTTTTTAGTCAACCACTATTAAATTATGAAACTTACTGCGCCATCTATTGCTACATTTTGTAACCATTTAGTTTTCTTCTGCCATACGTTTTCCCCCTTGTCCGATAATATTGCATTGCAATTTGACGTCATTCTGACCAGTGATGTTATTTCTACAGCGGTTTGAAAGTTTAACTTTAATTATAATCCCCCTGGTATATTGTGTTCGAACATTACGTATTACTTCGAAGGAAATACGATTTAATGACACATAGCACAGATCCAGAACATATCATTCTTTTGAAATACAAGTAGTTATTTATTCACATGAAGTAATAAGTGTTATCGACAGAGGATCTCAGATTGATTTCATATCTGTAGATTTGCAGAAAGGTATTGATACGATTCC
Organism: Schistocerca serialis cubense; assembly: GCF_023864345.2. Lineage (NCBI taxonomy): Eukaryota > Metazoa > Arthropoda > Insecta > Orthoptera > Acrididae > Schistocerca > Schistocerca serialis. Next base: position 298,972,553 of record NC_064645.1, read on the forward strand.
TCACAAATGACTTCTAATCAAACTGTGTACCTATGAAGTGTCGTCTTAGTTCGGCAACTCGATTCGTGATTTCCATTCAGAAAGGATGCGTAATAACTGACCGGAACTCATCGAGAGAAACAAAAGTCATATCTGACGTTCCCCAAGTAGTTGTCAAAGGCCCTGTGCTTTTTCTGATCTATAAAAACGATACGGGAGGTAATTTGTGCTACATTCTAAGACTGTTTGCAGTCGATGCTGTCGTTTACTATCAAGTACAGTCACCAGGAGATCAAAAACAAAGAGCAAAATGTTTTTACAAGACATCTGTATGATGTGAAAAGGGTCCATTCACTCTAAATAATGAAAAGTGTGACGTCATCCACATGAGTGCTACAAGGAAATCACTAAATTACGGTTATACGACAAATAACACAAATCCAAATGCAGCCATTTCAAATAAATACCTTGGGAATATGGTTATAAACAATTTAAGTAGAATTATTATTGTTAGGATTATTTAGGAAATAATATGAGGAGCGTTTTTATTGGCAGACCACTTACAAGATGCAACAGCTCTACTAAAGATGCTCGTTTGTCCTTCCTCTTCTGGAGTATTGCCCCACGGTATGGGATCCTTAACAGACAGCATTGATGAAGGACATCGAAAAACTCCAAAGAAGGGCAGTTTTTGTTGTACTGTCGCGGAAAAGGTGAGAGAATGTCAGTGGTATGATACGCGATGTGGGGTGGCAGTCATTAAAAAAAAGAATTTTTCGATATGGCTACATCTTTTTACCATATTTTGTTGACGCCCACATAGATAAGGACAAATGATAATCGCACTAACATAAATCAGAGACCGAAGAGAAGATCTAAGTGTTCCTTTTCCCCAAGCGCGGCTCGAGAGTAGAAAGGTTGACAAATAGTCTCAGGCTATTGAGTATGTATTGCAGAGTAGTCACGTGGATGTAGATCAGTGATGAAATATCTTCTTCTACTAAGGATTGCTCTATTGATGGTCCCAAATGTGAGAGCATTTGCTCTACAACCACATAAATTTGCAATGAAATAGTAAGCAACCATTTGCGTAAAATATATAAAATTTCTTTTATGCATCGGGTTGCTCATTATTTCATTATACACGACTACAGTTGCTGAAGATTGATAAAATACTATACAGTCAACAAGATTACTCAACAATTCACACTCAAGTGCTTAGCAGACACAGCACTCAGACTATTTACCTACCGTTCCACTCTAGAACACCACGTGTGAAAAACACTTAAGTCTTTCATGGGAATACTGATTTCTCTTATTTTATTACGATCATTGTTTCACCACAGAGGCCACTTGTAGACATCAATTTATAAAACAAAATGGTGACTGTAATGATAACAGAGAAGTGAAAGTTTCAGAGAAACAAAACTGCCGTTAATCACGTATTTTGGAAAGGATTTCAGGAGGATTACTTAGAAAATAAAAAAGAGTGAAGAAATAAAAGATAATGAGTTTCGTTTGGAGGAAGAGGATTTACAAATACCCGTCGATCGGGAATTTCGGGGAGGGGGGCGTAGGCAGGGAAAAAGACTGAGGAGTTGGGGATTTAAAACATGTAATAGAAGTCCATGGTAGGGAATGGGGTGAATGATGTTCATTTAAGAGATAATGGTTTAACTGAATATTTGGAGGTGGTGAGAAATGAAGAAGATTATGAACATGTAAGTTATTATTTTCATTTCAATAAGGAATTTTTGTTTGAAAATGAGGTGAGGAGAGTGAAGCTTCAAATGCAGTCAAGTTCTCAGACAAAATAGGTGTTTATTGCAAAATTATAAGTTATGTATAGTCTGTTGTGTTGAAAGTGTCAAAGTCTACTCGCAGATCGGATGGTAGTAGCTTTAAAGATGCTTTAGCTACTGAACAAAATGAGAAGAACAAGTGTAACAATGGGGACAGAGGAAAGGTTTCTCTATAAAATTAGGATGAGACTGGAGTCATGTGGTCATTCCTGTAATACTCTCTGGGTAATGTTGGCAGAGATAAGTAAACAACTATATGTAGAGTGGTGGAAAAGTTATGAGAGTATATTCTATAAGTGGCCTGATAAAGAGTTAGTGAAAGTAATAAAATTCTCTTGGTTTCAGGCCACATCAGATCGGAGTTCAAATTAAACTTAAGAAGATTAACAGCATCTTTTTGATCAGGAGATGACTTCCTTCATAGTGGCGTTCAAGATTCTGACTGATGAAATAAATTACTTGAAATTCTCCTACTGACGGATACGTCACCTGGAAGGTGACATTTGCGTGTGCAAATGCAGGAAATAGGTAATGCAGCGGTATGCCCCCAACCCGTCATCCACCATATAATGGCTGAGGAGCAGGAGGTGAAAGATGACCACCTTTAGCACCACTTATATCCTTAGGAGTATGATTTTGAATTATAAATTCTTTGAAGAGACTCAAGTTCTCCTCTCCAGGCTCCACTCGGATTGTAACCTCTGTCTCTGTGCAAATTGTGACTGTAAAAGAATTTATACCGTTTCTTTTATTTCAGAATGCCAGAGGGAGCTCGAGGACCTACATTTCGTCAAAACTGATGGTCTGTGTTTCTATAAGGTTGTGTTCTGCTACCATTAATTTCTCAAGATTTTTATACTTCATGTGGTATCTACAAACAGTGCAGGCCTCAGCTATCATGCAGCTATCATGCCTGCGTAATTTTCGCCACATTGGGAGGCCACTCTATAGACACCAAGTACTCACAAGTCTTTCACTGGACACATTAGATCATTAATCTTGGGAACACAGCCTAATGGAGGATTGAAACATCAGCTCTGACAAAAAGAGGGTCTTGTCTCATGCATCGACCTTCCTGGTTACACAATAAAAAGAAGTGGTAGATATTTTCAAGCAGCTACAAAAAAAGGTCAATGCGAAACTGGAAACTCTGAAATTGTAGTAATGAAACAAAGAACCTCAGTTCAGAAATGAAGATAACTTGAAGTAGACCTAATGATGATAGTAAAAATATAAAAGAATACTGAAGGTACACTACACATACTAGTGTGAAGTCCTTTCGTTAATTTAAAAGTTGGAGCTGGGGAATGAATTTGTTTACTTAGATGTTAATTATATAGTTGGCGTAAAGGTCAGGGGAGCTACAGGAAATCATAGTAGACTAGACAGAGAACAACTCTTGATAAAACTTACATTTGGTAGTTTCGTATTTAGAAATGGATTCCTGATTATGCCTGACCTGAGTGAACGTTTTGTTGTTGGTATCAACTACCTACACAAACCAAAAGCAGTTATTAACTGGAAAGAGAAATACGTATTCTGAACTAGAATTTGAAACTTATGGGCTTTCTTTCTCTTAACAGATATTACATTAAACTGAGAAGTAAAAAAGTATTGATACGATACCGTGGTGCAAAAATAAAAACTATAAAGTCAAGTTATCCAAGCAGGAACTTTGTTGTTATTACTAGCTTATATTTATGACCTTGACCTTAGATTTATTAGTACTGTGTTCTTTGGCATAAGACCCATCGGTAGGAGCAGCTGAATGTCTTTGTATATTTACGTATTCTCACTTCTAAAAGGTATGCTGCCTAGGAACTTTGACATCTGAGCTACCAAACCTACACATCTTGTACAAAGACATAATTGTTTCTCGCACTAAAATGTTCCCTCGACTGGTGCCATGAAGTTTGTGAAACCCCATAGCAGATGACAGAGCTAATATTCCATTTTCGGTAACGCTCTGAATATTTTACCAAGAAACGTACTCTGAGTAAATGTGATCTGTGCATGAACTTGACCCAGTGTTCTATTTTCAGAATTTCAATACTGGTGCTATCTGGAAAGAAGAAATACCTTTTCATGAAATAATCAATTCCCTGACATAACGATAATTTTATTTCAATTTTACAACAGAAGATGATTTTTAATTTTATGATTAACAACCTTTATATGTAAGAGTGTTTTCTTTATTGTTTTCTTAATTAATTCATTCGTTAATCATATAAGTACTCGATGTCCTGCAGGAAAAATGAACAGGAACTTTTTGTAGTTAATTTAACAAAGTTAAATTTTGTCCTGAGATACGTGTTTCTAGAGCTCATAGTTCTTGAACAACTCCAAAAAAAGTGTACAATAGTGACATTCAAACACGTTTTCTTGAGTAGCTCGAAAACTGTGGCTTCCTTCGGAGACGTTCTCAGTACAATATATATTTATATACTTCATTAAATTTTCTACAAAAATGGCCTGTTTATTTCTTCTGTAGAACTAATAGTTTGTGCATTATGGGCAAGGTAATAAGAAAATCTCGCCTATAGTTTTGGAAGTAGTAGTCGGTCTTCTTCATCTCTCTTACAACCTGAAGCAGAATAATGAAGAGGATGAAATTTGAAGCAATACAACCAATGAAAAACAAATCAACAGAGTGGATCCACTGCCTTAAATGTAAAAGATGGGCTCATAGCCATTGCGCCACAGGAAACACTTTAATTATTGTGTGCATAAATTGTAACTCGGAAAATGAACCGAGCGAGGTGGCGCAGTGGTTAGCACACTGGACTCGCATTCGGGAGGACGACGGTTCAATCCCGTATCCGGCCATCCTGATTTAGGTTTTCCGTGATTTCCCTAAATCGCTTCAGGCAAATGCCGGGATGGTTCCTTTGAAAGGGCACGGCCGATTCCCTTCCCCATCCTTCCCTCACCCGAGCTTGCGCTCCGTCTCTAATGACCTCGTTGTCGACGGGACGTTAAACACTAACCTCCTCCTCCTCGGAAAATGATGTTGAATTAACGTTTAATTTACATTTAACTTCTGCACAGTCCAGTCACATTAATGTGGTCACCATCGGCGTTCGATGTGAGCGTATAATAAGAGCTCAGAGATGGAAGTTGGTAGCACTGACAGTGGAGGCGCTGTACATTGTCTTGGGATGACGCAGAAAACAGTGCAAAGCAGAAATGGAGCGATTTATCTGATGTCCAAAAGGGATTTTGGGTCAAGAGTGCAAGCATTTAGACTAGGACTACATCTGTAAACTGTGTGCGTGCCGCTATGGTTAATGTATACCTTACGTGGCAAAATAGTGCAATCCAAAACGGGTAGTGAGGCCACTGTGGAGTACCATGGGCCATAGATAACAGGTGTGGACGATGGCTGTGCAGATGTATACGGGCGAACGGACATGCTACTTTTCAGCAACTGACCGCCCAGAAGAACCAAGGGGCTACCAACAGAGTCTCATCAATCAGGTGCGTTGTTCACGGACCCAGTCTGACTGTTGTTCATCGGCGACGAAGGCTGGAATTTGCACGCCAGACTGCAACTGCAAGTTCACTGAGTGACGACAGGTTTTTTTTCCATCAGAAAGACAGTTGTTGGCAGATACGGTGTGAAATGGGTGAAAACAAACAAAGAGGGTCATTATGGTCTGGATTGTGGCTTCATGGCATTCCGTGAATGATCTAGTCATTCTGGAAGGCACAATGGACACACACAAGTCTGTGTCTATCCTTGAGAACCATGTCCGCCCTACATCCAGTTTCTTTCTCATGGACTTGCTGGCACCTACAAACAAGACCGTGCAACGTGTGACACAGTTCGCGGTGTGTGTGCCAGGTTCGAAGATTCCAAAGATGAATTTACTGTTCTCCCCGGGCCACCAAACTACCCGAATTAAAACCCGATCGAGAATCTCAATTGGCTGTTCGTGCCATGGGTTCTCAAGCAAGAAACCTGGCACATCTGGCTATGGCAACAGAGGCTAAAAGGTTCCACATCGCCATCAGTACCTCGCAGTGCCTCATTGAGACTCTTTCTGCACGTCTCGCAGAGGCCTGTGCCGCAAAAGGCGGCTATTGGAGATTTGGTTAGATGGTAGAGTATTACAGGAATTACCACATGACTCCAGTCTCATCCTAATTTTGGGCCATGTCATTCCAAGAGGTGAAAGTTCGCCAAAATGATTGTTTACTTCCAGTTTTATATTTTACTGTGTTAATTGGTGTAAGGAAGACTTTAATTTTGTTTATTCCCAATAAAATGTATTTTGGAAATCTTATTAGCGTTGTTTGGTTTACTCATTACTGAATTCTGTGAAATGCATAAGCACATACCTGGGGCACGTTTAACATTTCGAACTGAGCATGCGTAGATTTACTTTGTGCTCTTCTATTTAATGCTGAGTTCCACGTACATATGTCAAGTTATACTTTAATGAACATCATATAAGACTAAACAATTTTAAGCACGATAAATCGAAAAATTTTTAAAAAAATCCGAAAATAAATCTGCGTAATTCAGACGCTTTCTGAACTAACAGTCCGGAGAAAAATAAGCAAAGCTAAGAATGCACCTAAATTATCTTGTAAAGGAGTATCATACATGGGACATCTTAGAGACAAATCTCAAAATACTAACAATAAAGCAAGCCTGGAAATTCACTAACATGAAATCCCATGTACACCAATTCTTTTTATATCCTCCAACGGCTCAGTAATTAAACTGAGACACTTTTGAAGATTTACTTAAAAGGTGGATCTTAACTCTCTATGTTGCTAAGAAAGAGAACAAAATGGCGATAAATTACAAAGTTCCTTGTTGTGCATTCAAAAAAATCTACAATTTTACAGGCACATATATTTTTATAAATTGTATGAATATGTGATAAGCTACTCAGCACTAGATCCATTTCAGAACTTAAATGTCCTCAACATCCCAGTGTACATAAGTAACTATTTGGAAACTAATGGTTTCGATAGTCGCCTAAATGTGGTAACTTCCAGTACGCGACTCACCTTGTTGATTTTATAACACGAAAAGCAATGTGCGGATGGTATTAGACCGAAACGAAAGAGGCTTTTCGTATATTGCACTATTCGAGTTCCTAAAGTTTTTCAACGACAGTGAAACTGCCCGTACACAGACATCCAAATGCTCTCGTTCCAGTTGCGTGGTGTAATGACTGGCAGTTATCTCTCAGTATTAGTGTAACCTACTGCGTATAACAAAGCAAAAATGCCCTCTCATGTACGAGTACAAAATAAGTGCCCAGTCTTTGGAAGCGGTAACATCCGTCAACTATCCACGTGTGACTTTAGGAAAAGATCTTAAATGGAACGATCAGATTACACAAGCAACGGCTAAGACGAACTCTAGATTGCAGTTTATTGGTAGAATCCTGAAGCGATGCAGTTCTTCAAGAAAGGAAATTGCTTACAATACTTTAGTTCGTCCAGTCTTATTGTTCGTCCGTATGGGACCCCTACCAGTTGGATCTAATTCAACAGATTGAGAAGGTCCATAGAAGAGCGGCAAGATTCGTGACTGGTACATTTAGCCATCGCGAGAGCGTTACAAATTTCGTAGAAAGTTTGAAGTGGGACACACTCGCAGATAGACGACGCGCTAAACAGAAGGGGCTGCTCTCTAAATTCCAAAATCCGATCTTCACAGAGGATGCAGAGCATATATTATTACCACCAACTTTCAAATCGCGCAATGATCACCATTCAAAATTCAAAGATCTGCGAGTGGAGCAAAGGGGGGGGAGGAGGGCGGGGGGAATATGACTTTGGCGCGAATAGTGCCCTCCGCCACACACCGCTCTTATAAATTATGAGTAGTATAGTATACGCTTTTACTTACAGTTTATAGACAGTGTTTTATATCAAATAAGAACGAATCTCTTTGGAGGTGAGGAAGAATTACAGGATATGTTCAATAGTTTTAATCGTGTACTGAACACAGAAGAACGATTGACTGGGAAAGCAATGACACACGATAGCACTGAGGAATAGTATAAATGAGATTACCACAGACTTAAAAAGAAATTGGTAACCACGGGTAGATGTATTGAAGGAATTTTACTATTTGGCATATATATATCTGCTACCAACACATATACGTCTTACTGCAGAAAAAAGTACCTCAGGATGTACTTCCAGAACGCAGAGTTGCATTGAACTGAATGAGAGACTGTAGGAGAAGCAGAAGAAAATGGAAATGTTTCAGATGTGGTACTACAATAGTACGGCGACAATAAAATGGGCTGGTAAGAAGTGAGTAAATGAATCTGAGATGTAAACGCTAGCTAGACGGAAGAACAATATGAAGAGGCATGTGTTATGACATCGGGAAATTATTTCGATGGTAACACAGGAAACTGTAGAGGATAAAACTATAAGTGTAGGCACAGACGGCGATACACATAAAACAATCCAGGAAGTTGTATGTAAGTGCTTCTCTAAGATGCAGAGATTGGTACAGCTTAGGGATTTGTGATGGACTCGATCAAACCACTCTGAAGACCAAACAAGAAGAAAAACGATCATGAACTTTGAAGGCAATACAGGATAGCTTATTTGGAGTTCCTAATGCACGTGAGGGATACTGCTGATTGAAGCTGTACCGAAGGGTCGTCAGTCAAGCCTGCAGAGATCATCTGCCCTCGAAACTCTAAGAAATCAGACTGTGAAACCTGTTGCCCCATTGATGTAGACGATTCGAATAATCTATCATAAAGCTATATTGTAGGGATACGTTTAGCCAATAGTTAGCGTTAGCTTCCTATGCTTTAAGTTCTCTTTTTTTGCAGCTGGCCTCTAAGATAGACAGATATTTCACAAAAGTTGGAGTGGCAATGTCCTATCAGCAAACAACTCTTCCTTAGTCAAAAAAATCTAGTTGAAAAATGCGTCTACTTACACTGAGTCGTGCGTACAAATGTCTCTCTCTCTCTCTCTCTCACTCCCTCTCTCTCTCTCTCTCTCTCTCTCTCTCTCTCTCTCTCTCTCTCCTAAAGCAGCGATTCAGTGACGTAAATACTACTGAGTAGCTTATCTGCTGCTGCCAGAGAATTGTAACGAAAGAAGAAGAGTACGAAGAAGAAGAGGAAAGAGAAGAAAAAGATAACAGCTATTCAACCAGTTACATCAAAAGTTTTCGATTTTCTGGCAGTGAAAAATACTAAGTGACACAGTCGTTATGACACTAATCCGATTCTCGGTAATTGGCCTCCATAAATAATTAGTCCCTTCACTCATTAACTCCGAAATGAAGAGGTTAAATTTTTCATATGAACGTTAACTGTGGCCCAGGAGCGGTGAAGCGCGCCATTACTTATCTAGAGAATAGAGGCGTGGCGTTGCTGGGAGATTGTCATACAAGTGTTCCCGTAATACGAAAATAATTGTCAGTGTGCATGTATGTGGCGAGTAATGCTGATTAAAGCATAAATAAATGACAAGGGGACCTTAAAATCGGCTAGCACAAGAGATATCAAATAGTTTCTCCAAGCGAGGAGGTACGTCATAGAACATCTTCAGGACAAGCGAATTCCTCGAGATACTAAGTTTTCCTGCAAAACAGGACGGTAAGAGCTTTTTAGATTTTTCATTAAATATCAAACTTCATGGCAAGTACAGATGCCTTTTTAAAAATTTTATCGCTTAGTGATGCAAAGGAAAAGACAAAGATAACTGTGCTTTTCGGAATACTAATGTGGTGTCAATATATCTATAATTAAGTTCCATAACAAAAACTTTCGGTATCAGGTACCTTTTATGTGTTCGAAAAATTGTCACAGGAAGTAATACATGCAGACAGTTCGATTGTTGTACAATACATCTGCTAAGGAGGCATCTATTGTTCTTGGGTGCTGTTTCAACATTAAGAGTTCGTACATTCACAAATGGCTGTAAGTTTGGTCAATAATATTTATGCAACAGATTCTCCATACAACCTTCGTAGGTTATCAAAACTTATATTTTGTTTCTCAATGTATTTTCTGTTTAAACAAAATCAAGCAAATCTTTTACGTGCTAAGTTGCTTCGGATTGACACACACACCCTGTGTTCTTTTGAGTCCCTTAATTTTTTCCTGTTGACTTATTAGCTATATTCAAATAGACTGCTAATTAAGAAGAAAAAAAATGTAGAAGGTTAGTAGCTATACAGATCTTCAGTTATCGCAGTATCTCACAAGATAGCTCTTCCATGAGAAGCGAGTTTTTTGCAAGCTGTCACCTCTTTGAGATACGCGAGGGCTATTCGGAAAGTGAGCAACGATCAATAGCGAAATGGAAACCACTGTGAAAATCCGACGAGGCTTTTCACAGACGTTTTGTGCAGTGTCTCTAGTAGGCCCATCGATCGCATCAAGCTGCTCTGTTCAGTTGTGAACGCTCTATGAGCGAGTAAAAGTGCCTAGAACAACAATGTCACTCGCCAAGTAGAAGGGCTCGCTTAGAGGCTTCGCCTTAATGAATGCAACCCACCTTACACAACTGCCACGCACTTCCTTCTTCATGGCAATTCTCAGCCGCACTCTGCAGAGGCAGTGAAGACGCTCCTGCAGCCTTTTCTATGAGAAGTGTTCGGTCACCCACAACACAGCCCTAATTGACTCGTCCTGAGTATCATCTCTGTTCACATGAAACGCTGGATACGAAGACAACACTTGGGCGCAGGCTACACGCTGTAGACCAGCGTATCGGAAAGCACAGGCGGCTGCCTTCTATGACGATGGTGTTGGAAATTTGGTATAACGCTCCAACAAATGTCTAGGACGGAGCGGCGACTATGTAGAGAACTACCTGGAAGGTGCAGCTACACGTGCAAAGGAACAGTTTTGATTTTCACTGTGGTTTCCATTTCGCGACCGATAGTTCCTTACTTTCCGAACAATCCTCGTACATCGTACAGTTGTAAAAGAAGACACTGAAAGAAACTGATCAATCAGAACTGCTATGTATCGTTAAGCGCAATTCATCAAAAATGCAACAAAAGCGGTTCCACTTAAATTTATGCCGCTTAACCAGTTTAAAATGGTACGAGGGGCAACAGCGTCGAGTTCACGAGCAGCTTTGCAATATTATCCCATTTAGGTAGTTTCACCCGTGTTTGTGATGTCGAAAGTGTCCTTCAGTTTCTTACAACGCCGGTCGAAATGACGACAAACGTAGAAATACGTATGATTGATAACCTGGTACTGTTTGAAATTTGCAGCAACCTTTAGTACACTAGATCGCTGCCTTAATACCTGCTTTAACATTTCTCTGTACAAGGTACACATTCCGACAGTGGTTTCTGCACAGGTCATAATTTTTTAACGTGTCATTAAACGTCTATGGCTAACATGTTGAGGTGCGACAACCTATGCTAATGAGACTGTAGTAAAATACACAACTGCTGGTTTTCCTTTTCCAATCGCCGATTACTGAACTTGAAAACAAGAGTACCAAAATAAAATACACTTCTGGGACATAAAAACGGGCATTCGGAAACGTAGCACTGTTTCCATAAAGGAGGCTATATTGACAGTAGCTGTAGTAATTAACATTTACTCATGTGAACAATCTGTAAACACGGGGAACCAATACAAAAATAACTTTCTATGCAAACTAATAAATTCATATCCGTAAATAGCTGAAATTGTCTCTGGAGAAAATTGTGCTTACTTAAAATTTTCTAGCACATCAGAACTACATGCCACGCCGGGACTCGTTGCCTCTCATGAAGTGCTTTACCGAGTTCACGGCGGCGCATTTTCAAAGATCTCAGCTGATATTGTTGTGCACTTCACGTGAGAACTTACTGAAACTGGAACAATGGGTGACACTGCACCAAAAAAATGAAATAGATTTTACATTGAAAAAATGGCCAGTTTTTCCAGAAATGATAAAGTGATTCTTATCTTTTAATTTATTTACAAGGGCTTAAACAGCAATTACCAAGTGACATGAAACTCTTTTAGACCTCTGGATGCCCCTGGTTGAGAAAGCGAAGTAGTTCCTCAGGAGAAATTAAGTTTCTGCTTCGTCAACGACACAAGTGCTGGATTTGATTTTGAAACATCAACGCTGTTTACTCGATTCTGTTTTGTAAGGGCTTTCGAGTCGCTCTTCAGGACCGAATCTGTCCACTGGGAAAACGTCCGTCAGGTCTCGTTGCACGAAAAAGAAGCAAAATCTGATGTAACATAAATAACTCAGTTTTTTTTTCCTTTCAGTCTGTAAAATCGTGCTGCGAAGTGAACGGTACGTGCAGAAATGGCGACAACGATGTTTCGAGAGTGTCATATAGAAAGGACAGTAATGACATTATAAAAGTTTCTCGAGTGTAAAATTTTCCTTTGACATCTCCAAGCCTGGTTGTGTTTCTGATAAACAGATGGTGCCCTCGGTAGCAGTTCTAGCAATTACTCAGACAAAACTATTTTCCGCTCGTCGACGTTCAGCTCATTAGAAACAAGGAAGAAGCTAAGTCGAAGACCGATTGTGAAGCAATCGGCCTTTTCCCGTTTTTGAGAAAGTGCTAGAGATTTTGTTCCACAGTTAGTGAGAAAACAAAACGGCTTCCCACTACTTGAAAAATTCTTTTCTTTAGCTCTCGTTCTGTGGGTTGATACCGTAGTGGGAGAATATACTGCCTCTAAACTTCCTGCGAATAATACGAACATTGATATCAACTAATGAATAGTTACTAACAACATCGATATTTTAACTGTTCCTGTGTTTTTCTTCTTAGTTGTGGGTGTTAAAACAGCGTGTCATTTGCTTAGACAAGCGTGGAGAATTGTGTAAAAATCGCACTCATGATGACTGATCAAACAAACTGAAATCAGATGGTTAGACGTACCAACCGGCCGCTGTGGTCGAGCCACTACTTGCAAATTCCCTGTTTCTCCTTCGTTTGTATTCCATTTTAAATTGTGAGTTCTCCTCTAGCTGTCTCGGTAAGCCTCTGCTTAGCGTTGGAGGCCCGTGACCCCGGTTCCCAGAACTCTTGAAGATAGACGTTGGCAGTGGATATTGTATCACAGGCACAGTCCCTTTGACTGTTCAGATCTGGCACTAAACCCGCCCAAAGACGTAAACAACCATACATGAGCAGCGCCTATTAGACGGAGGGGGTCAGACAGCCGATCAGTACCAGTCATTCCACCAGGAAGAAGGTACACGACTCGTGTTGTCTGTAGTTCAATCATGCCTAGACGCGGTTCCATCGTGTCCGCATTGTTACCTTGTGCGAGGAGGGGTTCTCAACAGGGGAAGTGTCCAGACGCCTCGGAGTGAACCAAAGCGATGTTTTTCGGACATGAAGGAGATACAGAGAGACAGGAAGTGTCAATGACACGCCTCGCTCAGGCCACCCAATGGCTAATACTGCAATGGACGACCGCTACCTACGGATTATGGTTCGGAGGAACCCTGACAACAACGTCACCATGTTGAACAAGGGTTTTCGTGCAGCCACAGGAGGTCGTGTTACGACTCAAACTGTGTGCAACAGGCTGCATGATGCGCAACTTTACTCCCGAAGTAGATGGCGAGGTCCCTCTTTGCAACGACGAGACGATGCAGCGCGTTACAGATGGGTCCAACAACATGCTGAATGGACCGCTCAGGACTGGCATCACGTTCTCTTCACCGATGAGTGTCGCATATGCCTTCAACCAGACAATCGTCGGAGACGTGTTGGAGGCAACTCGATCAGGCTGAACGCCTTAGACACACTGTCCAGCGAGTGCAGCAAGGTGGAGGCTCCCTGCTGTTTTGGGGTTTCATTGTGTGGGGCCGACATACGCCGTTAGTGGTCATTAAAGGTGTCGTAACGGCTGTAGGAAAGATGAACGCCATCCTCCGGCCGATAGTGCAACCATATCGGCAGAATATTGGCGTGGCATTCGTCTTCATGGACGTCCATTCGTGCCTACATCGTGCACATCTTGTGAATCACTTCTTTCAGGATGACGACAAGTGCTCTACTAGGGCGGCCAGCATGTTGTCCAGACATTAACCCTATAGAACATGTATGGGATAAATAGAAAAGGGCTGTTTATGGACGACTTGACGCTCCAACCACTCTGAGGGATATACGCCGTATCGATACTGTGGAGTGGGACAATCTGGATCAACGGTGCCTTGATGAACTTGTGGATAGTACTCCACGACGAATACAGACATGCATCAATGCAAGAGGATGTGCTACTGGGTATTGGAGGTACCGTTGTGTACAGCAGTCTGGACCACCACCTCTGAAGATCTCACTGTATGGTGGTACAACATGCAATGTGTGGTTTTCAAGAGCAATAAAAAGGGACGAAATGATGTTTATGTTGATCTCTATTCCAATATCCTGTTCAGGTTCCGGAACTCTCTGAACCGAGGTGATGCCAAACTTTTTTGGTGTGTGTAAGCTACAAGCTACCTGCAGGATAACGGGAAAAACTTTGGGAAAAACAAGGGAACACAAATGAAATTGTGTCATGTTATGGCTGAACCCATTCTTGTATATGGTTCAGAAACATTGATAACAAAAAAGAAAACATGACGTAACAGGAGGCGGAGATGAAATTCACGAAATCTGTAAGTGGCTGTAATAAAACTTATAAGTTACAGAGAGACCAACTAGGGACACCACTGTGTGAAGTCAGTGTACCTGTTGCATAACTAGGAAGCTTCTTTCACGCTAGTAAAACAATATTAGAGTGCAACTGCTTATTCACTTTATTTACAATTCCTTGCTCTCCTCGCCAGCTTCTGCTGTTGCTTGATTCAGCTGCGTGTTGGATTGTAGCGAACTGTTGTCCAGTCAGGTCACCATCTGCACGGCCAGGAGAATGTGTTAGCGGCCCTAACGACGGCATGGGTTGCTGGCGAGCTGGGACAGCCATTATCCAGCATGAAGTTGTCTCTTGCTGGCTGCTGGAGCGTCCTCGGTTCCACTCTGAATTCTACGTGGGCCTTTGATGACCCAGTAGTGGTGTACCTAGAACCGGTAGTCGTATGCTTGGAAGATTATCTCCATATTGGCCTGGTAGGTATCTGAACTTGAGTAGGAATGTAGACACCGGAGAGGTACTACTGTTGGCTTCCACACTACTGTTCAAGTTGGCAGCACTCTGCAATGTGGTGTTGTTGGGAGACAGTCTTTCCATCAGTATATGACAGTTGTAGGCAGTGTGAAATTCATCAAGTAGAGACAAGCATCTCTAATATATCTGCAGCTACTTCATATACGTTGCTGCAGCTATTAAGACATACTTTCACTTCAGTATTGTAATCATGAAATCGAGTGCTGTTACTGTCATTGACATCAATCTCAATGATCAAGCGGCAAAAGCTGGAAAACAGAAGTATTTAAGCGGAGCTTACATGAGGCATGATGGGAGGCTTAGGCATTAATGATTGCGTGTGTCCTTTTCTGCCAAATTCACTTAAAAGGTTATTAACTGCTGTATCAGGGCCGCACTACATGTTCTTGTGTAAAAGATAGATTTTCTCACAACATGTCTTACTCTTGTCTCATTTCCCTTGGGTTTCTGTCACAGTTGTCTTTCAGCTAAATGTGTATTCTCACTCGGCGGATGGTGACGTAATGTGTCTATGGTCTGACCCACTTGCGACATATTGTCACACCTCTTACTTCAGCCTATATCTCTGTCTTAACTGTGGCAATGCAAACGAGCCTTAATAAAAATTTGTACGTTCCTACAGGAAACTATTCTGTGCTGTAACGAATCTAAGGAATGAAATAATAACTTTTCAGAATCATTTCAGCTAAGGAGAAGACAGATGAGAACTGAACGAAATGGGTGTTGTTGATAGGATAGTAAACTACTGGCCATTAAAATTGCTACACCAAGAAGATAGATCCGGAGAAATCAGTACCCAGAACAACCAACTCTGGCCGTAATAACGGCCCTGATGCGCCTGGGCATTAAGTCAAACAGAGCTTGGATGGCGTGTACAGGTACAGCTGCCCACGCAGCTTCAACACAATACCACAGTTCATCAAGAGTAGTGACTGGCGTATTGTGATCAGCCAGTTGCTCGGCCACCATTGACCAGACATTTTCGGTTGGTGAGAGATCTGGAGAATGTTCTGGTCAGGGCAGCAGTTGAACATTTTCTGTATCGAGAAAGGCCCGTACAGGACCTGCAACATGCGGTCGTGCATTATCCTGCTGAAATGTAGGGTTTCGCAGGTATCAAATGAAAAGTAGAGCCACGGATCGTAACACATCTGAAATGTAGCGTCCACTGTTCAAAGTGCCGTCAATGCGAAGAAGAGGTGACCGAGACGTGTAACCAATGTCACCCCATACCATCACGCCGGGTGATGCGCCAGTATGGCGATGACGAAAACACGCTTCCAATGTGCGTTAACTGCGATGTCGTCAAACACGGATGCGACCATCATGATGCTGTAAACAGAACCTGGATTCATCCGAAAAAATGACGTTTTGCCATTCGTGCACCCAGGTTCGTCGTCGAGTACACCATCGCAGGCGCTCCTGTCTGTGATGCAGCGTCAAGGGTAACCGCAGCCGTGGTCTCCGATTTGAAAGTCTATGCTGCTGCAAACGTCGTCGAACTGTTCGTGCAGATGGTTGTTGTCTTGCAAACGTCCCCATCTGTTGACTCAGGTTGGTTCAAATGGCTCTGAGCACTATGGGACTTAACATCTATGGTGATCAGTCCCCTTGAACTGAGAACTACTTAAACCTAAGTAACCTAAGGACAGCACACAACACCCAGTCATCTCGAGGCAGAGAATGTTGACTCAGGGATCGAGACGTGGCTGCACGGTCCGTTACAGCCATGAGGATAAGAAGCCTGTCATCTCGACTGCTCGTGATACGAGGCCGTTGGGATCCAGCACTGAGTTCCGTATTACCCTCCTGGACCCACCAATTCCATATTCTGCTAACAGCCATTGGATCTCGACCAACGCGAGCAGCAATGTCGCGAAAAGATAAACCGGAATCGCGATAGGCTACAATCCGACCTTTATCAAAGTCGGAAAAGTGGTGGTACGCATTTCTCCTCCTTACACGAGGCGTCACAACAACGTTTCACCAGGCAACGCCGGTCAACTGCAGTTTGTGTATGAGAAATCTGTTGGAAACTTTGCTCGTGTCAGCACGTTGTAGGTACCGCCACCGGCGCCAACCTTGTGTGAATGCTCTGAAAAGCTAATCATTTGCATATCGCAGCATCTTCTGCCTGTCTGTTAAATTTCGCGTCTGTAGCATGTCATTTTCGTGGTGTAGCAATTTTAATGGCCAGTAGTGTAGAAAATATCTGCAAAGGTAATGAATTAGTGGTCGGCTGAAAAGAGAGAACAAGGCTGACGTCGCAGGAAGTGGCTCTATGATTGGGACCAGAACAGGTGACAGTGTCGCATAGTCCTAAGAAGGAGATGGTGACGATGACGGTTATGACGTATACGTACTGTACTCACGTTGCATGAGATGACACTCGGCACATGCTGGTAGTGTGGGCGGGATGGAGCTGCCGCCGTCGACGCCGCCGGCCGCCCGGCCGCCACACGAGCTGGAGTACCTGCTGCGGCTGCTACACTGGACGGGTGTGTTGCGGCACCCGCGAGCAGAGTCATGGGCGGCGGGCGCCTACTACCTGCGGAGCGCGGCCGCGAACGCCGCTGTGGCGGCCTTCCTCTGCTCGCAGGCGCTGGCCCTGTGGAGGGGCGGCACCGCCGACATAGACCGCTTCACACTCCTGCTCTCCACCTTCAACACCGTCGCCGCCTGGCTCTTCCGCCTCGGACATATCGCCGTTCACGAGCGCCAATTTCACTACCTCGCCGCCCAGGTTTGTACTCTGCCCCATTCTAAACAAGATTAAGTGTCCTCCTAAGGTAATGTCAATGTCGTGCTAAACAAAAATCAGTATATGTTATTACTGTTATGGTCTTCAGTTCATGGTCTCGCCGTTCTACTCTATACTGTCCAACCTTTTATATACTCGAAAAACTATTGCGGCCTACATCCTTTTGGAGCCGATGACTACGCTTGTCTACAGGTCTCCCACTACAATTTTTATCCCAACACTTCCCTGATGATTCAGTCACAGAATGTGCCATACAAACGATCCGTTCCTTTAGTCCAGTTGTACCACAAATTTTTTTTCTCCCCAAGTCTGTTCAGTACCTCGTCATTAGTTACGTTATGTGCCCATCTACAGCATTCTTCAATAAGACCAGATTTCGAAAGCTTCTATTCTCTTCTTATATCAACTGCATATCGTGCTCGTTTCAGTTTAGAGCAAGTCTGATGAGTAACAGCGAACTCTAACTGTAGAGAAATTTAAGTTAATCCAAGTGAGTAGGAAAAACAAAATCATGATATTCGTTGATTACGATTTTTGGTTTGTGGAACGCTCAACTGCTCCGTTATCAGTGCCCGTACAAATTCCCAATCTTTGCTCAGTCCAAACTTCCACTTTTAGGAATGATAATAAAATTATGAGGACAACGCAAACACCCAGTCATCTCGAGGCAGGTGAAAATCCCTGATCGCGCCGGGAATCGAACCCGTGACTCCGTGCTCGGGAAGCGAGAACGCGACTGCGAGACCACGAGCTGCGGACATGATGTTCGAGTACAGCTGCTTGACACAGTCACACAGATAAACATCTGGGCATATCGTTACAAAGAAGTATGAAATGGAAGACCATATGTTGATTGTAGCAGGGAAGGCGGATGGTCAACAGCGGTTTATTGGGGGAATTTCGGGAAAGTGTTCTTCATTTGTAAAGTAGACAGCATATGCGACACTAGTGCGACCCATCGTTGAGTACTGATCGAGGGATCCACACCAGGTCCGATTAAAGGCAGACGTCGAAGCTCTGCAGAGGTCAGTGCTAGATTTGTTAGTGGTAGGTTGGAACAACACGAAAGTATAAGGGACATGCTTTGGTAACTCAAATGGGATTCACTGGAGGAAAAGCACCACTGAGAAAATTTAGAGAACCAGCATTTGAGGCTGACTGCATGACCATTCTACTTCAGCCAACACACATTTCGCATAAGGACCAATAAGAGAAGATTATGCAGACTAGGCCTAGTATGGAGGCATACAGAGTGGAACAGGAAAGGAAATGACTAGTAGTGGCACACAGTAGTCTCCCTCACTCATCTTACCGTGGCTTGTGGAATATATAAGTAGTTGTAGATGTACATGCCGATGTACATGTACAATATTGCACCCCCCACCCCGACAAATACCTTCAGAAAATACTTCCCATTATTATAATTTCACGTCTGATGTTAACAAATTTCTCTTCTTCACAAACGCGTTTCTTCCGATTGCCAATGTACTTCGGCTGTCACCCGTAATTTTATTGCAGAAATAGCAGAATAGGAATTACATTAGTTAATAGATAGTAGATTAGTTAATAGTTAGTAGATATACTCCTTTTAGAGGATATATTCCTCTTAGTGTCCCATTAATAATCTAGTTCCCTCAGCATAGCCTGATTTAGTTCAGCTCCTCACCATTACTGCTGTGTTTGTTTTGTTGGTGTTAGCATTATATCCTCCTTTCAACGCTGTGTTCATTCTGTTAATCTGCTCTTCCAAGTCCTATGCTGTACCTGACAGGATTACGGTGTCATTGAGGAAACCTCATATTTAATTTTTTCTCCATATTTTTCCTTGATTTCCCCCGCTTGCTCAGTGAACAGATTGAATAACATTTGGGACGGGTTATAACCTGTTTCCTTCCTTCGCAAAGACTATTTCCCTTTCATGACCTTCAAATGGTTCAAATGGCTCTGAGTGCTGTGGGACTTAAAATCTGAGGTCATAAATCCCCTAGAACTTAGAACTACTTAAACCTAACTAACCTAAGGACAACACACACATCAATGCCCGAGGAAGGATTCGAACCTACGACCATAGCGGTCGCGCGTTTCCAGACTGATGCGCCTAGAACCACTCCGGCACAACGGCCGGCTTTCGTGACCTTCGAGACATAATTGCAGTCTGGTTTCTGTAAACTCTGTAAATAACCTTTTCTGCTCTGTATTTCACCCCTGCACCTTTCAGAATTTGAAACAGTGTGTATTAGTCTACATCGTCGAAAGCTCTTGAAAAGTTAAGCTACAAGCATTTAGAAATATTTTGGCGAAAATTCTTGTGAATCACACACTTTGCAAATTCTTGTGAATCAAACACTATGATTCTTGTGAATCACACAGTCAGCATTGATATCACTTCTAACTTGCTCATTTTTGCCATCTTTCATTGGGGGACTCTGGGTGTTCCATTAGGTACACTGGCGCTTTGTCTCCGTGTCCTACTCAAATAGTCACGCTCCTAGAATGTAACAAATACTAAAAAATCAGCTTCAGTTGGAACCAGTTCCGAAAATTCACTTACCATTGACATTCTACCTGCGTTAAGCACGTACGTCAATACTTTGGAGCATACCTTTTATATGTTGAGGTTATTTGTCCCGATGGTGTACACAGCGGCTGTATGAAGGTTCAGTGCCTATGCATTTGTTCTAAGGTTCTCTCGAAAGTCAGAGTACAACAAAACACGCTCGTGAGTCACATTTTCTTCGGTGTGCCTGACTGATGGCCATTTAGAGCGGGACCGTCGGGCAGTTATTAGCGGCCCTACTTCAGCATATCCAGTCAACTTGAAAATTTTGGATACAGTAGAGAACAATTCTTGTATGCTTGCTCAAAAGGTAATAGGCATCAATATAACTTTTGGAACAGAAGACGACGACATACCATTGTTAGGCCGTTTGCTCCATTGCGCGTCATGACAAGATACTTGAGATGAGTTTCACGAAATCAGTGGTACTGACGCAACACTGCTTGCAGCAGATTGACCTTGGGCGCTTTGTGAAGCTAAGCGTTCCCCTTCTCCTACTGCATTTAGCGCAGCCAGTCCAAATGTTCTGCGATGTGCAGTCTTATCACCATAAAATTACTTGTATCGCTTTGGGAACGCATTCTGTAGCAGAATGGCAGACGTAAGGCCCAATTTTTTTGGAATAAACTTTTCACTATTCTTCCATGAAATTTCGGGTTAACTGCTGGAAGTCGATAGCTCTTATCCTTGATATTTCTGGCCATCTTCAGTTGCGTACGGCTGAAAGTACATGAGTATGCCTTGAATATGGCTGTAAGACTCTGATAGAGGGAGTTGGCGTAGTGGTTAGCACACTGGACTCGCTTTCGGTAGGACGAGGGCTCAAACTCCGCGTCCGGCCAACCAGAATCAGGTTTTCTGCGATTTCCTTAAATCGCTCAAGGCAAATGCCGGAATGGTTCCTCACAAAATTTCACGGGCGATTTCCTTCTCCATCGTTGGCACCATCCGAGCTTATGCTCCTCTCTAATGACCTCGATATCAACTGGTCGTTAAACCTAGTGTTTCTTCTTTTGATTTGGAGGCAGGAAGTTACCGACATACAGCAGTTCGCTCGACATTCGCCAGAAAAGTTTTGAATCCCAAACGGTAGCCCCATTCAACTTGCAATTCAGTTATTTCCTTCGTGAGACAGCGTAGTAATACGATGATAAGCCAAAACATTGTCACCACTGTCCATCACGTCGTTGGATGCCGCTCGGTGGCGTTGCAGACTCACGACTCGGTAACAAAAATATTTCAGCTGAGCAGACAAGGACGGGGGATCACCCCAGAGGAGGTATGGACTGCAAATGGTGAAATCCTTTGAGATAAGCGACTTTGAAAAAGGGCAGTTTATCATTATGCAGTGCCTGTAAACGTGTGTCTCGAAAACGGAGAAGCTGATCGAATATTCACTTGCTAATGTCGAGAGCAACTATGGAAAGAGGTAGAAGGACAGTGAAATTACCGCTAGGCGCTAAATGGCTGGTTGCATGGAGACGACTCTTCACAGAACGTGGGGTCCGGAGGCTCGTCGGCGCAGTAAAGCCTGGGCATCTCTGCGGAACGAGCAAAATGCTGGTGCACGCACAAGTGTTTCAGAGCACACTGTTCATCCTACTTATTTGCATATGGAGATCCGCCGCGGACCACCCTACATCTTTCCATGTTGACCCAACGTCATCGTCAGTTACGACTGCAGTGGCCACGGCATTTAACTGTCGATCAATGGAAACATGTCGGCTGTTTCCGTTGGATAACACTTTTGCTGCACTAGGTCAATGGTCGTCTCCACAAACGCCGTCATCGACGTGAACGGCGGTTTGAGGCGTGCAGCGCGCGGATGCAGGCTGGTGGCAGCAATAGTATGTAGTGGGAGAAATTCTTCTGCTCTTGTATAGGACCTGTGGTAGTAATCGAAGACAATCGAAGGCACACTGACAACTTCGAACCAACTGCATCCATTGATTCTTGATGTCTTCCCCCACGGAGATGTCATCTTTCAGCAGTATAATGGCCCGTGTCTCAGAGCCAGAACTGTGCTGCAGTGATTTGCAGAGTGTTGTAGTGGACTCACGTTAATGTCTCGGCGACCAAATTCACCTGATGGAAATCCTATGGAACGCATCTGTGTCGCTATCGGGCCCCATCACCGCGTAGGCAAATCATCGGCCCGTTATTTACGCAAATTATACGACTTACTTCCACAAAGCTATCAATAAATTGTCGGACCCCTAAAGCTCAGAATCAGTGATGTATTTCGTTCCTAAGACAGACAAGCTATATAGAAAAATGTTCAAATGTGTGTGAAATCATATGGGACTTAACTGCTAAGGTCATCAGTCGCTAAGCTTACACACTACTTAACCTAAATAATCATAAGGACAAACACACACACCCATGCCCGAGGAGGACTCGAACCTCCGCCGGGACCAGCCGCGAGCTATATAGAAACTAAACGGCAATCATAAGAACCGTCGGACATGAAAGGTAAACACTGGTTGAGTAAGGGGAGCGCAGAGGAAATTAGGAAAGAAAATTAAGTTGTGGGTGAATAAAGACATACTTCCCAGTTTGAGGAGGCAATGTAGTTCTATAAGGGGCGACAAATGACTTAAGATCATTGAACAGGATGGACAGCATCTTGAAAAGACATTCTATAAAAGTGAAACAAAGTAGTTGAATTAAATCAGGCTACACTAACGAAATTGGGTTGGGAAATAAATTGTAATAGAAGATTTTTGCTGTTCGGTTAGCAAATTAACTGACGATCACCAAATGAGAGGGGAGATAAAAGACAGGCTGGCAGTAGCAAGGAAAGTATCTCTGGATTAAAAAGAATATCTAATATAAATTGAAGTGATAGAGAAAACGATAAACAAGAAGTTCAGAGAGGGATGCTGACGCAGCAAGGAATCGTCATTTTGGTAGTGGAGGAAAGCATGTAGAACAAAAATTTAGAAGGAGGCCAAGCGTCGACCACTGTAAGCAGGTTGAAATGGATATAGGATGCAGTAGCTGTGCGGAGATGAAGGGGTTTGCAGAGGATAGGCTGTTTTGGAACGTTGCATCAACGAGTTACCGTTGTGAAGACCACAACAACTACCTTTTTTTTATCAGCTTGGTATGAGTTTTGTAGTTTACAGTCAGTAAATGTATTCCATCGTAACTGTTGCAAGAACTATTTCCCTTCATCAAAAAATTATATTTCTTGCGCTGAGTAGAGCCATTACTTTAAGTTGTGTTTAGCACACATTAACTGTCGTTCAAGAATCACGCTTCTCATTTCACAATCTTTGGGTTAATTCTGTCGATACCGTCAGCTTTTTAAACAGATTTCAGCATAGTTAATTCGTTTTTACTAATCTCCCAATTTTCTGGTCAAATTTTCTTTGTGTTCTGCCTTGTGAAACCATAGTTACTACGAATGTTTTATCATTTTATTTAGCAACTATTAGTTTCCATGTACATAATTTTTATCTTACTTACTAAGTAATCATTCTTATGATTTACTACTTTTCGTCGATGTTTTCCTTTCATTTTTGTTTATTTCTGTGTTATTTCTATCATTTATTTTCCAATATTTGTTGCTTTGCAGTTTATGTAAGGTACCTTCATGGTCTATTCTAATATATTCTTACAATATAATTTCCTACGAATAAATATACTATATACGAAGTTTACTATTCTTTATTCTCGTTTTTTGTTTTTTCCAAATATTGACTTTTGAAATTAAGATAAAACGGGCAGAGTAAATACCACATATATAGAAAACATTTATGTATATGGTCAATGGTTGCCAATAATATATTAGTCATGTGAAGCCAGCGATGTTCATCATTTGTTAATGTCGTTCTGTATAAAACGTATTTAAACTTTTTAATTGGTTGAAAGTAACAAATGTCAAAATTTCTTTCGGTCATTTGTAGTAGATTGGTGTACTTCACATAACAAACTGTCTTCATGGTATGTTAAGTTGGTCTTGAGTGACAGATACTGGACAGAAATTTGTGAGAAATGGGGCTCAAATCTACATTTGGATGTCCTGGTTTGGGTTTCTGTAGTTACAAAGATGTACTGTAAGTGGGCGACAATTTATTGAGCACGACCATGGCATATTACTACTGTCGTTCAACTGCCCCAACGCTGGATCTTGATTGACGTTTATGCAGCTTTCATTCCGTGGGGTTACCTGCACTTGGTTATTGTTGAGTATCTTTATATTTTGTGTAAAAGTATAAGTTAACTTGAAATAAAGTAATTTCTTGGGGGTTTTGTGACTGGTAATATCTGAGAAATCCATTTTACCTGTTGTGAAGAGAAGAACTCTTGTAGTAGAGGCAGTTTGTGTGTAAATTCACTTGACAACTCTCACTAACTGTCTTTTCTATCTATGTGCAGCTGGACCGTGACTTTGGAGACTTCCTGCGTCCACATGATGTTCACCTGATGGAGACACGTGACCAAGATCTGCGCAGATTCGTGCTGGCCTACATTTGGTTTGGCACCGCAGGCTGCCTGTGGTGGATCATATTTCCGCTGCTTCGCTTTGGTTTCTGTGCTGCAGGATTGCCGTTTATCTTGGAGCTCCCATACGATGTGACGAGTCCACTCACATTCATCCCCACTTGGGTCTTCTGCAGCTTCATCACTATACACGCGGCCGTGGTTACTATAGTTGTGGACTCCTTCAACGTGTCCCTCATAGCACAGCTGCGGGTGCAGCTCATCCTACTCTCCAGAAACATTGTCGACCTTGCTAATGAAGACCAAGACCTTACGTCTTCAATCAAACATATGCCTTCTGAAACTTCACTCTCATCTGACGCCATGAGTGGCTTTCAAATCAGACATCAACTACGAAAAATGATTCTTCACCATCAAGCTATTATTAGGTAAGTGATGATATACTGGCTTATGATGTACATATTATTTCGAACTCAAATGCACTACAGTAGCAAAATTTTTAAACTCAAGGGTTCAAGTGTTAAGCGGAAACCAGTTTTTGGGCTGGCAGGCAGCACTGTGACTTATCTCATATGTAAAACAACAACATAGAACACTAATTGCGAAACTAGTCGGTAGAAATGGAATACCATGTTTTGACTAATTGTTTCGAATGTGGCATTGTGCTAAGAAAGACTAAATATTGAAAGATAAGGAAATAATTTTTCTCCGGTGTATGATTGGCAAAAGTTAGTGCGTTGATGACTGTGTGATAACATGATAACTCAGGTTCGTGATGTCAGTCTAATTCTCAAGGTTGAGTTTTTTGTCTCACAAGCAGACCGCGCCTACTACTCATCACCGATTTAGTCCAAATTGAAAGGAATCGGCAGAAAATGACAGAAGTGGAGGCTCCAGAAAACACAACGTTTTTACCACGGCTTTGGCGAAGCATTGGCTATTTGATCTACTGTTATTTCCAGGCCACTGTCGGTGCACCGGAAACAGCGCAGGACGTTAATCTGTGGATCGTGTCTTTGACACCCTATGTGGGGATTATTTTTTATTTTCAGTCTTTACGTCACTTCACTGCAGATAAACCGAAACAATAGTCAACGTATTGCATTTATTAATGTTTTCATCAAAGCCATGAAAAGGAATATTTTCACTGATGCAGTTAGGCCCTACGCGCAGGAGACCAAATTTCTTCTCCTAACTGACTCTTGGAGAGAACAGGCAAATCCTCAGTTATAAATACACAATTATAAATGCAAAATTGTACGAAGAGATTTTTGAATATGAAGAACGATTGCAATCGTGGAGTATTAAAGTGAATCCCCAAAATGCACTCCCTAATAAAAACCTGCGATGTCTGTTTTTATTGTTAGAATTTTATCAAAAAGCTTCAAAACTGTGGGATGAGTGAGAACATTTCATGAATGGAAACCAAGTTGGTATTTCTACAGAGACTTTAAAAGTACCACGTCATTGTAGAAATGCGTCATTTATAAATTGTGCAAGATGCTGAGAAAATTACTGCTTTATCTGTTTTTACCATGAATGTCACTCCAGCATGTGTAAATCATCAATTCTATTTGTATGACTTTTCAGTACAAGGTATTCACGTTTGATTAAGTTACAGTTTCTACCTCTTTCAAGCAAAAGAGCGACCAAAAACTTTTTGGATAAGCTGTTAAGACCTGTCGGTTACTAAAAGACATGATGCACATAATATCATGCCACTGGAATGACAAACATAGAGAATGAGTTGGCAGTTAAACTGTTTACTACAGGCGTGATGAACAATAAGTCTTGGAAAATAAAATTAGAGGTGAACAAAATGAGTTTTTGTTTAAGTTCATTACTGAGAAATTTGTGATATAGTTTACGTCATGGAGAGTTAAATTGTGGGCATACAAATGGCGTTAGGCAAATTATCTAGCATATAACAGGTAAATATTGCAAGTGTGAGTGTGATATGACTAACGTTGCGTACATGATATGATTTTGGTAAATAAAACATTATCAAACTAATATTGTAAATATTCTGTCAGAGAAGAGCAGCTGAACGGAATGGACCCTGTCTTGAAAGGAAGATATAAGATGAACATCAAAAAAAGTAAAACGAGGATAATGAAATGTAGTCGAGTTAAATTAGGTAATGCTGAGGGAATTAGATTAGGAAATGAGACAATTAAAGTAGTAAATGAGTTTTGCTATTTGGGGAACAAAATAACTGATGGTGGTCGAAGTAGAGAGGATATAAAATGTAGACTGGCAATAGCAAGAAAAGCGTTTCTGAAGAAGAGAAGTTTGTTAACATCTGGTATAGATTTAAGTGTCAGGAAGTCGTTTCTGAAAGTATTTGTATGGAGTGTAGCCATGTATGGAAGTGAAACATGGACGATAAATAGTTTAGACAAGAAGAGAATAGAAGCTTTCGAAATGTGGTGCTACAGAAGACTGCTGAATATTAGATGGGTAGATCACGTAACTAATGAGGAGGTACTTAATAGAATTGGGGAGAAGAGGAATTTGTGGCACAACTTGACTAGAAGAAGTGATCGGTTGGTAGGACACGTTTTGAGGCATCAAGGGGTCACCAATTTAGTAATGGACGGCAGAGTGTAGGGTAAAAATCGTAGAGGGAGTCCGAGAGATGAATACACGAAGCATATTCAGAAGGATGTAGGTTGCAGTACGTACTGGAAGATGAAGAAGCCTGGACAGGATAGAGTGGCATCGACTGCTGCATCAAACCAGTCTCCGGACTGAAGACCACAACACCAACAACAACATTGGAAAGACGTCTTAAAAAAAAGATTTTCAAATGTGTGTGAATTCTTATGGGACTTAAGTGCAAAGGTCATCAGTCCCTAAACTTACACACTACTTAATCTAAATTATCCTAAGGACAAACACACACACCTATGCCCGAGGGAGGACTCGAACCTCCGCTGGGACCAGCCGCACAGTCTATGACTGCAGCGCCCTAGGCCGCTCGGCTAATCCCGCGTTGCAAGACATCTTAGGTTACGTCAAAACATACAGATAACAGCCCCATACTAAAGCAAATATTTTGATTTATAATATGGGTATGAAATGGTCACATTGTATCGATCATGGCCGTTGGCTAGAGTTGATATTGGCAAGATTCTTGCTACACACATGGGCATTTTCATGTGCTAACGTGCTACATTTATGAACAATACACCGAAAACGATTTTAGTACTCTTGATGGAGGGGACACTGTACAGTTGTACTGAACCTACTGTAAAGAAAACAGCGAAAGTACTAACGTACACTGAGACTTTTGTCGAGTACATGAAGGAGATTAGAGACACGTGTCGCTGTCACACGATCACACGAAAGGCGTGGCCACTACACTTAGGTCGGTGCGTCTTTTCACAGAGTGTGGTGAGTCCGAAGGCTGTGAACTGCTGTATGTAGCGTTGCAGGAAGGTCCATATCTCCATCGCTGTTGCATTAGGCGAAAAGGACTGGACAGCCGTCGGCACATCCAAGGCCAGCGTTATCACGAGCAGTAGTAGCAATTGCGCAACTGCGTCCATCAGTCGTGGCAGCTGGCCTGGACATCAGGATTATCCTCTAGTGGCTGTCTTCTCGGCGCGCCCCATCCAGCAATACCTACGGGGTTAACTCGTCTGTACTAGGAGAACTGCTGAGAGCTCATGAGCAGTAACATATGAAATGAAGTACACTAGGGTCCACATATGTGTACCCTATGTAAGGAACTGTCGTTGGAGGTAACTATTGCAGGGGATATCTCGTACAGACAAATATGTGGATACTCGGGAAAACAACAACGTAGCTACTATAATGCTCCCCAGAGGAAGAAAGGCAACGGCACAATCCCAGCGTCATACCTCAACGCCTGTAACAGACGCGAGGAATGCGCTTTACAGCTAGCAACATGTCAGGTGGCCTCGATTAGTCGGCCGCTGAAGGCGTTTCCGTCGGCGTGGCGTCAGTGTGCATCCTGGCCGTTGTCGCGTCAAACCTTTCAGACTGTTGTCCTTGACTTGGTGTTGTGTGGCCGAGCCTGCACATGGCTGTGCATTCAGATTCCTCACGGCTGGGCAACAAAATGACGCAACAACTAACATAAACTAAATCACTATTATTAATTCAACAGGTAGGTCCGTAACTAAGCGATGGCTACCTAAGACCTCTAAATGCCTACACACTCAACACATTCAAATAATTAAGATACTTAAGGAAACTATGCCACTACCAATGTACCAGTGAAATAAAAATTCTGATTTGGCCATGAAAATGAAAGTTACATGGTGCCTTGTCCTTGTTCAGACATTATTGAGCAGAAAACGATTTGGAACATACTTTGAAAACAATATTAGAAAATTCTTAAGCTCATCTGTTGCGCCCGAGAGTTGCCTATTACTGGAATGAGAGAAGACGAAAAAGTTAAAAAAAAATGACTCTGAGCACTGTGGGACTTAACTTCTGAGGTCATCAGTCCCCTAGAACTTAGAACTACTTAAACCTAACTAACCTAAGGACATCACACACATCCATGCCCGATGCAGGATTCGAACCTGTGACCGTAGCTGTCGCGCGGTTCCAGACTGTAGCGCCTAGAAGCGCTCGGCCACTCCAGCCGGCTGAAAAAGTTAGTGTCTTGTTTCTTGTCGAAGGTCACATTTTCTTATCTACAATGCTGCAGAGTCTGTTCACCCACATGACGGACAGACTTCATTATTTATTCATGACAAGTGAGGATGCTCCCTTGGCGTAACACTACAACACAAAACCTAAATTCATACTCTCTAGAAATGCGTCCATGCACCGGTGGTATGGTTTCGTCCCTAATCATAATCGAACGTCCAGAGACCGCACTACAGGCGCTGATATCAACAACAAACGACAACAAAATAAAAAACCTGCTGTTTAGAAAAGTTCCTATTCGCTGTACACACAGAAGCGTCATGACTGTTATCTAAAGAATCAGTTGGTTCACCACTTCATCACAGCCATCCCAAATGTTTTACAATCGCTGTAATAGTCGTGCACATTGATGCTCACGGCACAGTATAATAACAGAAAATATATCATGTAGGAAAGGAGTGTCTCATTGCCTTTGGTCCGTTTTAAAATTATTGCAGACTTCACTATTTTGTTATTATTAATTTGTCACTGAGGCTCAAAAAATCAAAGGACCCCCAAACATTTAAGCAACCAAACTGAAACATGTACGCAAAAAATTACATTTATCGTTCAAAACCATTCATAACTGTTCCTCTTCTTGCGACATCCCCCTGATCTTGCTCAATGCCTTCTGTGATCACGTCTATCTGTTCTGACCCTTTAACTATGACTAAATCCTCCATGCTAACGTGTGCCTTTGCATGCAGTAACGCTCATACACACTTTATGTCTGTCTTACTGTGCTCCATATTCACTATTGTATCAACTTATCAACTTCCTTCTGTCCCCGAGCCTTACTGCACGTGATCATACTCACTGAACACTAATATACAAGATTACAAAATTCGCTTCGTGACACAACAGATTTGCCCAGCAACTGGTAATCTTACAGATATCTAGATACCATAAATGAATAAAGAATGATCACAATATCTTCTAAATCACAACGCCGGTAAAAAACGTCGCCAAATGACACAGAGACGTTGTGCAGAACCCGCGGAACCAGAATCCGTTGCAAACAGAAGAAAATGAAAAACAGGCATCAGCAATAAAAACTAATCTTATACGAGCGCAGATGTAAGTGTACACAGATGGTCGCTAAATTGAAATGACAAAGTGAACTATATATTTGATCTACTTACGCACTACATGATATAAGAGAAGAACTTAGTCTGCCCACAGAATCTCCCAAGATACGATGACTGAGCATGGCTCGTCGCCGGCCGTTGTGGCCGAGCGGTTCTAGGCGCTTCAGTCTGGAACAGCGCGACCGCTACGGTCGGAGGTTCGAATCCTGCCTCGGGCATGGATGTGTGTGATGTCATTAGGTTAGTTAGGTTTAAGTAGTTCTAAGTTCTAGGGGACTGATGACCTCAGATGTTAAGTCCCATCTTGCTCAGAGCCATTTGAACCATTTGAACCATGGTTCGCCAATTTATACAATATTCTTCGGTGTATGAGAATTTGAAACCTATCACAGTAATGGACCTACCCAGACTCAATCACACTACCCTTAAGACTCCATGTTAACTATAAATTACCCAACGGAATCATTATCTTAAAATGCTCTGACATAGAATCATATTGTAGTAACCCTAGTATCTATCTGTTGGCTCAATAGAATAAATCAATTACTACATGCCTCTTCAAATAAAAATGGAAATGAAACATAAAAATATTGTTCATTAAACAATTACAGAGTATCGGGATTAACATTCTACGAGAAACAAAGGTAATTGCTGACAACAGCTAACAAGATAGGCAAGCAGTGGAACAGCTACCGCATCCTGACTGCTCATTAAATCATTTTTCTCCTACCAGCTCCTGACCCGGCAGTTTGTGCCAATCTGAACAAAAACGTCTATCGGGAAAAAATGTTACTATTTTCCGCCAATATGGTGTCAATGCCACGTTTAACAAATTCGCACCCTGGAATGTTACCAGTCACAAGCCAATCAGAGCAACTCTTCTTGTCTAGTTTATCCTAGAAATTTGCGTCAAACGTCAGCTAGCGATTGCCGACTCAGAGCATAGTTTGACACTTCTGATATTCCCGAGGCCAAATCAACCTGACATGACCTTTGCGAGGTAATGTATGTAATTTATTTCACCCTGGGGTTGCACTACCAACATGTTAGCTTAGATGAAAAAATCGGTGGGCTTCAAACTAGCACATTCCAGTCGTTTTCTCTCACAAGCCTTCATAAACATATTGGCCACCAAAAGCGGCAAGGGAATACCCATGGCGACACCGTGAGTCTGTTCAAAAATTTCGTTATTAAATAAAATGTCTGCAGTATTAGGTTCTCTACTTATGGAGATATTTTGAAGCGAATGGGCAAGCACTACCAATGAGACCAAATTTGGCCATATGGAATGCGGAAGAAGACACACAGAAATATTTAAATTCATGGCTTTTCCTGTCATATGTGGGAAGCCTATCCTCAAAAATAGGACGGATCCAAAGCAAGCACAAAGTAAAACTGATTTTTCACCTTCCACTGGAGAGAGCAGCAGTATCAGTTTCCGTTAAAAATTATTTGATGCTCCAGAAGGCTGGAGTTCATAAGATACCCTTCCAGAGTGGCCCATCATACATCGAAAAGATGACTCGTACAGTCCATGGAAGAGTCAGGGAACACAGCAGGAACATCCGGATCTCACAGCCTAGGCCAGAGTACAATGATATGACGCTGCAAATGATCAATCTTCACGTTGACACTTAGTGCCAAAAATAATGGTCATTTTAACCATTCTCTGACCTCTAGCATTTGTCCAACATCCTGGAAGATCGGACTCATAAAACGGTTACCCAAGAAGGAATCCTCCTTATGATATCCGACTACAGACGCATTTTCATTCTTCCAGCAGTGTCCAATGCTTTAGAATACATAGTTCACGAACAGCATACTAATTATTTGACATCAAACAACCTTTTAGATGAATACTAGTCCGGTTTCTGGCAGAATCGTAGCACAACGACTGATGAACTGAAACAAGTTATAGATAAACAACAGGCGACTATTTCGTCTTGTTTGGATTTCAGCAAAGCTTTACAAACTGTCGTCTTTGACATTCGCCTTGATCTCATAAGTAAAAATTTTTCTTCAAGTGCTATATAGTAGTTACATACATTACATTTCGCCAACAGTGAGCAATGATTGGAACAGAAAGGTCACAAAGGGAGGAGGGGGGGGGGGGAAGTAGATTCAGAGGTCCCACAAGGATCAGTAGTGGACCAATTACTACTCCCCCGTTTTTGTGTTAATGATGTGCCAACTACTCTCTTCCACTGGAAATATTACCTGTACGCTGACGATTTTCATTTATTTCTAAATGAAGGCACAACAAACCTATGTACAGTCATCCAGCATGTAAATGCTGATTTACTTGGCCTATCAGTGTGGGTGCAGAGAGTAGGTTTGAAACTAACTCATCTGAAACACAAGTAATCGTAGTCGCTCACAAAAGACTTACTATCCATCTGTTCAAATCCTAAATGGCAGAGAAACAGAGAAATAAGGTTTTCTTCTTCTGCAAAGAACTTTGCAATAATTCTGGGCCACCCTTTAGACTGGTCTGAACACACAGCTACAGTCTATATCTACATCGATTCTCTGCAAATCACATTTAAGTGCCTGGCAGAGGGATCATCGAACTACGTTCACAATTCTCTATTACTCCAATCTCGTATATCGCGCGGAAAGAATGAACATTCTCTATTATTCCAATCTCGTGTAGCGCGCGGAAAGAATGAACTCCTATGTCTTTCAGTACGAGCTCTGATTTCCCTTATTTTATCGTGGTGATCGTTCCGCCCGATGTAGGTCGGTGTCAACAAAATATTTTCGCATTCGGAGGACAAAGTTGTTCATTGGAATTTCGAGAGAAGATTCCGTCGCAACGAAAAACGCCTTTCTTATAATGATATCCAGCCCAAATCCTGTATTATTTCTGTGACACTCTATCCCATATTTCGCGATAATACCAAACGTGATGCCTTTCTTTGAAGTTTTTCGATATACTCCGACATCCTATCTGGTAAGGAATCCACACCACGTAGCAGTATTCTAAACGAGGAAGGACAAGCGTAGTGTAGGCAGTCTCCTTAGTAGGTCCGTTACATTTTCTAAGTGTCCTGCCAATAAAACGCAGTCTTTGGTTAGCCTTCCCCACAACATTTTCTTTGTGTTCTTTCCAATTTAAGTTGTTCGTAATTGTAACACCTAGGTATTTAGTTGAATTTAGGGCTTTTAGATTAGACTGCTTTGTCGTGTAACCGAAGTTTAACGAGTTCCTTTTAGCACTAATGTGGATGACCTCACAATTTTCGTTATTTAGAGTCAACTGTCACTCTTCGCACCATTCAAATATCTTTTCTAAATCGTTTTGCAGTTTGTTTTGATCTTCTGATGACTTTATTAGTCGATAAACGACAGCGTCATCTGCAAACAACCGAAGACGGATGCGCAGATTGTCTCCCAAATCGTTTATATAGATAAGGAACAGCATTGGGCCTATAACACTACCTTGGGGAACGCCAGAAATCACTTATGTTTTACTCGATGACTTTCCATCAATTACTACGAACTATGGCCTCTCTGACAGGAAATCACAGATCCAGTCATATAACTGAGACGATATTCAATAAGCACACAATTTAATTACGAGCCCCCTGTGTGGTACAGTGTCAAAAGCCTTCCGGAAATCCAGAAACACGGAATCCCTTGTCAAAAGCACTCAACACTTCTTGTGAATAAAGAGCTAGTTGTGTTTCACAGGAATGACGTTTTCCAAACCCATGTTAACTGTGTGTCCATAGCCCGTTTCCTTCGAGGTAATTCATAATGTTCGAACACAATATATGTTCCAAAATGCTGCTGCATATCGATGTTAACGATATGGGCCTGTAATTTAGTGGACTACTCCTACTACCTTTCCTGAATATTGGTGTGACCTGTGCATCTTTCCAGTCTTTGGGTACGGATAGTTCGTCAAGCGAGCGGTTGTATATGATTGTTAAGTATGCAGCTAATGCATCAGCATACTCCGAAAGGAACCTAATTGGTATACAGTCTGGACGAGAAGATTTGGTTTTATTAAGTGATTTGAGTGGCTTCACTACGCCGAGGATATTTAGTTCTACGTTACTCATGTTGGCAGCTGTCCTCGATTCAAATTCTGGGGAAAGTGTCAGCGTCACTTCACTTCCTGCAGAAAAATGAAAATTCGTTTTCTTTCACGTTTAAGAAGAACCACCTAGAGATAATGATAATCCCCATACTTGACTACAGTGATGTGATTCTCCAAGGACTTTTGTATGAGCGCTCAACTAACACTCGATGCTGTACGAAAATATCAAAATTTTAGCGCTCACGCTTGTCGGTTTCAGCTGTACTAAAATGTCGAAATTCTAGCGTCTAACCCATCCTTTGGGACTGGGTGGTGAACGAAACAGTTGGGATTTATTTGGCGAGAAAGTTAATTAAAACAGATATGTGTTTCAAATTGGACAAATCATAGAATCCTGCGATTTCCATAACAACCTTGAAAGGACGTCGCCACACCGCATTTCACAAGGATACATCGACTTCCCGAAGAGGATCGAGCGAGTAGTCAGAGGTTCAGTTCAAGCAGATGTGTACTTCTTTGCCACCGACCAATGTGTTTGGCGCTCGTGTATCTGTGACCGCATGCGCAGTTGCGCAGTTCGTAGGGTTCAAAGGGCGGAGCGAGTGCTGCGGCGTCAGCAGCCGCCCACACTCAGCACAGCGATGTCGCAGCAGGAGGACGCATGAGTGGCGGACTGAGCTTCGGCTCCGCCCGCCAGTCTGGAGGAGTGCGCTGGTGACGTGGCTACGGTCACAGGCACTCGGGTGTCGCCGGTCGGCAAAATGTGTATCTCGGCTCGTCCGAAGTCGCAGCCGGTCGCCCCAGGATGACGGCTCTTGCGACGAATAAGGATGACGGCATGGGCGTCACTACAGATTGGGGGACTTTCCAGCATTGATGACTGACTTGCTATGTTAATGAGACTGCCTCCTGCGTCCTCTAGCTTTCGTGTGGAGGCAGAAAAAATGGAATACGAAACCATCAGACGAAAAGGGCATGCTACTGAAGAGCACATGCAACAGCATCAGTAAGAAACAAGCCGTCGTCTTTAGCAGCGAGGTTCTTACCTTTCTCAGAAGCAAGAAGGCCTCTAAGAAACGCCTTCACAAAGACTACACGTCCACCAACTAAGGATGAAGAAATTTTCGTACAATCTCACAGGATAGCCCACGTTGCCAGCTTGCGGTAGCAGACCTGGCGACGTCTAACAATAACTTCATACCACTGGCAGACGTTGAAGATAATGGTGAACCATCATGCACCACTGCAACATGGGCCAGTACACGACGCCACTTACGATTGCCCTGCTTTTTTCGTAAACTTACATGACTCTCTACCATCTCGTGAAGCAAGCTGTATAAGAACACTCATTTCCTTCAAAACAGGCTGAAAAGGCATGTATAAAATATGCCCACACCCCGTGGAAGAGCACCACAGAGCTACTGACGTGATTTCAGAATGTGACTGAATTTTACGCTTGCACCACGATGACAGGAAAACGACTCAAAGATGTCAGAATGCAAGAACTACAACAGGAACGTTATGAAGTGTGCTCTCTCAGCATAATGAAATCACCACTCCTGAACGATGCAGTGCCGCTGCAGTGGTTCTCGCTAATGCCACCAACAACGAGAACATCCGAGAACTTTGGAAAGTAACTTCAATCGCACCATTTGACGTAACTGCCGAAGACTTGCGAGATAAACATCGGCTATCTACTGTACCATGCTAGTGCGCTTCATAAAAGGCATCCATTAACGTCACACTACGCAAGGAGAATAACAACCCCTTCGGCATCGACTGCAATAAAACCCCTTCACCAGATAGAAAGGATGGAAGGCAATCAAATGACTAACCAATGAGCTTGAGATATCATCTCGCACAGCTACAAGTCAAGGTTTCCCGTACATTCAAGCCATAGCTTTGAATCGGAGACATTAAGCCACATCGCAGCGAGTTACAGATTACTACTACAACACCCCGCAGAGTCCTGACGTGCACCAATCACGCAAGTTTTCACGCATCCTATAACCACTAGTGCCTCACAGCTCCCCTGGATCGCAACAGCTGTGACGCAAGAAACCACTGAGAAAATCCTACATGCTGGCAGCCGAACTACCACCTTTGGCCTTGTCGACCTGGCTAAAATGCTTAGTATGATGCACCAAATGTTGGATACGAGCCTTGCGCAGTTTCTCATAGCTGCAGTACCAAATTGGCTCCAAACTCTACACCAGCAACCCAGCCAACTGCAAGAGGGCTCCGCGACTGGCTCTCTACCTTCTACGTGACTACACTTCGCGAGAACGTCGCTATTGGCTTGTGTACAGCGACTGAATGAACGAATTAACGAATCTAGATACTGAAAGGACGCTCTACTCTAATACCGTTAGCTCTGCATATATGAATACCAGAAACGTGGGCAACAAAGGCTAGTACTGGCTCTGTCTACGATGGCCATATCAATTTCCTGTCATAATAGAATAAATAAATAATACAATACGTAACAAAACTGCTACTTCGGGAGCAGTACTAGGCTTCACTAAAATATGCTTCAAGTCATGGCAGACGACAATAGAAGACTGCATGTAAGACATAGTGTTCAAGTTCATCCTAAACTGGAAGTGAAGAGTTTCCAGCACTAAAGCTCGCGTCGTCGTCTTGAAGCGTCGTGTAGAGTCCTTCGGCTCAGTCTGAAGATGGCTGAATGTTATACGGCCGAAATATTAGAAGAAGAAGTGAAGGAGTTTAATTTATGCGGCTGCACGCCAGAAACTTAATGGATCAGTCTTTTCGCCGCAGAAACACGAAGATATGCTGTAGCTGGTGGTTTGCGCCGAAAGGCTCACGAACTACCTGCGAGCAACGTATACATTTATCAGCAACTTGCCACTAGCTGTTCACGAACTGCTCAGCTCATCTGTAATCGCTTTGGGAAAACTGACGGAGACCTACCTATTGGTGGGAACTTCGGTAGTCCTGAGTGCCTCATTCTGTTTTAGATATACCATCCAACTACAGAATGCATTTAGGCATCAGATTAACTGGCAGTATACTTTTTACCACACAATACAACTATGAAGTCAAGAGAGTGTGCTTCTCAAGAGAAGCTAGGATACTAGACTCATATTTTGGAACACTATGGATGAAAAAAACGTGTGCTCTCTGTATCTGACTGAGTGAAAGATTACGGAAAGAATTGACGCGCTTGTGGATTATTACACACATTGAGCCTTGTTGGTCAGAACTAAGAGAAAGATGGTGGTCCATTTCTGACAAATAAAGTGGAGTAAATTCGTCTTCACGCCTTGCAGATCAGCTTAAAGCCAGCGAAGCTCGTGTATACAATGCTATGATATGTTTCATCTTAAGATCTACAGAATTTCCAATGAAACAATGACCTATGAGGGCAAGAGGATATAAGGATTCTTATTGTCATAAACCGCACATAATGGAACACGAGTGTACAAATGAGAAGGAAACGAAGAGATTTAATCTCAATGCTCTACTCTGATGTACATAAGTAGAAAACCCAAACAGTACATTGATTTGCCTATCATGTTGTACGAAAAGAAAGCTCAAAATCAAAGCAGGAGTAGAGGCCCAAGTGAAATTTTAGAGTCAGAGGAAGGAATACGATAGATAAACACAGACATCTAAAATGGCGTTCATATATCGGTAAAAGGTTGGAGTAGAACAACATAAACATAAGTAAAATGGCAAAGAATAAACTAAGATCGACACCAGTTACAAAAATACCCTACGGGTAATTTTTAAACAGAAAGAATATTTCCAGCGATTGCTGCAGATTTTATGATACAGCCCTCGATAAAGAAGACCTATGGAAATAATGACAACTTGGTGAGACCGGCACATGGTCACCGCACTTGTCTTTTGAGGACAGCGTCATAGGTTTGCGGCCAGCACAACTGAGTCCATAGCAGACACTCAGATTACCTAGGATGTCTTGTCGTGAACAAGCGAAATAATAGAAGAGGTTGCAAACCTTTTCACAATGGGGACGAAAAACCAATGGCTACTTAACGAGGGATAACCAATCCTATAGCATCCAAAGGCAGTACAGTTGCAATGGTAGGATCGTTATCAATAGATATTGATGTCACATTACCACACGTCCGTGTAAACAGATGAAAGAGCTTACCTTACGAAAGTCCCTACCAACAGTGGATGTAACAGCGGTCTGACTCGACCAGTTAACATTGTTCATATCGATGTTACCACGCAGTGAGAGATCAAAGGTGTCCCTCTCTATGAAATTTTTCTGGATGAAGTACCCGATTTAATTTGAAAAATATTTTTCTTTCGCGTCTT
Source organism: Schistocerca serialis cubense (assembly GCF_023864345.2). Classification (NCBI taxonomy): domain Eukaryota; kingdom Metazoa; phylum Arthropoda; class Insecta; order Orthoptera; family Acrididae; genus Schistocerca; species Schistocerca serialis. Next base: position 299,011,313 of record NC_064645.1, read on the forward strand.
GATCGCATGTAGTGGACTTACGATATTTACCGGCTTCAGTTCGTATGAGTCATCATCAAACTAGCGTTTTGGTTTTTATGAAGATAACACGTCAATCGTAAAACTCAAATTTGTTGTCTCTTGAAAGTCATCGGCATTAGGTGACTATAGGGCTCTTTACTTTTCCAAAAAGCAACAAACTAGTTCCTAAGATGAGACGAGTTGAAGCCAGTAAACGATAATTAATCCACTAAAGATGATCAAAACAGGCACGGATTAAAACGGCTCCTTTCCTGCGTCGCTACTTCTTAGGGATAAAGATTTATCACTTCGAGTGGGTAGTTCAGTGTCATGATCACATACATACATTAATCCTTGTTCCATAGATCACGAATACGACAATTCGTAATGATGTGGAACATGTCACTTTAACGTAAGTTTTCTTTACACAAAATAATTAATAATTTTTTTACAGTTACTACCTCATATCTAAAAATTCATCTGTTGAGTAGACGGAGATGTCAATCAGAAATTATTTTAATTTGCTTTTAAATGTTGGTTGGCTATGTGTCACACTTTTAATGCTTTTTGGCAAATGACCGAAGATTTTTGTGGCAGTATAATTACCCTTTTCTGTAACAAAGTGAGATTTAATCCAGAATAGTGAAGATCATACTTTCTTCTAGGGTTCTAGTTATGCATTTCGCTGCTATTTTTGAACTGGGATGGGTTATTAATAACACATTTCATAAGTGATTATATGTATAGCCAAGGTAAGTGAATATCCCGAGTTGAAGGTGATCTTGAGTGGCCTGCAGCTATTATACCGATTACATGCTTTTGTGGAATGATCTCTTAATGACGAATTGCCCCAAAATGTGATGCCATATGAAAGCAGTGAATGAAAATAGACATAGTCGACTAATTTACCGATATGTTTGTCAACAATATTTGCAATCACCCTAATAGCATAAGTAGCTGAACCTAACCGTTTCAGCAGATTAATCATGTAAAGGTTTTATAATTTCCTTCACCCAATAAAAATACACAACATTTGTAGTCGAATTTAAGTAGAGAATGTTCCTGGACAGTAAATCAGCAGCACTCTTACGTTGGACACAAGAGGACAATTTCCTCTTCCTGAGACAATTAATTGACGAACAGTTTCCGATCCTTTTGTATAGTAATGAGAGCTTTCTTTGGAACGAAGTGCTAATGTTTTTCTTTCTCCATCAATTTGCCCACAGGAATACCGAGTTGATGGAGAAGTGTTTAGGCGCCATGCTACTGGGGCAGAGCTTGTCCATCGGGGCTGCAGTCTGCTTCCAACTGTTCCAAGTCGCCTTAGTGAGTATCACAGCTTTTTGATTACCATTGTCAGGTAGTGTTAAAATGGTGACTAGGGTATTTTATAATCTCTTACTTCTAATAAAGAGGAAAAAGTAACATTTTTCATAGAAATAGCAGCGATCAAATACTGAGAAGCTTTTATCTGACAAATCAGCTTTATGGAAAATTGAAACTCCTCGGTGGACAGCAACTGTTTCCCCTGTGACGACTGCATCCCCCCTTTTTTCTTTTATTTCGCAACACAGTCATCACAGTATTTGTAACTGACTGACACATAATTTTAGTGATGGATAAGGTGATATCTCCATAAACAGGTAATTTATTTCGCGCCTTTGACCAGCTGACTGATATCTCTGTAGAAAATCTCTTACGTATTCCTGCCCAGAACTATTTGTCGAAAGAACTCCAAAACGTAACTTTTACTTTCCGGTTTCCTTGACATAGCTGAAAAACAAGTTGGTCACAAAAATAATTTAGCTATTTCTCTATGGAATTTATCTTCTTTCCATGAAAGTCCTCTTTCAGAATAATGCGCAACGCTAACAACAATTTTCCCTGTGACAAATCATTGCCGGCCGGGTTGGCCAAGCTGTTCTAGGCGCTACAGTCTGGAAACGCGCCACCGCTACGGTCTCAGGTTCGAATCCTGCCTTGGGCATGGATGTGTGTGATGTCCTTAGGTTAGTTAGGTTTAAGTAGTTCTAAGTACTAGGGGACTGATGACCTCAGAAGTTAAGTCCCATAGTTCTCAGAGACATTTGAACCATTTGAACAAATCATTTGGAGTAATGAAATGCTTTGGAAAAGCTGTTCTTAGTGTGCGACTGATCACAGTGTAAAGCGCGGCCGTAGTGAACATTGAGGGGGCGAAGCGTGATGACAGCTGCGCACTGCGAGAATGAATGCCGCCAAGTGGGGAAATCCACTAACATAAGTGACTTCGACACAGGTGAGGTCGTGATGAAGCGGCGCTTGGGAACCAGCAACTCGGGAACGGCGAAGCTGGTCGGCTGTTTTCGTACTACTGTCGTGAGCGTCTGTGGAGACTGATTGAAGACGCAGTGAAACTACGAATAGGCGACAAGGTGTTAGAGGTCATAAACTCATCACTGAACAGGGAGACCGGAGTCTTACACCCTCTGTAAAGTAGGATAGGCGGCAATTTGTGCCGTATCTCACGACTAAGTACAATGCTGGTCCAAGGACAAGTGTTTCGAAGCACACGTATTAGGCACACATTGTCGATCGATGTAGCAGTCGATCGCTACGTGTTTCCATCTTGCTCCAGGGATATCGTCATTTTAGAGTGCTGTTGGCACGAGATCATTGAGGTAGGGCAGTGTATCAATGAGAAACTATTGTCTGGTCGGGTGAGTAATGGTTCTTGTTGTGGTGTCACCGCCAGACACCACACTCGCTAGGTGGTAGCCTTTAAATCGGCCGCGGTCCGCTAGCATACGTCGGACCCGCGTGTCGCCACTATCAGTGATTGCAGACCGAGCGCCGCCACACGGCAGGTCTAGAGAGATTTCCTAGCACTCGTCCCAGTTGTACAGCCGACTTTGCTAGCGATGGTTCACTGACGAATTACGCTCTCATTTGCCGAGACGATAGTTATCATAGCCTTCAGCTACGTCATTTGCTACGACCTAGCAAGGCGCCATTATCATTTGCTGTTAATCTTGTGATGCCTGTACCGTCAGACCAATGTTCACCAATTATGGATTAAAGTTAAGTATTCCAGCAGCTACGTACTTTTCTTGATAGTATAATTACTTTACCTGTTCCAGACCTCACGCCAGCCTGCGTGAGTTAAACGCGTGCCTTTCGGCTACCTCACAGTGGCTTGGCTGTCTGGCCAAGTCACAACACTTGTTACTCCAGGTCGTTGCTCATATTCAGATACACAGTAATCCAGGCGAACAGCTGCTGAAAACACGTACGGAGCCACAGGTGCAGGCCAATGGCAGCAGTGTTATGTCGGCTTCCATGTAACCTATAGTAGTAAACGAAGGCACAACGGAAGCTGTGGTGTAGGTGCACCTTATTGTGGAACTTATGCATACCTTTGTGCTTGATGCTTGTCCAGAAGGGCATGGGAAATTGTGGTAGGATAACTGAGCCTGTCTTGTAGAGTGGATTGAGGAGCATGATGGTGCACTAACATTTAAGACGTGGCCACCAAATTCTTCTGATCTGAACCCGATAGAGCACACTACGAGGTGCCATCTGCCACCCATAAACAACCGGTCGGTAATTAACGGGAAACGCGTGGCATTTAGATAGACGTCCAATGCCACTCCAGAAACAAAGCAAGGACCTCACGATTCAATGATACACAGAATCACTGCGTTGTTGCTAACCAAAGGTGGGTCAACACGCTGGTAGGTAGGTGTATACAGAGCCGAACTCGTATTGGATTGTCATTGTTAAGGAGATGATACAGTTTGAAATGGTGGAGTATGTGATGTACAACCTCTGACAATTAAGTTCGGTTCATAGTCCCAGGAGCTCTCCAGGCAACAAGACCATCGGGCAGACCTCGTACAAGGTGGAAAGATGACATAGAGGAAGACATCGCAGCATTAGGAATTTGCGCAGGGTGGAGAGAGACTGCGAGAGATAGAAGGTGGTGGAAGCAGACAGTTAATGCAGCGCGTGGTCTAGAAGAAGAATAGTCCTGTAACATTAACGTAGATGAACTACGAACTACAGTTACCTTATTACCCTTCGAAATAGTCACCTCTCATAACTATGCACCACTGAGCTCTCCAACACATGTCCTGGAAACTTTGCACGAAGCCTTCCTTTGGGATGGTGTTAAAAAGCCGCGTCATGTTTCATTGGATGTCAGGAATATCGTCAAAACCCTTTCCTTTCAAATCGAGTTTTAATCGAGGGAATGGAAGAAGTCTGGAGGATTGAGATTCGGTAAGTGTGGTGCATATTCAAGCTGCGTCACCCCCTTTTTTGTCATGAACTGTTTAACGATATTGGCAGTGTGTGGGCGGGCGTTGTCGTAAACAAAAAACCAGGAACCTAGTTTTGCGTACTGGGGTCGTATCTTGCGTAGACGTTGCATGAGACGGATCAAAATTTAAACGTACGTGCAGAGTTCAACGTCGTTCACTCTGGTAGAAATTCCTTGTGGATAATGTCCTGACTATCGAAAAAGTTGACGAGCATGGTTTTGATTCGTGATTTTTCGGCTCTGAGCTTTTTACGACGAGGTGATGTCGGAGAAAGCCATTCCATGCTTTGCCGTTTCGTTTCAGGGTCGCACCGGAGACACAAGATTTCATCCTCAGGGACAATACGGTTCAAGAAATTGGGTGTCACATCCACCGTTTTGACAAAATCCTGTGAAGCTTCTAAACGTGCCTGCTTCTGATCGTCAATTAAGTGATGTGACACAAGGCGAAAACACGTTTTCCTCTTGCCCTGCCTCCTGGGTAAGGATTTATCGCACGGATACACGGCTCATCTGCAGTTCATCCATTATCATGCGCACAGTTAATCGACGGTCATTTATGGTTAATGTCCTTACTTCCTCAATGTTTTCATCGTTGACGCCGGTCACCGGTCGTCCGCTGCGAGGATTGTCAGAAACCCTTTCCCGGCCCCCTCGGAAACGGACAAACCACTCGTACACACAGTTCATGGACAGAGCTTGATCCCCATAAAGACACACCAGCAGTGCATGCGTTTCTTTCAGTGTCTTGCCAAACTTAAAACAAAATTTAAAATTGATCCTTTGCTCGTTCATTGTCCTGTTCCCAGTTCAGAACCAACGCACTAAATAAGCGCTTCGTCCAACAGGTCTAACACGGAACACACACACGATGCTCAATGCTCAACTGAACTATGGAGGAGGTAAGTTGTCAACACCAGTCGCTTCGCAGGCGCAGCGTTGTGAGAAGCCAATGTTTCCCTATCGACCGTTCTGACGTCATTCACCAAACTTTATTGTCAGAAGTTGTACACACACACACACACACACACACACACACACACACACACACACACAGACGTAATGAGAGAGAGAAATGAATCTTGATGTAACCCACTTGCGACTTGCGAGGAGAGGGCCTCAAGCATGGCCACCCGATTCATATTTGGCAAGTCGCTTGTCTACTGCCTGAAAAGAAAAGCTCATTCTGGCCCAACAACCCCACGTTTCTGAGAAAACTATTCCTAAAGTTTTCTCAGAACTGGCTGCATCGATAGATAACTGAAAACTAAGCATTTTTCACCGACATCATTGGAATCAAGGATATAAACTTAATCGACTGTCGCTAATGTACCCGAAAAGTATGCGCTGTTAAACTAAAGCGCCCTTGGAGTAGCGACCAAGACATCTCAGTGGTGAATGGAGAGAGTATGATTGTTTCCCAGTTGCCTTCTAAAAGTTCTTTTTTTCTTTTCATTCATACTCTTTGCCAGATCGGAATACTTGCAGGAATAGGAATGTGTATAAATGTCATAAATGATCGGAAAATACTAACAAGACAGGCGATTAATTTCTCAAACGAATTGGACTAGTAAAGAATTTAAAATTTTATCCTGGTTGATTTACATGTTTCTTTCACTCTGTTACACGTCAATAGTAGGGCAAAGTATGTACCACCCCACTCTCCAGTGTCGCCAGATGCATCCAAGATGGCGTCGATGACGTCATCCAAGATGGGGTCCTATAGACTTGGCAACAGCACATGATGTCAACCAAGATGGCGGCCGTGGTGTCAGCTGATGACGCGACTACCGTTACAGAACATGGTGGATTTCGAAGGGAAGTTTGAATTATGGTGGAAAGATAGGTCAATTTGGCTACTTTCAGTAACCTAACCACCTCCCCTCCCCTTCCCCAGAAAATGACAGGAAGTTCAAATTTTATCAGGACAATGCAACACATCACAGCTACCTCTACTAACCTAAGAAAATGGCGGTAAAATACCTCACTTGGGCTACCTCCACTAACCTAAGTCATCTGACTGCCATCTCTTCCTAGGAATTGGCGGGAAAAGGACTCAGACTGTGCTGGACATAAGTCTTTACTTTGCAAGCAGTCTTTGTTTAAACAATTAGAGGCAGTACTACCACCAAGTGTGTTCAACACGAGATCCGGAGTCCAACTAACCTAGTACACAGTACTGACACCCTTCTGTGATGTAATCCAAGAGGGCGGTCTGGGGTTGGGGGAAAGTGGCAGGAAAAGGACTCAGCCTGTGCTGGACGTATGTCTTTATTTAAACAATTTGAGGTAGTACCTCCATCCAGTGTGCTCTCCATGAGGTCCAGAGTTCAACTGATCTAGTACACAGTACAGCTACCAGAGGGCACTGTCATCCCTCCTGTAACTAAATTCAAGATGGCGGTTCGGGGTGGGGCGGGAAATGGCGGGAACCAATAAGAAACCTTAATCCAGTCACATGTTATACTTCAGCCAGTAGGACGGGGGTATCTGGTAATATAATTGGAGGGGATGTAGGGCAGGTTGAGCAGCTCTGAGACCTCAGCCTTGCTCAGTCAGTCAGCAGCAGCAGAAGTAGAAGAACCATGAAGCATCAAGATGAGTTTCAATCCAGCACAGTCCTGCAGAACAGGAAGAAGCAGAAAAGAAAGTATCCCATATCACATCTTTCTCTGTCGTTCTTCAGCAATAGTCGTTGGTGTGACCAACCTGGCAGGGTCAAGTGCCAATATGCTGATCTCTGCTGCATCCGGTCCTGTAGCAACCTCAGCTGCCCTCTTGTCGAGACCTGCAGGGACCTCTAGACCTGTGGCAGCAACAACCTCCAGCATGTCTAAACCTGTAGCGACAACATGGGATCCTGTAGTGCACATAGCTCACTTGCTGAAGAAGGACAAGGAGCTATTGTTGTCTGCCCCTCTCATCGATCTGTGTGAAGAGGATGCGCGATCTGCTCCCAACACATCGAATGCTGCTGGTGGTACTAAACAACAGCAAGATGCAGAACAGTACTGGTCACCAACATATTACCTGTGGTGTCACAGCCAGACACCACACTTGCTAGGTGGTAGCCTTTAAATCGGCCACGGTACGTTAGTACACGTCGGACCCGCGTGTCGCCACTGTCAGTGATTGCAGACCGAGCGCCGCCACATGGCAGGTCTAGAGAGACTTCCTAGTACTCGCCCCAGTTGTACAGCCGACTTTGCTAACGATGCTACACTGACAAATACGCTCTCATTTGGCGAGACGATAGTTAGCATAGCCTTCAGCTATGTCATTTGCTATGACCTAGCAAGGCGCCATTACCAGTTAATATCGAAATTATAAAACTTGCTATGACCTAGCAAGGCGCCATTACCAGTTAATATCGAAATTATAAAACATGTACCGTCAAGAGCGATGTTCTCCAATTATGGATTAAAGTTAAGTATTATATTAACTACATACTTTATTTGCTACTATTAATTCCCTTAACTGTTCCAGACCTCACGCCGGTCTGTGTGAGCTTAAGCGCATGCCTTTCGGCTTCCTCTCCTAGTGACTGGGCTGTCTTGCCAAGTCACAACATTTTGGCGACGAGGATGGGATTTGAACCCACGTGTGCATAGCACATTGGATGCCCTTGGACAGCTCGTCCAGGGTCAACGTGCAATGCAACACGATGCGGCAGCCGCCACTCCACCGCTACTGCAGCCGCAACACGCAGTTGCACCACCTTTTCGTCCTTTTGATGCGGCGCTGGAAAGCTGGACGGAGTGGTCACGCCAATTTGTATTCCATCTCGCCGCCTACAGAATTCAAGGTAATGAGCAGCAGCCTTTTTTGCTTGCGTGCGTCGGCCTGTCCACGTGCCGAGTGATAGTGAAATTATTTCCCTGACGCGACGTAGCAACTCTGTCCTACGAAGAAATTTTGTCTGCATTAGATGCATATTTCAAAGAATCAGTCAATGTAGTTGCAAAAAGTTATACTTTCTTTCGTACCAAACGTACGGCCGGTCAAAGTAACCAGGAGTGGGTTGCCACTTTGCAAGGCCTTACTAGCGATTGTGCTTTTGAGTGTGAATGTGGACTCCCTTATTCAGATACTATGGTGCGTGATGCAATTGCACAGAACGTTTCTGATGTTCGTATCAGGGAACAGATTTTGAAACTCGTCAATCCCTCCCTTCAACAAGTGATGGACATATTGGATAGGCAGGACACACTTGACTTTGCTCAGGAATCATTTGCAACTTCGTCAGCCATGTGTCACATTAACCGGCCCGCCGGGCGCGCTGCACGGAACAGTAAACAGCCCTCGCACCCGTCCGCGCACCTGCCGCCAAGCTCTTCGCTACGTGTGACGCGTCAGCAAGCAAATGCAGTGCTAAAATCATGTCCGTGGTGTGCTACTAGACATTCGTGTGAGAATTGCCCGTCACGCCAAGCTATTTGCTTTCTGTAATAAAAAAGGACATGTTCAGAGTGTTTGCCAGAAAAAGCTTGGATCGGACACTCACAACCATTCCAGGTCCTTTGCTTCGCGCCAGAATCGAACCAAGAATACTCAGGCTCGTGAACCTTCGCCCATGGACATTCATGTAGTTCATTCCACTCCGCCCAGTGCCACTCTCTGTAACAGTGACTGTGTTCGTCCCACAAATAGTGTGCGTCGACTTTGCAGGAAATCGCGTCAAGTCACAAGTGATTCTGTACCACTGTCAGTTCAAGTTGCACGAGACAGTCGCTCTTGTCGTCAGCAGGACAATAAACTTTTTGTAGACTTGGACATTCATGGCAAGGTCATACCATTCCAGCTCGATACCGGAGCTGCAGTTTCATTGATTAATAAAGACACGTACAAACAACTGGGCGCACCTCCGTTGTGTGCTGCAAATGTTAAGTTAACTAGCTATTCCAGTCAGAATATCCCTGTGTTAGGACAGTGCAGCCTTCTTGCAACATACAAGGGACAAACAAAACTTGTGTCATTTTACGTACTTTGTTCTTCTTCTGCTGTGAACTTGTTTGGTTTCGATTTATTTCAGTTGTTTGTCTTGTCTATAGTCAATCAAGTCCTATCAGTGAACCAGACTGTACCTTCAGCCAGTGTTTCTCGTCTATGTGAAGAATTTGCAGACGTTTTTGCACCGGGCCTTGGTTGCGCTAAGAACTATAAAGCATATTTGGAACTGAAAGTCAACGCGCAACCGCAATTTTTCAGAGCGCGCAATGTTCTCCACGCATTGCGTGATGAGGTCGCACGAACGTTACACGATTTGGAATCACAAGGTGTGATTGAACGTGTGCAGGCTTCTCTCTGGGCATCACCCTTACTAATTTTGCCGAAACCTTCCGGAAAATGGAGACTTTGTGGGGACTTCAAGGCAACAGTGAATCCACAACTAGTGATTGCAACTTTTCCTTTACCCCACCCAGAAGATCTTTTTGACAAACTGTGCCCGGGTAAATATTTTTCGAAGTTGGACCTCGCAGATGCGTACTTGCAAATACCGGTGGACGAAGAATCCCAGCGCGTTTTGGTGGTTAACACGCATCTTGGTTTGTATCGATTCAAAAGACTGCCATTCGGGTGTTCATCCGCCCTTGCAAACTGTTTGTGCGTCGGTCCCTACTGCAGCAAACTATCTGTACGATATTGTGATCTCCAGAAAGACAGAAGAAGAACATTTAGCCAATCTCAGAACATTATTTCAGGTCTTGCGACTAAATGGTCTTCGCTTGCGGAAGGACAAATGTGTGTTTTTTGCTCGTGACTTACCCTATCTGGGACATGTAATCAACGCCCAAGGCATACATCCCAGTCCAGAACACCTCCGTGCCATAGAAGACTTGCCTTCGCCGCAGAATTTGAAGCAACTACAGAGTGTGCTGGGAGAAATTCATTATTACAACAGATATGTGCGCCACGCCTCTTCCATTTCAGCTCCGCTTCATCGCTTACGCCATTCCATCCCCAGAAACCCCTTTTGTTGATGGTAGATGCATCGGATTTCGGGATCGGTGCTGTGCTTGCGCACAAAGATGGATCGCACGATCGCCCTACTGCCTTTGCGTCCAAATTGCTCTCGTCTGCGCAAAGAAATTATTCCCAGATAGAGAAAGAAGCTTTGGCTCTCGTATTTGGTGTTACTAAGTTTCATGATTTCTTGTATGGTCGTCACTTTACAATCATCACAGACCACAAACATTTGACGTCACTTTTTCATTCGAACAGGCCTGTACCTCCACGTACAGCGCAGAAATTCATTTGCTGGTCTATTTTCCTCTCGCAGTACCGCTACGATATCTTGTATCGGTCCACTGCTAAGCACGGAAACGCCGATGTGTTGTCCCGTTTGCCTGTTGCTGCGGATAGAGCATTCGATTCTTCCGAACTTGCTTGCATGTTCATTGATGCGGAAACCGATGAAGTGGTCGAATCGTTTCCGATTGATTTTCGTTGTGTAGCTACAGCCACAGCTGCTGACCCTGTCCTTGCTACCGTTTTGCGTTTTGTTGCTACGCAATGGCCCTTGTCAAAGTCACGGATCGAGGATCCGTTGGTTCGCCGATTTTTTGCTCACAAGGCGAGATTTTTTGTACGACGTGGTGTTTTGCTGTTGCGTTCTGATAATGATCAGTCCAGGGTCGTGGTCCCACGTTCGCTACAGTCCTCTGTCTTACGGCTTCTCCACTAAGGACATTGGGGTATAGTGGGAACGAAACAACTTGCTCGTCAGCACTGTACTTGGTTCGCAATCGATTCTGCGATTACGAATATGTGCTCTTCTTGCATGGCGTGTACCGAACAACACTCCGCACCACCGCGGAAATTCTTTTCATGGCCGAAAGCCACTTCCCCTTGGCAACACTTACACATCGATTTTGCTGGTCCATTCTGCAATGCTCGATGGTTGGTTCTGGTCGATTCATTCAGTAATTTTCCTTTTGTTGTCCGGATGTCTTCCACGACGTCATCTGCCACCATCCAAGCGTTATCCGCTATCTTTTGCATTGAAGGTCTTCCACAGACTATTGTTTCCGACAATGGCCCACAATTCATGTCCGCAGAATTTCGGTCATTCTGCAAGGCCAATGGTATTCAACATCTGACATCCGCGCCGTTTTCGCCTCAGTCAAACGGTGCTGCTGAACGATTGGTCCGGACTTTCAAGTCACAGATGTTGAAGTTGAAAGAGTCGCATTCTCGGGAGGACGCGTTATTGCTCTTTTTGTCTTCGTATCGCTCTCAGCCCCGAGATGGTCGCTCGCTGGCTGAGTTGCTCCACGGTCGTCCTCATCGAACCTTGATGTCTTTGCTACATCCGCCGCATCAGGTTCCTGTGCAGCGGCAGCCACCTGCTTTTGCTCCAGGCGACGTTGTATACTATCGCAACTATCGCGGTTCACAGCGTTGGCTCGCAGGGCGCATTCTTCGCTGCCTTGGCCGCGCTATGTATCTGGTTTTGGGGGCCTCTGGTGAGGTGCGTCGGCATCTCAATCAGCTGCGCCTCTGTCGTCGCACGGGTTCTGCCGCTCCCCGTCTGCTATCAGCGACGGTGCCGTCATGTCAGCGCCCTGGGGACCCATCTACTGGCTCGCCTCATCCCCAGGTGTTACCGACGCTGCCTTCCATTTTGCCCCATGGCGACGCGCCGCCGCCGCCGCCTGTTATCCCGCTGGCGCCGCTCGCAGTGGACGCGTCGTTGCTGCTGCCGGGCGCCTCCCTGGGTCACGCGCCGCCGATCGCTTCCAGTGACCAGCTGTCCTCCGACGTGGAACTCTTGCCCGCTCCGGACCACGCGTCGTCTTCGCCCGTCGGGTATCCCGACGCGATGGAGGTCGACCCTTCGGCCCCTCCTGTCTCTCTACGGGCGCATACACCGCATGTTGGCGGGCACCCTGGACTAGCTTTTCAGGCGTTTCCTAGATCCCGTCGGACCGAATGGCTAGGTGCGGGTGGCACAGCCTCGTCTGTTGTTAGGCTCCCCACCTCGTCGCATACGTCAACATGGGGTCCTCCCCACGGCGGACGGAAGCCTTATAACATAACCGTTCGCCGATTTGCGGGGGAGGAATGTGGTGTCACCGCCAGACACCACACTTGCTAGGTGGTAGCCTTTAAATCGGCCGCGGTCCGTTAGTATACGTCGGACCCACGTGTCGCCACTGTCAGTGATTGCAGACCGAGCGCCGCCACACGACAGGTCTAGAGAGACTTCCTAGTACTCGCCCCAGTTGTACAGCCGACTTTGCTAGCGATGCTACACTGACAAATACGCTCTCATTTGCCGAGACGATAGTTAGCATAGCCTTCAGCTACGTCATTTGCTACGACCTAGTAAGGAGCCATTACCAGTTAATATCGAAATTATAAAACATGTACCGTCAAGAGCGATGTTCTCCAATTACGGATTAAAGTTAAGTATTATATCAACTACGTACTTTATTTGCTACTATTAATTCCCTTAACTGTTCCAGACCTCGCGCCAGCTTGCGTGAGCTTAAGCGCGTGCCTTTTGACCTCCTCTCATAGTGACTGGGCTGTCTTGCCAAGTCACAACATTACCCATTCCAGCACAACATCCCTGTCCTAGTGCAGCCACAGAGAGCAGATGCTGTGGGTAAGAACGCATGGAGTGTACCCATGCGTTTCAGTTCCACATACAATTTAACTCCCAGTGGAACGAAATGTATAAACGTTGGTTTTGAAGTACATCGTGTGTGGGGCTTGCATGCGAGAATGGAAATTGAAAATGCATCGAAGAGTGTTAAAAGTATCAATTTACAAGTTCGACTGGGACGAAATATGTTGTGCAGACCGCTACATCAATCAGCAGACGACTACCGAGTATTATCCAACTCCTTGCCCACCAGACATTCGCCTTACTGATGTGACACTATCTGTTTCAACAGTGGATGATGGCTGTGCACTATGTGTGTAATCAGGTGACAACTGTGTTTATCTAAGGCACGTCTCACTTATGAAGTTATACGATCTGGATACTGGGCTACATCTTGCCTTGGAGAGAGAGAACCGTTTCTTGCTGAGCATACACTCTGCATACAATGATGTTGTAAACTTCCTACATATGTATAGTGTACATCTTGATGATTTGAAGCAGTACCTTTGTTTGCACATGAACACTGAGCCAGTGATGTTATCGCCATCCTACTGTCTGAAGTGTAACAGTGAGAGGATTAAGGGTCCCTATTGGTTCCCACTATTTCCCCCATCCCGAACCGCCATCTTGGATTTCGTCACAGGAGGGATGAAAGTGACATTTGGTGGCAGTATAGCGTACTAGGTCTGTTGAACTCCGGTCCCCATGGTGAGTACACTGCCTCATCCACCACAGGTTGAGTTCTTTTCCAGCCATTTTGCCCCACTGCAGACTGTCATATTGGATTACATCATGAAAGGGAAGACAGCACCCTCTGATACCTGCACTGTGTACTAGGTCAGTTGGACTCCAAACCTCTTGGTAAACACAGTTGATGGTGGTACTGCCTCTAATTGTTTAAATACATCTACATCTACATTTATACTCCGCAAGCCATCCAACGGTGTGTGGCGGAGGGTACTTTACGTGCCACTGTCATTACCTCCCTTTCCTGTTCCAGTCGCGTATGGTTCACGGGAAGAACGACTGTCTGAAAGCCTCCGTGCGCGCTCTAATCTCTCTAATTTTACATTCGTGATCTCCTCGGGAGGTATAAGTAGGGGGAAGCAATATATTCGATACCTCATCCAGAAACGCACCCTCTCTAAACCTGGCGAGCAAGCTACACCGCGATGCAGAACGCCTCTCTTGCAGAGTCTGCCACTTGAGTTTGTTAAACATCTCCGTAACGCTATCACGCTTACCAAATAACCCTGTGACGAAACGCGCCGCCCTTCTTTGGATCTTCTCTCCTCCGTCAACCCGATCTGGTACAGATCCCACACTGATGAGCAATACTCAAGTAAAGGTCGAACGAGTGTTTTGTAAGCCACCTCCTTTGTTGATGGACTACATTTTCTAAGGACTCTCCCAATGACTCTCAACCTGGTACCCGCCTTACCAACAATTAATTTTATATGATCGTTCCACTTCAAATCGTTCCGCACGCATACTCCCAGATATTTTACAGAAGTAACTGCTACCAGTGTTTGTTCCGCTATCACATAATCATACAATAAAGGATCCTTCTTTCTATGTATTCGCAATACATTACATTTGTCTATGTTAAGGGTCAGTTGCCACTCCCTGCACAAAGTGCCTATCCGCTGCAGATCTTCCTGCATTTCGCTACAATTTTCTAACGCTGCAACTTCTCTGTATACTACAGCATCATCCGCGAAAAGCCGCATGGGACTTCCGACACTATCTACTAGGTCATTTATATATATTGTGAAAAGCAATGGTCCCATAACACTCCCCTGTGGCACGCCAGAGGTTACTTTAACGTCTGTAGACGTCTCTCCATTGATAACAACATGCTGTGTTCTGTTTGCTAAAAGCTCTTCAATCCAGCCACACAGCTGGTCTGATATTCCGTAGGCTCTTACTTTGTTTATCAGGCGACAGTGCGGAACTGTTACGAACGCCTTCCGGAAGTCAAGAAAAATAGCATCTACCTGGGAGCCTGTATCTAATATTTTCTGGGTCTCATGAACAAATAAAGCGTGTTGGGTCTCACACGATCGCTGTTTCCGGAATCCATGTTGATTCCTACATAGTAGATTCTGGGTTTCCAAAAACGACATGATACTCGAGCAAAAAAACATGTTCTAAAATTCTACAACAGATCGACGTCAGAGATATAGGTCTATAGTTTTGCGCATCTGCTCGACGACCCTTCTTGAAGACTGGGACTACCTGTGCTCTTTAACAATCATTTGGAACCTTCCGTTCCTCTAGAGACTTGCGGTACACGGCTGTTAGAAGGGGGGCAAGTTCTTTCGCGTACTCTGTGTAGAATCGAATTGGTATCCCGTCAGGTCCAGTGGACTTTCCTCTGTTGAGTGATTCCAGTTGCTTTTCTATTCCTTGGACACTTATTTCGATGTCAGCCATTTTTTCGTTTGTGCGAGGATTTAGAGAAGGAACTGCAGTGCGGTCCTCCTCTGTGAAACAGCTTTGGAAAAAGGTGTTTAGTATTTCAGCTTTACGCGTGTCATCCTCTGTTTCAATGCCATCATCATCCCGGAGTGTCTGGATATGCTATTTCGAGCCACTTACTAATGTAAGACCAGAACTTCCTAGGATTTTCTGTCAAGTAGGTACATAGAATTTTACTTTCCAATTCACTGAACGCTTCACTCATAGCCCTCCTTACGCTAACTTTGACATCGTTTAGCTTCTGTTTGTCTGAGAGGTTTTGGCTGCGTTTAAACTTAGAGTGGAGCTCTCTTTGCTTTCGCAGTAGTTTCCTAACTTTTGCATAAACACTCAACACTGTCATTGTCGGAACAGCAATTTTCGTTTTGATCTGTTAGGTAGTCTGAAATCTGCCTTCTATTACTATTGCTAAACAAATAAACCTTCCTCCCTTTTTTTATATTCCTACTAACTTCCATATTCAGGGATGCTGCAACGGCCTTAAGATCACTGATCCCCTGTTCTGTACATACAGAGTCGAAAAGTTCGGGTCTGTTTGTTATCAGTAGGTCCAAAATGTTATCTCCACGAGTCGGTTCTCTGTTTAATTGCTCGAGGTAATTTTCGGATAGTGCACTCAGTATAATGTCGCTCGATGCTCTGTCCCTACCATCCGTCCTAAACATCTCAGTGTCCCAGTCTATATCTGGTAAATTGAAATCGCCGCCTAATCTATAACATGCTGAGAAAATTTATGTGAAATGTATTCCAGATTTTCTCTCAGTTGTTCTGCCACTAATGCTGCTGAGTCTGGAGGCCGATAAAAGGAGCCAATTATTAACCTAGCTCGTTTGTTGAGTGTAACCTCCACCCATAATAATTCACAGGAACTATCCACTTCTATTTCACTACAGGATAAACTACTACTAACAGCGACGAACACTCCACCACCGGTTGCATGCAATCTATCCTTTCTAAATACCGTCTGTACCTTTGTAAAAATTTCGGCAGAATTTATCTCTGGCTTCAACCAGCTTTCTGTACCTATAACGATTTCGGCTTCGGTGCTTTCTATCAGCGCTTGAAGTTCCGGTACTTTACCAACGCAGCTTCGACAGTTTACAATTACAATACCGATTGCTGCTTGGTCCCCGCATGTCCTGACTTTGCCCTGCACCCGTTGAGGCTGTTGCCCTTTCTGTACTTGCCCAAGGCCATCTAACCTAAAAAACCGCCCAGCCCACGCCACACAACCTCTGCTACCCGTGTAGCCGCTTGTTGCGTGTAGTGGACTCCTGACCTATCCAGCGGAACCCGAAACCCCACCACCCTATGGCGCAAGTCGAGGAATCTGCAGCCCACACGGTCGCAGAACCGTCTCAGCCTCTGATTCAGACCCTCCACTCGGCTCTGTACCAAAGGTCCGCAGTCAGTCCTGTCGAAGATGCTGCAGATGGTGAGCTCTGCTTTCATCCCGCTAGCGAGACTGGCAGTCTTCACCAAATCAGATAGCCGCCGGAAGCCAGAGAGTATTTCCTCGGATCCATAGCGACACACATCATTGGTGCCGACATGAGCGACCACCTGCAGATGGGTGCACCCTGTACCCTTCATGGCATCCGGATGGACCCTTTCCACATCTGGAATGACTCCCCCCGGTATACACACGGAGTGCACATTGGTTTTCTTCCCCTCTCTTGCTGCCATATCCCTAAGAGGCACCATTACGCGCCTGATGTTGGAGCTCCCAACTACCAGTAAGCCCACCCTATGCGACCGCCCGGATCTTGCAGACTGAGGGGCAACCTCTGGAACAGGACAAGCAGCCATGTCAGACCGAAGATCAGTATCAGCCTGAGACAGAGCCTGAAACCGGTTCGTCAGACAAACTGGAGAGGCCTTCCGTTCAGCCCTCCGGAATGTCTTTCACCCCCTGCCACACCTTGAGACGACCTCCCACTCTACCACAGGTGAGGGATCAGCCTCAATGCGGGCAGTATCCCGGGCAACCACAGTCGTAGTCCGATCGGGGGATGCGTGGGACAAGCTGGCCGTCCCCGACAAACCCCCATCCGGAACCCCACAGTGATGCCCATTGGCAACAGCCTCAAGCTGTGTGACCGAAGCCAACACTGCCTGAAGCTGGGAGCGAAGGGATGTCAACTCAGCCTGCATCCGAACACAGCAGTTGCAGTCCCTATCCATGCTAAAAACTGTTGTGCAAAGAACGTCTGAACTAATCTACAGAGAGCGCAAACAAATCGACACAAAATTTAAACGGTTATTAAAATACAAGATTGCCTAGTAAATGCAGTAATGTTGCTACTTGTGCACTGCTGACACACTGCTCGGCGGGGGAAGGAGACTACGCGATTTTACACTATTCAGGTACTAAAACGCGATGCTACAACTCTCAAATACTATAATACGCCAGAAATTTATGAATTAAACAATGCAAGTACCAAAAACACGCAAAGAAATTAAGAATTAAACTATGTAACAAATGAGTGAGCTAGGAGTATACGACTTGCCGCTGCACCTGCTTATCCAACGACGGCAGGGAGCACACTGCATGCAAAATAAAGACATGTCCAGCACAGCCTAAGTCCTTTTCCCGCCAATTCCTAGGAAGAGGTGGCAGTCAGATAACTTAGGTTAGTGGAGGTAGACCAAGTGACCTATTTTTCCCCATTTTCTTAGGTTAGCAAAGGTAACCATGGTGTGTTGCAATTTGAACTTCCTGCCATTTTCTGTGGGAGGGGACAGGAGGGGTTAGGCTAGTGGAGGTAGCCTGATTGACCTAACTTCCCACCAAATTCCACCATATTGGATAACAGTACTCCCATCATCAGCTGACGTCACGGCCGCCATCTTGGTTTATGTCATGTGCTGTTGCCAAGTCTACAGGCTGCCATCTTGGATAACGTCATCACCGCCATCTTGGATACATCTGGCAACAATGGAGAGTAGTGTGGTACATGCTTTGCCCTACTACTTATGTCTTCGCTTTCCTTCAGTAACTTAATGGGTGGTAGTTGTGATATAAACATTCGAAGCAAAAATACTCGTCCCACCAAGTACATCTAATGAATGCAGTCTCCACAAACTACATCGTTCCTTCCAAAGATTCGAATTAATGTTGATGTATACAACAGCTACCGTAACGTTGTCGGAAAAATTAGCACTGCAAGTTTATCATGAATTATGCAGTGAATCTTTATTACATTCGTTCAGTTATGCAGTTCCCGCTAGGTTTTCAGAAGCAGACCATAATCTGAAGCCTCGAAATTAGGTATTTAACTTGGTGATAAACATAAACATCACATGGCTGGCACAAAGGTGTGTAGTTTGGCGGTATTAATTTTATCGAGTATCATCTTCTACAAACATGCTATCGTACATGACAGTATTAGTTTGTTCGTCCTAAGAATCCAATATCAGACAAAACTTGTTATCAGCAATGTAAGCTTTAAAAATGTTCACGGTAAATGATAACAGACAGACAGTTCCAGGATACAGATTTATTTAAATCCTTGACCACGGTTCCGTTATATCTAAATATACCTTCATCAGAAGCAAAAATACACTAAAATCACATGCTGCAGTGGAGATGCATAAAACAGTTGTGGCAAAGGCGTCACCAGTAGTTAAAATTAAAATATCACCTCCATCGGTACAGCATAATTATGAAGAGATGGGTATTGGCGAACGCAGCATACTATCAGTACTTAGCCTGTGAACTAGCGTGAAGAGGGTGTGGAAGCACTAGGGCAGACAGTTTCACCGAGAGAGGACTCTTAGATATACCGAAACCGTGGTCAAGGATTTCAATAAATCTTTATCCTGCAACTGTTTGGCTGTTATCATTTACCGTGGAGATTTTTAACAGTTGCTGCTTGAGCCATGTTTACAATTTTGCTTTAAAATTGTTCTCAATACATGTTCTGTAAACAGCATTCTTCTGTTTCCCGCATTTAGAGCAAGCAAAGTAAACATTCTTTTCGAGTTTGTTAAATGGTTGGCCTCATCTATATTCCATGGACCAAATTAATCATTAATTTCTTATAAGCATCAGAAAAATTTTGGCAACAATTTTTCAGACGCTGTGATGGAATATTGCGCCCTGTAACAATGCATTATTTTATGCGCAAGGGTCGAATTTTCTTTTTTCGAAACATCTTACTCGGAACCGTGTTCATACAACGAGGCTTAAAATTTAATTTCTTACTACTCTACGTCGTCTGAGAAAATTATTTTCCAACGTTGTTATTATTCTTAATTGATTTGCTTACCTCCTATTACGACTGGTTGCACTGCGAAAAAAGTGCAAATGAATAAAGGAGTGCAAAATGCAACTGGGAATCGAACACACTTTCTCTACTCACTATTCACCAGCCAGATGCCTTGGTCGGTATGCCAGTGACGCTTTCGTTGAGGACCGTGCACCTAAGAGGCACTCGAAGAAGTTTCTTTCCTTGACTTGTCTGAAAACATGCGTATGCCGACCCCAAATACATGGATGAAGAACGCTGATTTTTCAGTTACCTTTCAATCACGTCAGTTCTGTGTCGTTGGCGCATTATAAACTTTAGGGCTGCTGTTCTCGGAAACAGGGGGTCGTTGAGTCAAAATATCTCAGAGTCTTTCATTTTAGGTTGTACGCAATCGAGTTCCCAAATATGAACCGAATCAGTTGGTCGTGTCTGAAGCCTTCCCACTATGAGAAACATACATAAATAAATAAAATATACCTTAAGTTTCGTCAAAAAATATTGTAGACGGAATGCTGATTCCAATCGCTAAAGTAGTCTAGGCAAGAACACTTCCCATCAACCTGAAGCTGATTTGAACATCTTCAACAGCTTCACTAGGCACATTTCCATTAGGGGCGGTATGCTTTTGCGTTCCTCTAAAATTTAAAATGAGTTACGCAGTCAGTTATAGTAGGGCGTACAGTTTTACGTGAGCTCCAAACTACGGAGTACGTCGCAGAATTTCGCTTCAGCAGATGGTTACCAGAGGTGAAAGAAAATATACATAAAAAGTCCAAGGATTAATAGGAGGTGGAAACACATCGACGATATTACATTACATGAGAATTGCTAAGGAACAGACACACTGTTGGACAAGAATAATCACAGACAATGATGAAGACATGAAACACAGCACGTACGCCATAGAGCTGTAGTGGTACATTTATAACGAAAAATTGTATAGATTTCACCACCTGGGAAAGCTGGATACACCCTGGGTGTAGGCGCTTGGTTTCAGGCGCCTTGTCACGGTTCGCGCGGCTCCCACGTCGGAAGTTCGAGTCCTCCCTCGGACATGGATGTGTGTGTTGTCGTTAGCATAGATTAATTAGTGTGTAAGCTTAGGGACCGATGACTTCAGCAGTTTGGTACCATGGAATTTACCACAAATCTCCAAAATTTTGCAAAACTGGATGACAGACGTAAATAACGTTCTTGACATAGGTCAGACTAACCACATAAAGGTCGATATTGGACTCGCAGTAAGGAATAAGCCCTCATCGGGCACTAATGAGCATTTTGCACGTATTATTCATCCTGGTTACGAAGCTGTTGAGGAGTTGTCGGTGTATAGTGTCCTGGCACTCTCTCAAGGCGATTTACAGTTCTTAAGCGGTTAGGGAAGGGGGAGATCGTTGAAAAAGACGTGTGCCAAGAGCAGCATCCTAATCGTTCTCTATAGGATTTAGATGCAGGGTGTACGCAGGCCATTTCATACATCACTATCTTCAGTTTCCAATGTGTCCGACACCTTGCCGTCCTGTGTGGGAGGCCACTGTCGCCCGTAGACGGAAAGTCGGGACCTATCACACCCCTAAAAAGACGAACATCTCTATAATAATCTCCTGCAATACCGCTGTGCTGTAACAGTATCTTGCGCGAAAATGTGGAACGGTGTGCAGCCATTCGCAAATGATTGCCCATACCATGACACCTACACCATCCTGATGAGGTTGATGAACATTCTGTGGTGTGTAATGCCTTCCCGTCTCTCTTTACAATAGCTGCTGACCAGAGTCACGGGCCAAAGTAAAGTGTTTTTCATTCGGAGAAGGTCACTCTGGTACACTGTTGCTGACACCAGTCAACAAGCTCTCTACACTCAACTATGTCGTGGTTGAAGTGGGATACATTTCAAAGTCTTCCAAGCACACAAACCAGCCTGATTTAATCACTGTGAATTGGTTCTGGCAGAGACACATCTACCGGTAGAGGCTGCAATGTCTGCAGCGATCTGCCCAGCAATGAGATGTCTGCTCCTTTTCACTATTAGGGCAAAGTATCAATCCTCTTGCGATGTGGTGATCCGTCAACGATCATCAGCATGCATTGCTCAGCATTTCCATCTTCAGCGGCCTTTTTTAATCGCGAGGTGACACTTTTGGAGACATCCATTTCTATGGCCACCATACTGACACTTGAGCGGCTTCGAGCCGTTCAATTGCTCATCCACGATGGTAAGCACCCAAATGCTGTCTTCCAGACGTGTTGCAATACCACATAGGAAGTCGCAATTATCGGTTCCACAAACTCCTTTCGTGAAACATCGAACTGCATGGAGTATCAAATGCACGCCGAGCGTTCGGCCAGAGGCTTTGCTGCAGTTAACATCTCCAGCCTCTATATTTCCTTTCGATATCATTCGTCGGATGTTGCGTATCAGCTGGAAGTTGTTCTATAGGAAGTGTCGATTGTTCCTTAGCAACTGTCGAGCAATATATGAAGGTTGTTTCTATCTTCAAAAAGACACAACCAATACGCGAATGACAGTATTAAGATGATATTTCATGTCGGCAGACACACCACGTAAAACTTTCATAAACGCATTCGCGGTATGTGCTCTTGCATTTCTCTGCTTGAAATAACCTCATGCCTTTTTGTTAGTTGTTGGTTCTCCGACAAAAAGTTCAGCTCAGTCTAGGAGTAAAGTCATGATACATTTTAAAAAACTGTTATAGGTAAATGGCTAAAGGTAACGTACGAAATGACACAGTACCTGAAAGACAAACTTTCAGATCTTTTTGAACGTGTTGCTCTAAGACTACTTTGAAACCGACCGACAGAGGCGCCACCGATAGTAGTTGCTGAAACTAGTGGCGAGCCGAACTGAGAAACCATAGTGTGTTTCCAACCTGTAGTGAATGTGCAAACAGCTTCAATAGTATGTTTTACAAGTACAAGATACCACTAGTTTACAACAGTATAGTGAAGTGGTACAAGAAGTTTGTGAAGGGTGGCTCAACCGTGAATTTCGGAAGAGGCAGTGCATCGTATGAGGGACGTCACGTTGCGAAGTCCGACAAGATTAAGAGTAAGGGGTAGAAATTGTGGCTCCTGGAATCCATAAGCCCATCTGCAGCTCTGCATTGATATGTAGAACCATTCTGAAAAAGACAGCGTGGTAAGCTAATTGATCTTCGACGACGGAGCCACTTTTTATCTTTTGGGAAACGTGAGCCGACGCAACACAAGCAAATGGAGCACAAGCATCCACATGACACTACTGAACACATACGTGTTCTGTGCCGTGTCCAACAAGGCAGTCGATGAGCCGTTCCTCGTTGAAGAGTCGATGGTATCCCTTATCTCGACTTGTTACAATTGTGATGCAACTGTGGTTGATGCCACAACTTGGATTTCAACAAGATGATACCTCTTCACATTTACACAGTTCTGTATGAGGTTTCCTGAATGAGACGTTTCCGCGGTGTTGGACACGCCGTGTTATGGTTCATGATCTAGCACTACTCTAATGACCACCACCATCACCGGACTTTACGCTTTGCGAGGCTCTCCTCTGGGGTTACAAGTACAGTGTTTATGTTCCGTCTCTACCATAGAACCTCGGAGATTTGCGACGTCGCACTGCAGCAGCTGTACTCACTGTCACTCCGATATGCTGAGTCGCCTATGTGCAGTAGTGGACTACGGGTTAGGTGTGTTCCATGTGAAGAATGTTGACCACATAGAACATTTATAAATACATAAAAAAGAATACCTGGGAGCTCTTTAAGGTACTGTATAATTTATTACGTTGTTTTTGGCCACTTATATGTATCGATTTTCTGAAATGCTTCACGGACTACCCCGTATACCGCTGATCAGAATTTATGGTCTGGTGGAAAAAGTTCTGTCCAGTAATTTGTGTTCTACAGACAGCACACCAAACTCGTTTTTTCCGCATCATGCAGAGACTCTTTGATATCTTTCAGAACTGTGACATTGTTCTGAGACTTACGATAAAAGCAACCATGCTTCATCCGGAAAAAAAATTGTGTTTCATGATCAGGGTCTCCATCATGCACAAAAAGCAGGGGCCTATTATTGCACTGATGCCCAGTAATAGTATTTTAACTGTTTAGGCCGTGCTAAACCATTCGTTTGCTAGTTTCCAGTTTGCGTTTCTCCACAATCTCTTAGCAGAAGCTACTGAAAAATCGATCTGAGATGCTAAATCGCACAATGATTTTCTCAAAATTCTATCCAATTCCGCTCCTCTATCTCTCTCTCGTTCAGCTGAAGACGATACCCCACTTTCCAAAGTGCATTTCGGCGCACATGCTGCGAAACGAGCCTGCCTCCGTGTATCACTTTTTCGTCAACACTGGGCACAGAGTGTCGTTCATGAAAAACCTCTGTTTATAGAGAAACATTATATTTGTAAGTAAATCTAAGCCTTTTTAAATCGGGTTAATTTGATAATGACACAGACGTCTACATACATAAAGAAGAGTGTAGGTTTGTTTGTATGTAATTCATACAAATCTACAGATTTATTCCGATATTGACGGCAGGCTTTGCGAACCAGATTCTCACAAAGATTAATAATAAAGGACTGGATGTTGGCTGCAGCTGGTTCTCACATCATGCACACTTTCACCTGGATGGAGCCGTGAAGAAACAATACTGGCTATTTTGGGGTTCCGAAAATCCCCGTTTTTTTGAAGTGAAGCCAAATGGCTACAGTTTGGGCTTCAGTAAGTAGCAGAGGCATTATTGGCTCTTTTTGAAAGCGAGAAACGATAAGTAATGAACATTATTACAAATTTTTCGAACAATTTGTATTAGGGGATCGACCAGGCAGCGAGTGGTTCATGCAAGGTTGGACCAGACCTCATCGCACCGAACAGCTGTTTCCCTGTCTTGATCAAGTCAGGAATACAGTCAGTGCGTTGGAATATTGCAAACTTACTGGGGCAAGGGTGGATAGGCCTCCACATTCGCCATATCTGACTCCTTGTGTCTGCTTTTTATGAGGCACATTGAAAGGTTCTGTCTATCACAACCATCCCACAGACTGGACGAGCTTTAACCGGCGGTTTGTGTGACATTTGAATCAATTTCTGTTGGCATACTACAGGGCGTGACGACAAATTTCATTATTCATTTGCGCCATCTCCATATTGGGAGTGATGGACATTTTGGAAATATTGTGATGTGATTGTGAAGACTGCTTGTAGAGGACAAGTTTAATTATGCACGTGGATACTGTACGAGCAACACTGCCCGCAGCGCCATTGTTTGCAAGTTTTCGAATTGTATAGAACATTATGATTAAGTCTTGCATAAAATTCTTACAGCATTCGCGATAAACATGTGTTTTTTTTTCCACTCGTCCATCGATCATAGCTTTCGAGATATTTAATTTTGAAATCTTGCACTCCATTGCTACACACTCTGTGAAATAACAATTCTTACAAACTCCATATAATTTTTAGAACCATTAGATTAAACAGTTTACATTGCGTCATAATATGAGGAATATATGCTACGGATATTAAAATAATTGTTTTATTGGCAGCTTAATCAATACTGTACCATGTATATTTTAGGTTCAGTATAATAACGCTGCATATCTGATTTACTGTCTACAGCCATACCTACATCTGTAATCTATAAATCACTGTGAAGTGCATGGCAGAAGGTACTTCCCACTGTACCTGCACTTCTGTCTGTACGTTCAATGTCTCTCGTTAGTCTCACTTTGTACGGATCCCACATACCTGAGCTCTGCTATAGGATAGGTCGCACTAGTGATAGGTGAACAATCTTCTTTGTAGCTTGAATACATTTCTCAAGTCTTCTACCGAAGCCTACCATTTTCTTTACCTACGCTGTATATGTTAATACATTTTTTTTTAGTTTCACAGTTTTACATTTTGGACATTTAAAGTTACCTATCTTTCCTCCTCTGTGATAACTTATCAGTATCTGAATATCTGTGGAGCAGTCTAGATAACCGCATCATCTACAAACAGTCTGCGGTTGCTATTAATATTATCTGCAAGGTCATTAATATACGACATGAATAGCAAAGTTTCTTTAGAGGACAGCTTAAGATGCTTCTACGTCCTCTTTTTCACATGCAACATGAAGTCTCGTAGGAGGAATCAAACCACTGTCTACAAAATTTTTAAAACGTTTAAACTTCTAGCGACCCAATCAGTAGTGTTAGAAGTTCTGAAAACTTCTACTTGTAGCTGTGGAACTGAGTCAAATGATTTTCTGAAATCAAGAAATATTGCATCTACCTGACCGCCTTGATCTATGGCTTTCTGGATGTCATGGAAGCCAAGTGTCAGTTGAATTTTGCAAGATCAATTTTTTTTTAAATCTACGATGTCTGGCGAGGAGGAACTCATTATATTCGAAATATTTTTTTACTGTTGAGCTCAGAATATGGTATAACATTCTGCAACAAATGGATGCCAGCGCTACTAGATGGTAACTTAACGATTTAGGTGTGTTACCTTTTCGCAGACGGGTTCGGCCTGTGCTTTCTACCAACCACTGCTCACGGTTTTTTCTTCGAGGCATGTACGGGAGATTACTGGTAAAAACGAGTCTAACTCAAGCAAAAATCTAGCATAGAATCTGATAGAGATCCCATTGGGTCCTAGACATTAATTCTGTTTTAGCGATTTCAGCTATTTTTCAGTACAATTGACTTTAATATCAATATAACTCATCTTTTTAATGATGCAAGAAAAACATTGGAACAATACCCTTTGGTTTTCATTGCTGAAGGAACACTTGAAAGCAGAGTTCAGCATTTTTGCTTTTGCATTGCTACCCCCAATTGCAGTTCTTGTCCATGAATGTGTACACGTGTGTTTCCTTTTCAGAGTGCTGAAAGCCTGGCAGAGGCCGGCAAGTTCGGCTGCTACCTGTGCGTCATGCTGGCGCAGCTGTTCGTCTACTGCTGGTTCGGAGATGAATTCATAACGGAGGTGAGCTGCACACGCCTTGCTGAGTTTCCAGTTTGAGGATTAATGTTATATTGATACAACGATATGACAAACCGTTGACCTCCGTTTTTAATTGCTACCCAGGGGCTTGTTGTGTGTATTTTGAATACAGAATAGTGGATTTATGATGTTACTCATTACTCTTACAGATTAGCACTAACATGGTACATAATTCATTTCTTCTGATGGATCTTGATTATCTGTGCCATACATCAAAGCAAACTTTAGCACTTGGAGTCTCATTGCGCTCTTCCACAAATCATAACTATCTTTTTAACCCGGAAGAATTGACTAGTAAACCACTTGCATATGGTGTGACACATAAGGTCTAAAGATTTAAGAAGCCACAATTAATGTTTACAGATGTGATTCTTGAAGTTTTCCTGGCGTACTGAATATTCTATGAGGTTTCGACATTGCAGCCGGATCATGTTATTTCTTGCAACAATATTTCGTCTGGGACTCGTTCAGCTATCTTCAGGTGCGTGTCAGTCACTAGAGACTGCTTGTTTTTTTTTCTTTATTGTGATTTCATTCCTCTGTCCCATATGAGCAGGGGAGGGCTGACAGTGGCATAATCCGCCGGTCTTCAGCCGAGTGACAATATAGTTAATAAAAGGTGGAAGCGATACATATAAAAGACAATAAAAAGGGGGACGTAAGAACATAGTAAGTGGAGACAACTGGGGTTAAAATATACACTGACACAGAGACGTTCATTTTGGGACAGAAAAATCGACATAAAGTTAAAAAACAGAGTTGGTGATTCGTGGAGCAGATAAAATACACTGAAGTCACATCCACAAGCTAAAAGTTGGCCACAGAATTGAAACACTCCAGAATGAAGACACCACTGTAGGAGATGGCGCACACAAGATGAAGAATAAAAACTGGTGGAAGGAACCTGCCGAGGGAAACGAGGCCTGAGAGAAGGGAAAGAGAGTGGAAAGGAAGGTGCAATGGGGGAGGGGGGGCTGGAGGGAGTGGGATGAAGAGAAATGATGGGTCAGGGGGCTCACCAAGGGGATGGAAGGTGGAGGGGAAGGCAAGTAAGCAGGGTGCACAGAGACACAGAAGGGGTGTGCAGGAAAGGGAGGTGCAGGAGGGAGAGAAACCACTCAGGGGAAGGAAAGAGGAGGGAAGAGGGAGCTCTGAGGAGTGGGAGGGAAGAAGGTAGGGTTAGAGTTGATTGGAGGGGCAGATATCAGGGCGAAGCTCATGTTCCTACAGGGATAGGTGCTGAAAGTTGCGTTGGGAAAGGAGGTGGATGGTGTGCATACGCAGAGAGGGAGAGACACCATGGCAAAGGCGCTGCAACAGGCTGGAGGTAGAGAGGGTAGAAGACACCAGGGGGTGGGGGGATCGAGCCTGCTGATGATGTACAGAGTGTGGACATGTTCGATGAAAAGGAGAAGATGTGGGAAGGCGTGCCTCCATCAGTGTCCCGACAGCTTCATCGCTTTTTTTTCGTCGCCTCCATATGTTGTTGCTCGCCCCCACAGCATCACTGACATAGCTGCTACCATCCTTGCCACAATGGAGCCATTCTCATCATTCACAACTTCACTACAACTCGTCACCATCGTTCCAGCACCGCTCTGGTAGCTGCTCACCTAGTCAACGCCATTCATCGCTCTTTGCCAGCATGGACCATCTACACTTCTCCATATCCTGCTCCCACTATCACTTCATGGAGCATGTCCTCTGACCCATCATTCTATGAGTATCCCCCCTTACCTACCATATCCTGTCCTACTAAAGCAGTGACCCATGCATCTCTCTCTGTTCCCATCTCCACTCATCTTTTCTCTTTCAGCTATAATTCACCATCCACCTTCACTGTTGCCACACATTTCACTGCCCACTGAGTAACAGAAGCGACAGATGGCATCTCGAGCATCACCGCATCGAGCCTCACTCAGACGACCAACGGACGCCATTGTGAAGGACCTGCACAACTCCCAGGTAACCATCAAGTACGTCATATCCCGATAACCCCCATTCCGCAACTAGACTTACCTCCAACAGCCATTAAGAAATCTACAAAATGTCAAATCACTGACATCTTTCCCACTCCCACACCTAAAAAATAATAACTGAACTTGAAGACACCCAGCATTTGGGTACAACTCCGCCTTCTACAACTTCTTTCCCTACCATCCACACCTTCCTCCTCTGCAAAACTGACCCAAAGTTCCTTAAACCCAAATCCCTCAGCTTCAAAATCAAGAAACGCTTACCCAGCCTCTACATCCAAACTATCATCACAAGAAAAGATTCCATCTTACTAAAGCCCCTAAACCCCAACTTGCATACTGGCGTCCTCTCCAAAATTCCTCACATTCGCTTTGGTTCCAGAGCCTTCTTAACACCTCTCACCACCACACCCAAACAACCTCACCCTACCTGCTGTCCTCCCATCCTCACTGCAGTAATCACAAATGTTGAACTTGGGATCATTGATGAAGAAGTAGCATCTGAGCTGAACAACCACCCAAATTCAGAAGTAAAAAATCCGTATGGCTCAATAATGACCTGGGTCCACTCGCCTTGTCTACATCTCCTCTGATTCTGCCATCATAGATATTCTCCTTAAAGAGGGAGCCCTGATCTACCGCCCCTGCCACAAGGTCGCACCTTCAAAGTCCCCCACAGTTCTATTGCTGCCAAAAATGTGTCCATTACAATGACCACCTTATTGCAGATTGCAAAAACCTACCTAGTATCCCCTCCTACCTGCAACACCTGCAATGACTCCAACACCACATACTCTGCGAAATGTAAAGCTAAGCCTTAACCTATCAGACCTGAGCTCACTGTCCTAATCCCTCCCATTGACGACCCCACTCATCCCAACAACTTCTTCCCCCAACTCACACTCTTGAAGATATTATCAAATTCAGTACAATCGTCCTCCAAAACATCCATCTGTCCCAACGTCCACACACCTCCCAACAAATCTCCCTCGCTGCCCACTCCATCTCCCATCTCAATTCCTGAGCTACCTACTCACAAAAATAGGTATAGTTCTTTTCACCTGCCTTGATACCCTTGTTTAAACCTACTCCGACCTCATCCACACAAACCATTCTTATAATGGCTCGACAACACCACAGAATCCTGCACCACAACATCCGCTCCCTCCCTATCAATAAACACCTTTTAATGCATACCCTATCCCAACACAACGTCCAAACATTTATCCTTAACGAAACATACTCCAATTCTACCACACAATCTGCACCTCTCCCTATAGCCTCCACCACACGGATAATATCCTTCCCCTGGCCAGAGATGGACTAGCAACTGCCACAACAAGAAAATTCCTTTTTGCCCACAACCATTGTACAATACTCATACCGAAAACCTTATCCATAGCCTCTTTTCTCCACACCCTGACCATTACCTTTGCCTGAACCTACATCAGACCTAACCACCCCATCCCGAATAACTTCCTGATCTACACAGATTGTACCTTTTCCACCTATATCATTACCACAGACGTCAACATCCATAGTAGATGCCCCACAGATCTCTAGCTCTGATGTCATTTTATTGATTCCCTGCAAGGTATCATTGCTCCCATCCCACGCTACACACATTGTGAAACAATACTACCCATGTTGTCATCCTAGTATCTCTCAATCGTCTTGGACGCCTCACTGCAGAAGTCCTCGATACAACTGAAAATGACCACCTACCTACACTCTTAACCATCTCTTCCACACAGCCTCATTCCCATGCACCCCATTAGAATCACCATCCAAAAGTTATCCAAAACCACTTCCATACTAACTGGAATGCCTTTCGAGAATTCATACAAATGCAGATTGTAAGCCATCCCATGTCCTTCCAGAAACCTGATGATACCCCTCATGTTGCGTCCTT
Organism: Schistocerca serialis cubense; assembly: GCF_023864345.2. Taxonomy (NCBI): domain Eukaryota; kingdom Metazoa; phylum Arthropoda; class Insecta; order Orthoptera; family Acrididae; genus Schistocerca; species Schistocerca serialis. The sequence continues at coordinate 299,041,853 of NC_064645.1, forward strand.
CCTACAGCAGACTTTCTCAGACTCTATATCTTCCTATATCCCTATCACTGGCCTTCCTACCCCATCAAGTCCTTTTAATTCGAGAATCGCGCCACATGTACCAATCCTTTTCTGTAGACTAGTGACTGGGATACACTCACACGACATCAGCAAATACAACGATACATCAGGAATTTATTAAATGAGAAAGAAACGCCGTGACTAGCGCCAGACATGCAACAAACAGTGCTACACTCATCCTTAACTCTTCCAAGTACTGGAAAGCATTCCATCGATTCACTGGCTGTAATACCATCTCTTACTATGTGCTTCTCCACGATAACCATCCCATACCTGATAAAGTGACCAATCGATTCACTGGCTGTAATCACATCCCTTACTATGTGCTTCTCCACGATAACCATCCCATACCTGATAAACTGACCGGTCTTTGCATCCTATCTGTCTGATATCTTCTCCATTCCTGAGGACCCACATTTTGATTACTCTCGTTCCCCTACCATCCATTAACGTAGAAATACAACTGTCCCGCCCCTGAGTCACAGCTTCCTGCACTTGGGCAACTTACAACACACAAATTTAGGTACACTAATTATAGCAGGTGACATAAAACAAGTACTCCAACACGTAACACTTCCCCCAGTTACAATTGCATTACTTATCGCACATTGAAGAAAGTCCACTTCCCTTTCTCATCACTCTTGCAACCTTTATGCCACTATCCTCTCGACATGTCACTGTCCTCAGCAATGGAAAACATCCCAAATCCTACTTATCCCCAAGCCCATAAAACATCATTCTGATTCCCCCGTCCTACTGCCTCATATGCTTTACCTCAGTGTTTAGCAAGGTCTTCAAATCCATCCCCTCCCGGTGCCTCCAAGAACACTTTAACCTACACCACCGCTAAACAGTGTGTCTTCCATCCCAAATTCTCCTCTGATGACCAGGTCCTGCACCTCACCCATCTCCTATATCTCAACTCCCGCAAACCCGCTATTTTGTCTTCCTCGACATAGGAAACGCTTACAGCTGTGTACAGCATTTTATTCAAACTCCAGGCATACGCACTTTCTGTTAACTATGTCTTCAAATCCATCCTATACCGGTGCATCCACCAACACTTGAACTAACACCACCTTCTTCTCGTTAATCAGTGTGGCCTCCACCCAAATTCACCTCTGATGACCAGCTCCTGCACCTCGCCCGTCTCCTATCCACCAGCTCCCGAAAATCCGCTATTTTTGTGTTCCTCGACATAGAAAACGACGGCCACTGTGAATGGAATTTCAGTCTCCTTTTCAAACTCCAGACATACGCACTTACATTTATTGGATCTTTCCTATCTAATCACCCATCCTCTGTCAATTAACAATACCAATTCCTGTACCTGCCATCCTACTGCAGGAGTTCTATCCTCTCTCTCCTCTCCTTTACCTCCTACACTTCTGAAATGCCCCACCAGACCTCCTCTTCCAGTATACTGATGACATCAGTTTCCGCTCTTCCCTACACTTCAGAAATCCCAACGATCGCTCCAAACTCATCTCAATCAATTTACCTCCTGGTGCAGCCAACAGCTCCTCCAGACTAACCACTTCAAAAACCAGGCATTAGTTCAATCGGTCGGTAGACAAAGGAACTATGTCACTTTTTCTTACTTTGCAGGAAACTTTGGGGAACTATCTGACAGACTGCACTGAAATTTTCGGCATTTGTTGCACGCTGATCATATATACTGTGAATGAAAACAATTTTCATGTATTCTAAAAATTCTCTTCCGAAGAAAAAAAAAATTGAAAATTTATAACATAGTTTCTTTCTCCAGTCAACAAGGGAATGTAGCACTTTTCGCTAGTACGACACACTCAAAATTACACATTTATGGTCTAAAACTCAAATTTATTTATTAAATAATGGAAAATTGTCTTCAACGAAACACGGAAACAACTACTTCATAGCATTCAAAGTTCTGGATAGTTCATAATTTATCACAGTGGGTTATCACTTGTAATCGGCGATTCCAGTAACTCCTCATACAAGATCTCAGCGTCTTCTCCATGGACGTACTTAACAAGTTTCTGACTGTCTTAAAATTGGAACATAGTTCGTTTCATGGCAGTAAGGTGCGTCTTGATCTGTTCAATACATTTCTGTAAACAAGTGAAAATCGCCTAAAGGTTACTGAGTTCCTTTCTCCGCCGACGAATTAAATTATAGGACGAACCATTTGCACCTTCCACCTCCATGACTTTTACCTTATCATTTACAACAGTTTTATTCACTTAACTAACACACTAAAATATCTTGAACTAACCCTCATCCAGCAACTAATGTGGAACCCCCAACTACTAACCATCCAATAGAACGCCAACAGCAAACTAAAACTACTGAAACCACTAAGTGTTCAAACTTGGAAACTACGTCTCTCTGCTATTCTCAACACCTGCAAAATCCTGATCCGATCCATGCTTTGTAATGCAAATGTTTTATGGACCTCCGCCCCGCCAAAGTTCTATAAATACCTCCAAATCCTTGAACGCCATGTGCTCCATCTGGCTTTCCACATTTATTTACCTTCCCCGACCTGGATCCTCTACCATGTCATCAAATTCCTAACGCTCCTCACCCACAAAGGGCACCTATGTTTCTCCTACACTGTCCATAAACTAGTTTGCAATAACCCCATTTTGTCCCCTTAGATCACCAAGCCTGGTACTCTGCCATGCTTTAACCAACACATCTCTCCGTCCCTGCACCACCACACACTCCCTATCCCCTCTCAACGCAACTTCAACCATCTCCCACTCCCAGACAATGAGATTCGCCCTGATATTTATTCCTCCTGCCAGCTTTAACCCTTCCGCAGGTATTCAAATCCACATCAGCGCTCATCTCTCCTTTTCCCTCTACATTCAGCTGTACCCCTTTCTTCTTGTGCTTCTATCTCCTCACACCTCAATACTCCCCTTTACCCTCAGTCCTTCCCAATGTCTGTATTCCCACTATCTGCTTCGCCTCCTATGTATCATCTCCATAGTCTACCAACCTAACACACCTCTATCTCCTTACCACACCGTCCCTTCCACTCAACCTCAATGGAACATATTTCCCTCTTCCCATTTCCCAGAATGCCTTTTCACCCTGTGCAGGTTCTTCAGATGTTAAGTGAAACTGCAGTGTTCCAATGTTTTTTCATGGAAGAATTTAACCTCATCGAAACTGTATTTTTAAATTGATCTATTGTTGGTCCTTTAGCTGTCTGTCAATAGTTCTTTTAACTTACAATGTAAACAGTCCTCATACTTCTGTTTTTCAGTATAGTGCCACTCTCAGTCCACCCCCTGTCCATAAGGGGTGTAGGGGAATGAAATAACAATAAAGAAAAAAACATAACAGTCTCCAGTGGCGAACACCTGAAGATGGCTGAACAGTTGTCAGCCGAAATATTGTGGCAAGATATCAACTTGATATTGCTGCAATCCCGAAACCTCATAGAATGTTGACACATGCTTTGAAACTTCAGTTATAGATATAGTAAGGTCTCTTATATTAGAAACCGTACTCCCCCATTATAATGCAAGGGCTAACGTTGGCGAACAGACAGGAAATCTTAGCCGCCAAGGTTTCGACCCTCAACATAGAACGCAGATCCAACGCTTTTCAGTATCACCTTTTCACACTTTCGGAAGATTTTACGAAGGAAAACTTCATCATCACGATCGGAACTTGTGACAAATACCCACCAACTTTCACAACGTTTTTTTGAAATTTTGTAGCACAGAAAGATTGTAATGTAAATGCTACAATTCTGAATTAACCTTGCTTAGTACTCAAAAACCATTAACCTCTAATTTTTAGATTACAAAAAGTACTAAAATGTGGCCGCTGGCAGTTTTTATATTTTATTGCCCAAGAAGTTAGTGTTAATTTTAGGTCGACGTGTACAGCGAAAGTAGAAGTTTTATCGTGAGAATCGCAGCAGTCTCATGTACTGACAATTTAGAGATAAAAATTTCGCAATAACTTGTATTAAATATCCAGTGGCTGAGGAGAGAGAGCGATGTTACGTTGAAGTGTACAGTTCATAACCTTGTATTATGTTTGAAACAGAAGAAACTCCTTGGTGCATGCGTGTGGTAATACAAGTATTGGAAAGGATGTAGTGCAACTTAACGTATGCCGAATGTATTTATATATACATGATGTAATGGAAACAATCTTAGTATTTGTGAAGAATGCCACAGGTATTTGCCTAAATGGAGAATACGGTTCGGAACACTCAATTTCTGTTTCCAACAAACTGTAAACAGATTTATTATGAACGGGGACATTTGCAAAATGTGGATGTAATAGAAACCACCTATGTTTGACCATTTTTTAAGCATGGAAGTTCCTTTGCACAATTTCGTTTTCAGATAATGTTTCATTGAAGGAAAAATATCTTGAATCTCCTTCACTGAATTGTTAATACCTCTGGTTAAATGTTAATATCCCCAGACATAAAACCTTTAACATTTTGTGTGAGCGAAAAAGAAATTCAGGTTACAGAGAGAACTTACACACAACACACAAATTAGTGAAGTACAGTTCCCTCATGGAAATGGTTGAAACGCCGTCTGAACAAAATGTAGAATTCTACAATAAGGCTGAAAAATTAGCATAGTTGGTACGGCGATTTTGAGTAAACATTGAAAGGGTTTAACACAAAAGTCAGGACACTGATACATTTTTTTCATGTTAAAATAATTTCATGTTAAACGATGAATGCAACAGAAAATTGCATTTTGGATCTCCTCAAGTCTCATAATAGTAAAGAAAGAGTCCCTGCTGTCAGTCTTGCAGATATATACTGTGCAGTGGAGGTTTATATACAATATTCTATTGCCTTCTGAAAAAATCGGTTACTGGCTTTTGTAGTTTTTCAGCATCTACCTTTCGACAAATTCTTTGACATTGTCTATAGTATTCTTCATTTTCTTAATAGATGCGCATCTACATATTGCGGATGCTTTCCATGATGTTCTGCAATTCTAATACAGTAGGGAGAGAGAATTCAATATTTATTTAATTGCCGAATTTATCGTTGTACTCTACATCGATGAGATGTTTTGATCTGTGAACACTCTTCAAAATATCTTCAACCGTCACAATAGCACATGCACATAGTATCAGTTGTAACAAATTCATCCAGTGCTGTTGTAGAAAAGGGTAATAGTGTAGAAAATTTTTCCCAATCATTTCGTTCAATGGTTGTTCAGTTTTCTTAATATCAGCTTGTTCTGGAAGCATGAAAGAAAATATGGTGCTTTGGAGAAAGCCGCTCAGCAGAAACAATTTTAAATCTGGTTTGGCGTTACTAGATTTCATGCAGTGTGCAACGCTTGTAATGTATCTAGTACACTCATGGAGAAATCTTCATTTACTTATGTTTTGAGCAATATTTTTGCAACAATTGCATTCAATAATGAAATTTCGAGATTTATGTGATACCTTGATATCACTTTTGTTAAACGCTGTGTTTGGAGGTAAAAAATAAGAAACGTAACTTTTTGCTTAATATCAAGACAGTAATAACAAATAATTACATATTTACTACTTGACAGTAAAAAATCACTTAGCCTCCTTCCACTCAAGTTTTGTTCGCCGTATAATCGGTTGGTAATGTAATTACATGTTTGAAAATAGGTTTTTCAGATGCATCTAAATTGCATCGTATCAATATCAAAATGATTTCCTTCGAGATTTTGTCCCCGAAAAAATAAATTCAGGATAACTGTATCCAATAACAAACACGAAATGTCATTTAGCACAAAATCAATAATTTCGCTACAGAATTCAATACACCTATTACCATATTCGAAAAGTGATTGAAGTAATTAAAATTTGCAGTACCTGAAACAATAATGAAATACCAACAGCAGCACCGAATTTTTTGTTCGTTCTAACGGAAAAAAATTAGCTAGGAAATACGGCGCGACGACAGAAAACAAATATATTTGATCACCTACGAGCCGAAAACTTTCCCTGTATGCGATAGTTATTTCGTTTAAAAAAAGTGTGAAATTATGAAATACTTTTTCAGGACCGCAGTCATATTTTGTATTAATCGATTAACATGCTAAACGTTTTCGTTATAAAGGTCTTGTTAAGCATTCTTCACAGTATAACTCTGTAAAATTAATCTCGTTTGAACACAAATAAATATTAACTGTGCAAATAGAAAAAGGTCCAAGTGCCATTTTTCTAAAAAAAAAAGTCTTTTCATAGGCTTTTTGTTCTTGACAGTCAGTTAGTTCCATACGCCTTGACTTGATCCAGGTTCAAACCGTAAAGGAAGCCTCTAGAACATGTGTCAGTGGACGGCGCTTTGTCTTTTCGCCAAAGACCGAGTTCCGAAATGTAAAAGGTATGCGAAGAGCTTTTTTAACGGAAATCTGTAGTTAAAGAAATTGTGTTGTATTTGTGTACTCATAGGACCATATATAAAAAGTAGAGCTACAGTATTAATGACACTTACATCGAAATCATTATTCCTGCTATTCTGTCGAAAACTGTCATCTCTGAGACAGTACCTGTGTACAAAATACAAGCTAATTTTTGCACGAAGGGAACAACCGCCAGCTACTCTTAATAAATAGCGCTGTTACTGGCATCTAAGTCACATCTTCATTTTGAAATGGCTGTTCTCGTTTATATTTTATTTATCATTGTTTGCATTAGTTGTTAGAAATACAGCCAACAAGTAATACAAACAACAAGGGAAATATAAATTTGAACATCAGTCTGCAGATTTATCTGGCAGTTGGAAACTGGTAACGATGCTATTTTTGGTAAATATGTAGCTTATTAGCAGTGGCTAGTTGGTTTGTTCTTTGCAAGAATAAGCTGATGGAAACCTTCTTATTGGCACCTATAACTAAACAGTTTGCTCGTATGACACTTAGAATGTTCTTAATGCAGTAATTATATTCTGTTTGTCTCATTATTTTTGTTTTGATGCGGTTATAGCTTTAAAATCTATTGGATACCAATCAGTTATGTACAAACAAATGTCAGATTTGGCATTTACGACGTTTTCCATTTCCAGTCTTCATATGTCCATTAACTTAAATATGTATCCTCAATCAATTTACTGAGGTACTTTTATGTGCAGCATTGAAACAACTTAATGACATTCCCAATCGAAATTAGCCACATTTTTATAAGAATTGTGCTCTGTAATATTTAGTTTATATTGAGACTCCTACACAAGGGAATGAAGGTAGTCACATATTATGTCCGCTGAATGCATCGCACCAACAATTTCAGCTCTCCCTTACTAGTAGTTTATGTTTCCATGACAACTGACAGTCTCTTGTTGCAGAGCGAGAAGGTGGCGCTGGCAGCCTACTCGGCAGTGACGTCGCTGCAGGGAATCCATATCTCGCAGAAGCGGTCGCTGCTGCTCATGATGGTCCGAGCGCAGAGGCCTCTGCGCATAACAGCTGGCGGCTTCTTTCCTCTCTCCAGAGAGTCCTTTGTGTCGGTGAGGGGCTGTTCCTTAACATAAAATGCGTTCTACGCCTTTTACGTGTGTTTATGCTTACAGAGTACATGGGTAATTCTTGGACATAGTATTCTAAGTTTACTGCCGCATCTAGTATGAGTGAAAAGACAAATTTTCGACGACTGTTCGATATTCATTTCAGAGTCTGGCTTTTGTAATTGATACTGTACATGTTTATTACTAAAATCTAGCATGCCATGAAAAAGGGAAGCTGGCCTCTGTGGCCGAGCGGTTCTAGGCGCTTCAGTCCGGAAGCACGCGGCTGCTATGGTCGCAGGTTCGAATCTTGCTTCGGGCATGGGTGTGTGTGATGTCCTTAAGTTAGATAGGTTTAAGTAGCTCTAAGTATAGGGGACTGATGACCTCAGATGTTAAGTCCCATAGTGCTTAGAGCCATTTGAACCATTTTTGAAGAAGGGAAACATTTACCACAGAAGTTACTCGTGACAAATTTGGACCCTCCTCCCCCCTCGCCCACTCCCATTGATTCCACAAATGGTACTTGTATTTATTCTTTTACTATCAGAAGCACTTTAGCAGATCGGTAGTTGGTGTAATAGGGCAAGAACAAGATCCATAAAGTCGGTTGGCTTGGCCATGGTTCTCTCACTAACATTTTCCGTTCCATAGACATTAATGCTAATAATTAAATAGATTGTACGTACATTGTGTTGTATGACTGATCAATAACGAGAATCAGCTACAGCTTTGATTTAAGTAAAGGTATCCTTTTGGAGTCTTGAAAGGTGGAATGATTTTGTATATACCAAAATATGGGTACACAAAATTGCAGTTATTTCCATTGGACAGAGGATGGTGTACTTTACAACATGACCCCAATGTTACGCCATTTGCAGATCAATAATTACAGCAATTAAGAGTAGTATGTTTTTAAGTTGGTTAGTATCTTAAAGTATATGTGGGAAGAGCAAGCGATTAATGCTTATTTTCCCTGAGTGGCAGATAATATGCTGAAGTGTGGATGTGTGGACGCCACACTGTTAGGCTATATTGACAGATGTAGTCCACTTAATGATGCAGTTTGACCATGCAGGAAACATCAGGTTGCAATGTTAGTTACGTGACTGTGGGAAGGCTGTTTGACCCAGAAAAAAAAACAACCATCACAGTAATGCGTACATGTCTTAAGGTACCAACATAAACGTATTTGCACTTGTAAGGGTTCGTGTCAGTCAGTCAGGGTATAAGGGTCAGTGAACAAGGGGGGAAGAAAGTGGAAACTAAAAACGCGAAAGATGGCGACAAATGCAATGCGTGTTGTACTAAGAATTCTTTGGCGCTTATGCGGTAGATTTCTGGAGAGGAAAAAGATGTACTTTTTGATGTGCATCACAGTCAGCTATCAAATATTTCAGATCAGTGACTAAAAGTTCATGAATTGTAGACCTTGCTAGGATTCTATACCCATAGCGATATTCGAGGTGCAACCAAAATGTGGACGTACCTGTGGAAAGACCAATCTAACCTGCAGTTCTAAAGATGGGTAGCAGCTTTGCTATTACTTCTAAATACATGATCATCTTCCATCTATCAACCCTTTGTTAGAGTCAGCAGTAAGTCTGCTAGTGGTGGAGGTCAAGTCTGTTGATGGGTGTTCGTAGAACCAAGTCGCTTCATGGACAGGTGTAGATTTCATTTTGTAGGTGGTGCTGTGAGATAGGGATCCCATTGACCAAGAATGGTGGTTATTTATACTGTCATGGGGCATACTTATTTTGTCAAACCAGCACTTTCAACGTCATACGCGTTAACAAAACTCTGGCTATATGTGTAGTAACTGCTACGCTGATGTCGTCGTCTCCTTTCCGCTGTGTCGTCATTATTATAGTATTGCCCCCTGATTTGACCTGCAAAGTGGAATTGGCCGATGACATTGTTGTTGCATGTGACTAAGCGGTATGTGGTCGACTCTGTGCTCGCCTACGATCATGGACTTTGCAACAGACATGCAGTGTCCCCATTTTACTCAGCAGTGGCTGTGCTACATAATAGGCAGATGTCTACTCTGACCATAATTTGTTCCTAATGAACTGCAAGCTAAAAGTGAAGAAACTGGAGAAAGATCAAAAATTATTGAGATGCGACCTAGATAAAATGAAAGTCGTTAGGAGTTTGAAAGGCAGCATTAGGAAAGGACTGACTGGTACAAGGAAAAATAATGTAAGAGAAGAGGAAAAGGTATCTTTTAGAGTTCAAGTAGAAAAGGAAGCATAGGAACAAGTAAGCAAAAAGGGCAAGGCCCAATTCGAACACTTGGATAACAAAGGAGATATCGAGTTTACCTGAAAGGAGAAAATACAAAAACGCAGCAAGCAAACCAAGTGAAAGGATATACGACTAAAAAGTGAAATTGACAGAAGATGCAAAATGACTAAATAGCAGTTGCTACGACAAATGCAAGGTAGTAGAAGCATGTATGACTAAGACAAACGCTTCCCATAGAAAAATTAAATAAATCGTGGAAAATAGAGAAGCTAGGGTATGAATTACAAGCGGCAAGATGGCAAACGAATGCTAAGGAAGGAAGGAGAAGCTTAATGGTGGAAAGAATATACATTGTGTCAAATTTACCTTGACCACCCCAAAAAACCGCCTCAAACAGATCTTAGTCTAAAGTAAAAAAAAAAGTAAATGTTGTTTAGCCACTAGAGGGACTTTAACAAGCATTATAGCCCTCGTTGTAACACTGCAATTATATGAATAGCTGCAGGTCGCTCTTAAATATCACTCTATTTTTTTATTCAGTAATCCACTTCCATCCCTCGAAACCTATTCAAAAACGTATCAGAGAGTGCTAATTTACAAAATTGGTTTGCTCTTAGTTGGAACACGAGCAAGCCACACGGTAGCGAACTAGTCCGACACGGAGACCTTAGTGAGTTGCACAAAGGGATTAGGCGAAAGGTAGCGACAGGGGAAATTCGGAGCTAGGGGAAACGTGCACGCCTGTGTATTGGATACAACATCGATATAAATGAAAAATACAGAAATATAATCTAAAGGAGTTTCACAGAATATGAGGATAAATAATTATACGTCTTGATGTCATGAGTTCACAGCAACATTCCACTTCATTGTAGGACATGTGGCGCAGAAGTGTTACAGTTTTTTTATAAACAATGTTTTATCGAAAATTTAAAATTAAGCTACTGGCAAACCAGCGCATCTAAACTCGTCAACAATATGCCAAATTCAAGCTTATTCGTACAGTAAGAAGTAATAACATGGGTTATCTCAAGCCCATATGGCACTATTGTAATGACGAATTTAATGTACACGTTTCAATGAAATGAGCTAGAGTGCCGTAGTATCCAGAGAAACACTAATATGACGTCAGCATGTCTCCCCTTGTACCTTTGACGTTTCTCAAAATAAGTTTAATATCAGTTCTAAACGACATTTATGTGCCAAATTATATATTATATTGGTAGATTAAATCATATCGTTTTGGAAATGAGTGGTAGTTTAAATCTGGTGTGTGTTAATCATGATCTTAGTGTATCATAAGGAAGAATAGAAAAAATGTTCAAATGTGTGTGAAATCTTATGGGACTTAACTGCTAAGGTCATCAGTCCCAAAGCTTACACACTAATTAACCTAAATTATCCTAAGTACAAACACACACTCCCATGGCCAAGGGAGGACTGGAACCTCCGCCGGAGCCAGCCGCACAGTCCATGACTGCAACGCCGTAGACCGCTCGGCTAATACCGCGCGGCGAAGAATAGAAGTATGTTAACATTTATGATATGGCACAGTGATTTACATGTATCTTTCTTTATGTCTAATTCATCTAAATGTAGTGCATGATGGTATCACTCAGTGTTATTTCTTCGCAATAATATTCATGTTAGAATGATCTGGTAGGTGAGAGATTAATCAGCTTGAAGACGTTTATATCATGGTGTAGCTTCCCAAGATTGTAATAGACAGGAGCGGAATGCATCGCGGTGTTCAGCTGGAGGCTCGTGCTTCTGGGAGGGACCTAGGAATACATTACTTGCTAGTCGGCAGAGACGGAAGGTGGACTAAGTTTTCTGAGCGGCAGTACAGTTCCACCAGTTCAACATTTAGAAAATTCACGGACAGAATTTGAGCAGCGACATGGTCTGAGCCTTTGTCGCGCTACTGTCTAGTAGTAATGTGTTCTTTCTTGCGACTGGAAAATATTAAACTGCCGCTGTTGATTGTTCATTGTGATGAACTTCTATGAGTAGTAGCGCAATATAACTGAAGAAATTCCAAATTACAAATTCGTCGAGATTTGGAGTTGGATTTTACAACTGGGTTAGCTGAATGTATGGGGGACTCCACCAAATATGTCGCTATTTTATTCAAAGAAACTGCAATCGCTACAATTTTTATTATTCAAGTTGAGTAGCATGAAAATTGAGTATTCCACTTTTAAATCGTAATCATAGTTGTGTTGACTTCATTAGTCAGTCTTCTTTTTCATTTAGTTTCTAAATTTTCTTTAACGTGTTTTTTTTTAGTTATATATTTACGTGCACTTTTGGCTGACTTTATCTTCGTGTGATCGGTGATCGCCGGTAAAACCTTACGATTGAAAGCGATTGCTGTTACTAAGATAGAAAAGCTTAACCTCGTTCTCCCACCCCTCAGATACACGGCCAATCGAGGTAACAGTGGGAGAGTTCACTTACAAGTGTATCATTAAAGCAAACATGACAGTATTAAAATTGTAACATAAAACTAACTTTCACTCTCATATACTAACACACAAGACACTTACCTTGAAAAACGTAGCTCGTGCATTTGCTAGAGTTGACATCAAAGAAACAAAAACACAAGCAAAATGCTGCCTGGAATAAACTACTGAAAATTCTGAAGGTACTGTGAATAAAATACACGGAGTAAAAGTGTAACCTCCCCCCTCACTTATCGACCTTAATGACAGTGAAAAATTAAACCGCGTGTACCTAATGGAAATTTGGGAAAAGCAATCGTCACCGAAGTTAATCTATCGGTAAAGAGGGAGGAAAGGGTTACATCTAAATGAAAGGAAAAATGCAAATGAAACTGGTGGAAATTAATTTTGAAAAGGGGTAAAGTTAATAAAGAAAGTAAATGTGCGGCCGTTACGTTAACAATTAACTAGCGGTAATTAGATATTTGAGATTTGGGGGAAATCACGGTCGCCAGTCCTAAGGACAATTACTATAGTAACTGAAAAAGAAAGGTTATTACACATATAATTAACACTAGAAGCGTGGCAACTGAAGGTTGACACGTGTAGTGTGAAAACTGAAAGTTTGTCAGAAGTAATAAATTTCGCTACACTCTGACTTAATTTAGCAAAAGAATTAATAAAACCGGAAAATCGAAAGTTAATTTAGTGACTGAAGTAAATAGTGAGCTTTCTTTCTGAAGCACATCGAAATCCAGTAAAATACGGTTAGCCTTGGACTACCTCAACAATCATTTCAAAAGCAACTTGACTCTACGCAATTTAGAAACAAGAGATTTTACTTTGAACTTGAATTAAATGATTCTGAACTATTAACAATAGTAAAATTTAGTGCGTACCAAGCTGAGCTGCAGTCACAGGTAAGCTAAAATATGCTAACAAAACTCGCACTCTAAATTTGTGCTCGTGTAACCTAAATATTGTAGCCAGCTACTGAACTTTGAAATTAAAGCAGTGAAATCTAATTATATTATTTTAATGCTGGCGTTTGAATTTCAACGACACTCGGGTTCATTTCGGAAAAGGAAGGGACCCTGCTTGGCAATGCAATTGGGACAATGAGCAACAAAGGTTCATGCTAAGTTGCTGTAATTTTGCGAGGCAAATGGAACAATTTGAAAAGCTGAGGTCTGCCATACAGTTCTGAAACTTTACGTGCTTTTAGTCTTCCTTGTTGGTTGATTGAAGGTTTGAAGCCGTCGATCGAGGAGGTGGCGACAGTCACTCATTGTCGGCCGTCGCTGTTGCAGAAGCTGGATGTTGGCGCGCCTTCTTCTCGACACGGTCACCAGGCGAAACGGGCTCTTGATGTGCGCCAGCTAATGCTTCCCGTCCGCGACACCATGTCAGAAACTATCATCGCGAGTCGAGCGCAATTACATGCTGCCAAACCCTGAAAGCGCGGCAACTCGCGGGAGCGTCACACAACACACCTGCTCCACTCGCTACTCCCGCCAGACTCCCTCTGTTCTGCCCGCGCTCCACGCGGCAGAGTTAACACTACCAAAGATCCTACACACTTTGATTCTTCACACGACCTGTCGACGTAATCGTTTGATAGCAGTTTTCCCTAGGCAAGACCCAGCGTAAAAATACAAATAGTGTTTACGAAACAAACCAATTATACATCGACATGAGTGCATAAATATATATATACAAACAGTAAAACAATTACAATATATAAAGAGACAGAAATGTCATGTCTTGAGGTAACAAAACAAAGGAAAACAAATTATAGTACAATAGATGGAAATAGGAGGATATGCATTTCCGGCGTTACAAAAGGTTATTCAGAACTCATACGGAAACCACGCTGGAGTTGCAAAAGTCGAGGAACATGATGGGAAAGCAGTAACAGACGGTAGTGAGACAGGTTTGTAACATGTTCCTGATGTTATTCAATCTGTATAATGAGCAAACTGTAAAATAAATGAATGAAACATTTTGGAAGACAAAATTCAGGAAGAATAATTAAAAACGTTGAGGTTTGATGACGACAGTATAATTTTGGCAGAGATCGCAAATGAATTGGAAAAGCAGTTGAATATAGTGCATAGTGTCTTGAAAAGAGATTGGAAGATGACGATTAACAAAAGTAGGACAAGCTTAATGGAGTCCAATCGAATTAAATCAATCGATGCTGAGGGATCCAGATTAGGAAATGAGAGAATAAAGTAAACGACTCGTTATATACGGCAGCAGGATAAGTGCTGATCGCATAAGCAGGGGAGGTATAAAATGCGTATTGGAAATAGCAACAAAACAGTTCTGTAAATGAGTAATTTGTTAATACACAATATGAATATAATTGCTGGGAAGCATTTTCTGAAGGTACTTGTGTGACGTGGGCCTTATATGGAACTGGTAAGTGGGCGGTAAAGAGTTCTGACAGGAACAGACTGTAAGGAGCTGAAACGTGATACTACAGAAGAATATTGAAACTTAGATGGATAGATCGAATAACTAATGAGTAGGTACTGAATCAAACAGGACAAATTAAGTGTATGGCACAGGTCGACTAAAAGAAGGGCTCGGTTGACATGACACATCCTGAGGCATCAAGGAATCGTAAATTTGTTAATGGAGGGAAGTTCGTGGTAAAAACTGCACAAAAGACGAAGCAGGTTCAATGGAAATTCCATGCAGGTTGCAGTAGAAGTTTGCACAGGCTAGACTATCTGGGAGACTCGCATCGAACCAGTCTTTGGACTGAAGAACACAACAACAATGGAGCTGTAAATTCATTTAAACTGACTTAACTGTATAGCTGATGACAAATTTTAAGATACCATCACCTTATCAAAAAACTGTAACGCATATCGAAAGATGGCTTTATAGCTTGTACTAGTTGGTTTCGTAGATCTGCCTCTCGTTAATGCGGAACGTTCTTGATTTCTTTTCCCCGAGATTTCACCGTATTTCAAACATCATATTTAGAACATATTTTTACACGAAAATAGATTCACATAAAGAAAATATTGTTTCATATTCTCTTACCAAGGCACATAAAGACTCCACTTAGAGTTATAGATGACTGTCAGCAAGGATGTTTTTGGTGAGATCCGTAATTTCTCTACAATTATTATAAATTTTAGAATATTATCAAATGTAATTTCTAAATTTGTACAATGTAGACAGTGTGGTGACTCACAGAGTGTGAATATATGTGAAAGTGCCAGTAGGAGAAAAGGCCTAGCAATTGCTTTGGATTTAATTTGCACTAAATGCTAAGCTGTGATTTCATTTATGAGTTCTTCAAAACCAGATGCAAGTGGCCCTTATGACATCAATACTAGATTAGTTTATGCCTTACGATCCATTGACAAGGGCATGGCTGCAGGGATAACATTTTGTTCAGTGATGAACTTACACCAACCACCAAATAAACTAATAAAACTGACTGCAAAATTAGAGAAAGCTGTATAAGAGGTCAGTGAGGAAAGCATGAAACTAGCTGCTAGGGAAGCAGTGGAAGAAAATGATGGATGTTCGGATATTGCAGTTGCACTTGGTGGAAGTTAGCGGAAAAGAGGACATACTTCTCTGAAAGGAGTAGTGACTGCCACGATTGTAGACACCGGTAAAGTGTTAGATGTGTAGATAATGTCTAAATATTAGAAATGTTGTAAAGTCAATGAACATAAAGAACACAACTGCGAGGCTAATTTTAGAGGAACAACTGGTGGTATGGAAGTTCATGGAGTACAACAAATATTTCATCGCTCCGTAGAAACAAGAGGTGTACGGTACACCAAATGTTTGGGCGATGGTGCCAGTAAGGCATACAACAATGTGGTGAACTCTAAGCCATATGGAGATGCCATTATTAGCAATATAGAATGTGTAGGCCATGTTCAAAAACGTTTTGGAACAAGGCTGAGAAAACTAACTGTTGATATGAGAGGAAAAAATAGAAGGTGGAAAATTGTTGACCTGACAGGGTCGGTTAACTGAAACTGAACTAGAAAACTTGCAGGTATACTATGGGCAGCCAATTAGGAGAAACAAAGAAAATCTGGAAGCAATGAAGAAAGATGTTTGGGCCGTATTCTTCCATAAGTCCTCTACTGATGATAAGCCATGTCGTGAGTTGTGTCCATGAGGAGAAAATTCGTGGTGCAAATACAATAGGGCTCAGACAACTCTAGAATCTTATTCTCACCAGCATTCTCTTCCTGCTGCTATTATTACAGCAAATAAACCTATTTTCAGAGACTTGGCTCATCCTGGTCGTCTAAGGAAATGTCTGCATGGGCAGACACAGAACCCAAATGAATGTTTCAACAGCATAATTTGGAACCGCCTTCCTAAAACTGTATTTGTAGACATGCATACAATGAAACTAGGAGTTCATGATGCTGTTATTACATTAAATTGTGGAAAGTGCTGGGTACTGAAAAAGCTGGGAATTAATCCTGGTGAAAATATGATCACTGGGCTGCAAGATTGCGACAAGATGAGGATAGCCGATGCAGACAGGTCTGCATCTAATACGGCCAAGAAAGCAAGACAAACATCCAGAAAGGTGAATAAGAAGCTGGAAGACCTGCTAGAGGCCAATGAAGGGCCATAATATCCAGCAGGACAGTTTTAATTAACTATAAGTAACCAATTTCAAAAGTTTTTGCTTTAAAGTCAATTTCCCGCAAACTAAAATTTTCAGTATATTTGCCCCATTATATCAGAAGCTGTCATAGATAAATGAATGAAATTTTCAGAGACTCTGCATAATATAAAAACCAACTTCTGGCACTACATTAATTAATATTCCCCCATTACGAAGTTAACAAAAAATATTTTCTGCAGAAAAAACTTAATATTTATTGTTAATAAATTTCTTAAAAACTATAAAATGGATAGATTTTAGTACAGTTGACTATTAGCATCATGTAACACACAGTGAAGATATTATGGTCCTGTATCAAGTGGTTTTTTCAGAAATTGGTCAAATTCTTGCCTAAATTAACATGGGTTAGATGGGCAGGGTGTGGTCCCCTTAACTCGGCTGCGTATTGGGCACTGCCTTTTTAGCCATCGTCATTTGCTCAGTGGCGCTACCCTGCCATTTTGTACGCATTGCGCCCAAATTTCAACTGTCACCACTTCCTGCTGGAATGCCCTTGTTTTAAAAATTTACGTTCCAGCTTGGGTTCGTCGTCTGATTAATCAACCGTTTTAGTGTACGATGTGCGGGCTGTCGACCGCGTTTACTTTTTATCCGCCGAAGCAATATTGTGAAGACCATTTAGTTTTTAATTTTGGTCATACATTTTTGTATGGTGTTTTTTTTAGCTCTTTTTCCACTAGCCTGTATTTAGTTTTCCCCTATTCTTTCCATTGGGACTGACGTGTAGTCGTTTCCCTCCTCTCTATGTTCGTGTTATATAGATTTGACTTGGAGGCGTATGACCCCAGTTGTTTTTTGCGCCCTAAAACAAAACAAACAAACCAAAGTAGAGATGAAAAAGAATTCTGATTTTTAAAATCCCTCAGGCGTTCAAACAATATAGAATGGTGCCGGTATCCACTTACATTCAACACAGGGCATTTCATTATATTTATCCACGCCCAAACATGCCACTCCTAGCTTCTGGTGGAAAAGAATTTCTTCTAGTGTAGTCAACAACAATGATACGTGCAGCTTCGACTCCCAGTCGGCGCAAAAATATTTGTCACGTTATTTTCAGCTAAAACTTCCGTACATGTCACTATAGCTGAATTAAGCCGATATTTAGCGTCTATTCGTGACTAGGAAGGAACAGTGGCAGGTGGCGGACTCGAATCCCATTTCGTAGTCTCAGACATCACCCTGTGGGTAAAAAATTTAAATACCTAGTGCTTCATTATGCTTCGTTAATAGTCAATTAGTGCTGGATTTAAATACCACTTGAACATAAAGCTTTATCTCGTCATTTCAAGTTGAAACGTGAGCGCAGTTCTTTACTTGTAGCCGAAATCATATTAAAAGATTTCGTGATTAGTTAGCAGGGACAATAGATGCTGGATAGGATTCCTAGGTCCCTGACCAATACTACAATTTTGTCATGTAATTTAAAGATTATACATGGTGGCGCACGAAATGTGTTACCAATTGTTTCTTTCACAATTTACGACGCAGATTAGATATCCCGCTGGGATCTCTACAGCAGTACCAGCAGAGCTTGGAAAAACAAGTGAGTTACAAAATGACGTGTAATTCACGATACTGCCGCTAGGAGACTAGTAAGCAGCAATGGCTGACAATGGAAGACTGACGACACAGCAACGATCGGCAACTGTGTTAATTTTTCATGAAACGAAAGGCGTTGTTGTGACTTAGAGGCGTTTCCGACAACAGTTTAACACACAATGAGTCTCTTGCAAGAAGACCATCCACAGGTTGTACGATAAATTTGTACAGAAAGGAACAGTATCGGAAGCGAAGCGACCTCAACCTAAGCGTGCTTGTTCGCCGGAGAATATTGAAGCGGTACGAGTTACTGTACAGAGAAGTCCCGGGAAATCGTGTAGAAAGGCAGCAGTGCAACTAGGAGTATCCAGACACTCCATTCAACGCATTCTTAAAAGTGACCTCCATATGTACTGAAGAACACAAGCAGCAGAGACTACTGTTTGCTCAGTGGGCGGAGGATATGGAAGAAACTCTCAACAACGTTAGGTTTTCAGACGAGGCGCATTTTCATTTAGACGGTGTGGTTAACAAACAAAATGTACGCTTTTGGGCCACTGAAAACCCACAAGTGCTTCATGAACGACAACATTATGCTCCGAGGATTACAGCGTGGGCAGCAATTTCCAGTCACGGACTTATTGGACCCTTTTTCTCTGAAGAAACTGTGTAAAGCTAGCATTATTTGAGCATGCTTCGCAATAGCTTCATTTCACAGCTTCTTGCTACTGCCTTGCCCTTCAACATGCAGAGGTTCGTGCAAGATGGAGCAAGGTCACATACTGCAAACACTGTGTTGGAGATTTTACACAAGCATTTCGACATGCGGATAATTTCACTCAGGTTTCCAAGTCGCTTCAATGACGGACAAAATTGGCCACCCAATAGTCCAAACCTCAATCCATGTGACTTTTTTCTTTGGCGGTACCTAAAGGAAAAAATTTTCCCGAAACGTCCACGTGATTTAATGGAGCTCAGAAGACTTATTCTTCAAGTCTGCAGTGAAATTACGGAAGACATGTGCCGTAGGGTAATCACTAACTTCAGTGTTCGTTTGGAGGAAGTTAGGAAACGAAATGGTGGACATTTTGAGCATGTGCTGAGTTAGAACAAATCTCCATAGACAGCTCTTCATTGTAGTATATGTTACTTTCAGATTGTATTGACAATAAGTTTATACTCAAAAACAAAACGGTAACACATTTCGTGCGCCCTCCTGTACTTGGTTTTCGGAACGCCGTTTCCCGTAGTAAATTGCATTCACAGTCTTTAAAGACTGTCCCATCTCTAATAACGCGTTTCCTAGTATTTGCTTTGTCGTGGTATCAACTTGCATCTGAGCTGATTGCCACGCAGCAATGGTCTTCAGCGGCCTCTTGTGGTAATCATTCCGTATAGTACTCACACATACATTAAGTCCATGTATTGTATCTCAAAAGCATGAAATCCTTACACACAACTCGAAATTACCATACGCGAAGTTTTCTTACACAACTGCTAATTGAAATTGTTATTTCGTCAGGTACGGGTTTTAATAAAATATGATAAATCACAGAAACAGAGCGTTCTCTCGTATAGATAAGAATATAATTTACTTACAATAATAAACTTTTCAGATTAATTTTTGTTTTTATCTTCTTCTAAATGTGCTGTGTAATGTTTTGCTCAATTATTAAAGTCATCAATTCACACATGATATTTATCAGTCCTATAGTTGCTTAGTGGTTGCTAAAGAAATAGTTGAGACTACAGCCGTGAATGTTTTGTAGAAATTATTTGACTCTTTTGAATATGTACCTGTGTGAATTGTGTTTCTGTTCTAGATTCTTGGCGCAAAACTTCACTAAAGAAATGTTTATAATTTTTTCATAGGTCGTCAATATGTCTTATTCCTTCTTCGCCATTCTTCGCAACTTCAAAAGCGACTAGCGATGGTACCTGACTTAAGTTAGAAGAATTTGTCTTCTAGGAGATAACATAGTACACTTCTACGCTGCATAATGACACAATTGCCAGAAAATTTTTCGCGAAAAGTACTTCTCGGATTTAGACAAGTCAGAGTGAAAAACAGCAATAGTGGGCGCAGTTTCAGAGAAGTCATGTACTACGCATGACACACACTAAGTGTCACCGTACAGGAATTCATCAAACTCTGTATCAGTATCTGTACATGTACCTGTATCATTTCCTAATATTTGATCTTCATTGGAATAAAAGCATCTCACTTATGTTGAAAGCTACTTTTGCAATAAGACACACATACAAAACTCAATAAAACGAAGACATAACATGTAGAGCTACAAGAAATAAGAAGAAATTTTAAAGCACTGACTTCAAATACAGTGTTTACTGACGTAAGAACTGTATGGGATGCAGTTGATAATATGTTATTCTGGCTTCACTGTAACAAGATCTTCAGCGTCCGAACTAAAATTCTGTAAGGTGAGTGTGAATAACGGTAGTAGAGCACTAAAGGAACTGCAATACAAATATCCTATACACACACACACACACCAGTTCGAAAACTTATAACGAAAGGAGAAATTCAGTGGATAGAAAATTGTAGGGTTCATAGCTGTGGCTGAATAATCGTTGGACTGAAAACGATGAACCACCCACTTACATCTCCACTTTAAAAACGTGGGCTGGAGTTAAAACACTACACAAAACTTTAAAACATTGACCACAGACGTCTCGTCAGCAAATTAAATGGAAGAAGAATACCAAGCTATATGTGCGTTTCATCTCAACATAAAATACAAACCCTCACTTAAAATATCATGTGTAGTGTCGGACTTTCTATGCGGCTTTTCGCAGATGATGCTGTAGTATACAGAGAAGTTGCTGCGTTAGAAAATTGTAGCGAAATGCAGGAAGATCTGCAGTGGATAGGCACTTGGTGCAGTGGCAACTGACGCTTAACATAGGCAAATATAATGTATTGCGGATATATAGAAAGAAGGATCCTTTATTGTATGATTATATGATAGCGGAACAAACACTGGTAGCAGTTACTTCTGTAAAATATCTGGGAATATGAGTGCGGAACTATTTGAAGTGGAATGATCATATAATTAATTGTTGGTAACGTGAGTGCCAGGTTGAGATTCATGAGGAGAGTCCTTAGAAAACGTAGTCCATCAACAAAGGAGGTGGCTTACAAAACACTCGTTCGACCTATACTTGAGTATTGCTCATCAGTGTGGGATCTGTACCAGGTCGGGTTGGCAGAGGAAACAGAGAAGATCCAAAGAAGAGCGGCGCATTTCGTCACAGGGTTATTTGGTAAGCGTGACAGCGTTACGGAGATGTTTAGCTAACTAAAGTGGCAGACTCTGCAAGAGAGGCGCTCTGAATTGCGGTGTAGCTTGTTGTCCAGGTTTCGAGAGGGTGCATTTCTGGATGAGTTATCGAATATATTGCTTCCCCCTACTTATACCTCCCGAGGAGATCACGAATTTAAAATTAGAGAGATTCGAGCACGCATGGAGGCTTTCCGGCAGTCGTTCTTCCCGTGAACCATACGTGACTGGAACAGGAAAGGGAGGTAATGACAGTGGTACGTAAAATGCCCTCCGCCACACACCGTTGGGTGGCTTGCGGAGTATAAATGTAGATGTAAACACACACAGACACACACACACACACAGAGACACACACGCACACAGAGGCACACACACACACACACACACACACACACACAAAGAGAGAGAGAGACAGACACACACACACACACACACACACAACACAGCCACGCACACACACCAGTTTTTTTACAATGAAAGAAGAAATTCGGTGGATAGAAAATGATAGAGTTGATGGCTGTGGCTGACTAATCGTTGGATTAAAAACGATGAGCCAGTCACTTTGCCAGCCACTTATATCTCCACCTTAAAACAGTAGGCTGGAGTTAAAACACAACAGAAAAATTTAAAACATTGACCACAGACGTTTAGTCAGCAAATTCAATGGAGGGAGAATACCCAGCTACTTGCGCGTTTCAGCACAACATAAAATACACACCATCACTTTAAAAATCATGTTTAATGAATTGCTGAAACGGGGGAGGGGGTTACTTACGGCAGAGTGTGGAGCTATGTGTTATGGCACAGTTCCCTATTCAGAGGCACATCAAGGTTACTTCATCCCATCAGAGAAGCTGGTATGAGATAAACCATGAATCGGTAGTTGGCTTTCCTGCCTACAGCTTATTGCCGCTCATGACCAGCCACTATTCCTCTAACCGCTGCATGACTCTCTGACTCAAGTGATGTCACAGCCTGGAGGAATCTGGCACAATGTGTCCCCTCATGTTCTTTGCAGAACTCTTTGTTTATTTGATCTTCTTGCTGGTTTCCCCAGATTGCGTCACTGGCATTCTCCTGACTGACACCTGCTTCCCTGGTGTTGAACAGTGAGTGATTTTTCCGTTTCTCTTGCATTAACTGAATGTTATTGTCTGCTGAAAATTTTGCTGCAGTGCTTGCAGGAAACTCAGAGAAACTTTTCACTCTGAATAAGCCTCATCTTGTTGAGTACGTTAAGGATTTCATGGAAATCTGCAGTAAATGTCTCAACGTTTCCTTAGAATTAAGGATGGTTCCTCGTCCTTAGTTCGGAATACAAACAGGTTTCTCGGTAGCGAAATTAAAAACCTTCATTTTCTGACGTCCTCCAACCTTTTAATAGTCAGCTGCAGGAGAGATCTCACGAAAGGGACGATTAAGGTCGCCAGTCATAGCAGATTCGAATGTACAATTAGGTGCCGTGCAAAAATAGCTACCCATAAGGTAGCCACCTTATTGGATTGCATTTTTGGGAACAAACCTCAATGAATTGCTCATCAACTAGTTTTGCTGACTGCAAGGTGAGCCAGCGCTTACAACCCTCTAGACTTAAGTACATTTAGAGTCATGAAGATCTTAGGTCACCTCTGGATCGTGACTGATTTGTGTGCTAGCCCTCTGGATCAAAAGCTCTGACTGATAGGAACACTTATGCCTATTCTGTTCTGGGAACTGTATTAGCTTAACTCTTCCAAAGTTTATCACTGTTCACGTGTGTCACTAAACTTTTAGAACCATTACACATTCCATAGGTACTGATTTCACAGGTCCCACTGCCACGTGTGATTCATGGCAGGATTGATGCTGGGGAGTGATTGAAAGAACGTTGAGAGAAATGTATGGAAGGAAAACAGCTTGTGGTTTTAGGTTCTAAGACTTTCCAATCAAATTTTGCAGACACGCCCTGTTAACTACAATGTGGATGAATGAACAGTAACATTTACCTTAGAAACCTACCTACCTCTACCGTATTTGTAACATAATAATCGTGTACTAGTATTAAAAAAACAAGAAAAGAATTCTAAGTTGAAGAAATGTCTGCAGATGTGTTTCGCTATAGAGGCAACAAGTTGAGAGGAAATTCAGACGTGAAACAGAACTGTAGTAACATTTGTGCCACAGCTGGGACTTGAACCTAGGTCTCCTTGCTTTCTACGCAGATGTGTTAGCCATTACACTACTGCAGCAGTATTGCTAACAGTCCTGCATGGACTACTCTAGTCGAATGTCCGCCGTAAGACACACTTGCATTCACGTCTTGAGCCTATTTTCCCATCCTGTAATAGTGTAATGGTTGACACAACTGTCTAGTAAGCAAGGAGACCCGGGTAGAAGTCCCAGCCGTCGCAGAAATTTTAATTCATTTTTTGAGCTTCGATCATTACCGTAGATAAAGATGATACGCAACTATCTCAAGAAAAATTGAATTATACCAGATCTATGAAACTGAACTAGTGTGAGGGGATATTACACTGTTTCCATCTGCGGTTGTTGCTGCAGCGTTTATGCAATGCAGTGGGACTTCGATGATAGTAGATAAGCAGCAACTTCTAGGCAAGGGATTAATATGACATGTTTGCAAAGTGGGTGTGGAAAATGCCGAAACGAGACTGTGGCTACACTATTATAAATGCGTCGAAACAGGACGATTGTGTTGTTGCTCTTTTCTTGGCTGCCGAGACACAAACACCAGTAGAGCCCCATCCATTGGTGAATGAAGAATATGTATGGGGAAATTAAGAAGAAATGTCCATGAAAACTGCAGCAGTGGGTGCTGCTACTTCATGGTAACTTTCGTCCCCATACCACAAATATCCTCATGTGATTATCACGCCTTCGGTTCCTTGAAAAGTGCCTTGAAGGGTCGACAATTCGTGTCAGACGAGGATGTGCTGCAGGCAGTTACAGACTCAGTAATTTCTGAGAACTTTTCTCTTGGAGTACAGTGGTTTCTTTATTACAAAAAAGTGACTATGAACAGTCACAACCGCAACAAAGTTTTTTTTGAGGTTACCGATTTCGGTCTTTTTTAGACCATCTTCAGACCTAACACAAAGATGGAAGTCGGCGGTTACAAACAGTGCAGGTACTACGACTCCACAAACGCTAACGCAGTGAGGTCTGAAAATGGTCTAAAATAGATGGAATACCGTAATCCAAAAAAAAAAAAAACCCGAAGTTTCTTGCAGTTGTGCTGTTCATGTTCATTTTTAAATTACAGACTTATTCAAACAGTAGGACACGGTGGTTTACCGAATGGGTATCTTGAATCTGGCGCTTTGGTGGGATGGTTGCCTCAATGCTCACGGCGATTTTGTTTCAAATGGTTCAAATAGCTCTGAGAACTATGGCACTTAACTGCTTAGGTTATCAGTCCCCTAGAACTTAGAACTACTTAAACCTAACTAACCTAAGGACATAACACACATCCATGCCCGAGGCAGGATTCGAACCTGCGACCGGAGCGGTCGCGCGGTTCCAGACTGAAGTGCCTAGAACCGCTCGGCCACACCAGCCGGCGGCATACCGATTCTGGACTGTATAGCCTTCGAACTGAAACTTTTTGATCACCTCTTATACTACATGTATTCAAGGAACTTGGTACTGAATTGAGAAACTTTTTTAAATATAAACAGGATATATTATCGAACCCGTGTGGGGTTGCTAGTCCCCCATCGGGCGCCTCCCCGGGTGGCGGAGTGGGGAATGCTCTCCAGATATGGGGGGTACCGGGGAAATAAAATACCCGGGGTGGACCAAAACTAGCACGGGTAGGGAAGACTCGTTAAGCCATGGTGAAGGCAAATCCCTAGGGGTAGAGTACCCCAAAATCAAGACTCCTGGTCCTCCAGGTTGGGGGTTGTGCAGAGGGCTACCAACCCACTCATGTAAAACAATGGCCGGTCAGGACACTCAAGGTATGCCTCGGAAACAGGACAGAATTTACTGGAACAGAAATTGGCAAAGTTACAAGGATTTCTCTTTTGGTTCGTGGAATGTCAGAAGTCTATACCGCCCAGGAAGCGCACAAATACTAATAAACGAACTAGGAAATTACAAGGTACAACTGGTAGCGCTCCAAGAAATAAGATGGCAGGGAACGGGATCAATGAAAATAGGAGACGGGACATTAATGTATGGAGACTGCGGTCAGCGCCATGAATTTGGAACGGGCTTTTACATTCATAAAACAGCAATTGACACAATAAAGGAATTCAAATCAATTAATAACCGAATATCACACATTACAATTCAGGCTCAGTGGTTTGATATTACATTTATAAATGTTCATGCACCCACAGAAGATAAGGAAGATGACGTGAAAGAAGAATTTTATAGTCAACTGGAACAGACATATAATTCAATAAGTAGACATAATGTAACAATAGTGTTAGGAGACTTTAATGCCAAAGTAGGAAAAGAAGAAATCTACAAACCAACCATTGGGAATTACAGCTTACATGATGAAAGTTCAGAGAATGGTGTGCGACTCATAAACTTTGCAATGGCAAATGGTCTCACATTAAGCAGCACAAAATTCCAACACAAACGCATTCATTTAGGGACATGGATATCACCAGATGGAAAAGTAGTGAACCAGATTGACCATGTCGCCATCCAAAGACGATTTCAAAATAGTATTAAAGACGTTAGAACTTTTAGGGGAGCAGATTGTGAGACAGATCATATGTTAATCATAGCTCAAATGAAAATAAAGCTAAAAAAGAAACAAAGTACAAATAGGGTTGAAATTAAAAGGTACGATGTAGAAAATCTGGCAGAAGAAAAAATAAAAGAAAACTTTAGGAAAGAAATGGAAATTAACTTATCGGAATCTAGACTGACACATAGTGACCAGCAAGACGTGGAAAGTAGATGGAGACAGTATTCAAGATGTAGCTTCCAAAACTATAGGTAAAAGAAAACGAACTAACAAAATCTGGTTTAATATAAAGTGCCAAGAAAGAGTACTGGAGAGGCAAAATGCGAGGAAGACATGGTTACAAGACATGGACAATATTACACTAAAGGAGAGATACTATAAAATCCGCAAGGAAACACAACGAACTCTAAGACAAGAGAAGAGAAAACACTACAACAACATGGTAAGAGAAGCGGAGGATGATTTCAAGCATCACAGAGCAAGGCAGATGTACCAGAATATAAAAAAGTCCTTGGGAAAATTCACTAAAAGGGAACAGTTTATAAAGGACCATAATGGGAAAATACTTACAAACAAGAATGACATACAAGAAACATGGAAGACATACTTTACACAGCTGCTCAACTGCAATGATCCACAATATTACTTTACATTTGAAGAACCAGCTACAGTTGATATACAAGTCACCACACCATCAGTAAATGAAATAAGACAAACAATAAAGAAATTAAAGAACAACAAGGCCTGTGGGGAAGACCAAGTATATGCTGAGCTTTTAAAAAATGGAGGACCACAATTGGAAATAGAACTACATTCCTTAATTGAAACAATTTGGGAGACAGAAAACATACCGGCCGATTGGAAAACTGCAATTATATGCCCCATCTTTAAGAAGAATGATCCCCTTGTCTGTGATAACTACAGAGGAATTGCCCTATTCGATGTCACGTATAAAATTTTGTCGATGTGTATACTACACAGACTGATTCCCATAACCGAAGAACTGATTGGGGACTACCAATGTGGTTTCCGCACTAACAGATCCACTTTGGATCACTTATTCACATTGAGACAAATAAATGAGAAGGCATGGGAATTTAATGTAGATATCCATATTCTATTTATAGACTTCAAGAAGGCCTATGATAGCATACACCGACAGACACTCTTAAACACCATGAAAGAATTTGAAATACCATTAAAATTAATCAAATTAATTAAAATGTGTTTGGAAGAAACCATATGCAAAGTTAAGACACCTGCAGGAGAAACTGAAAATTTTAAGGTGTACACTGGACTGAGACAAGGGGATGCCATCTCACCTATTCTATTTAATATTATCTTAGAGAAGATTGATAGAGAATTTACCAAAACTAATCCACAAGGGATCCAACTGCAGGGACAGAACATTAGTAGACTTGCTTATGCAGATGATGTAGCCTTAATAAGCACTTCAAAAGCTGAATTAATCAGGATGATGCAAAATTATTACAAAATAGCTGAGAAAGCTGGACTTCATGTGAATGAAGAAAAGACAGAATATCTAGTCATAAGTAAAAAACTCCAAAAGAATACACCACTGACCGTAAATGGTCTCACTTTCAAGGCAGTTGACCACTTCAAGTACTTAGGGAGTCTTTTTAGCAGAGACAATAGAGCAGAAATAGAAATTGACGCCCGTCTAGCAGCAGCTAATAGAACTTTTTACAGCTGTATCAAAATTTTAAGGATGAGATCACTTAGTACTGAATTCAAAATCCGTTTTTATCAGTCAACTATTGTACCAGTAGCATTATATGGATGTGAAGCTATTACATTCAGGAAAAAAGATGAAGAAAAACTGTTGATATTTGAAAGAAAAATACTAAGAAAGATATTTGGACCAATCTTCGATGAAAATGTCATGGAGTGGAGGATAAGGAAAAATGAAGAACTACAGGAGCTGTACAAACATAGTACCATTGTGGAAATGTTAAAGAAGAGAAGACTGAACTGGGCTGGTCATGTAGCAAGGATGCCGGAGAACAGACTACCCAAAATAGCATCCACTAAGAAATTAGAAGGAAAGAGAAGGAGAGGAAGACCTCGAATTAGGTGGATGGAGAATATCCGGGAAGATGCGGCTAGGATGGGCATCAACTCTGATTGGACAACAATTTCCCTGGATAGAAATAATTGTAAGAGGCTCGTAGAGCAGGTGTATGGTCGATAAGGCCTTAGCCACGTGTAAAGTAAAAGTAAAGTAAGTATATTATCGAGAATCGTCTTAATCCTACACTACTGGCCATTAAAATTGCTACACCACGAAGATGACATGCTACAGATGCGAAATTTAACCGACAGTGTGGTGTAGTAATTTTAATGGCCAGTAGTGTATATCTGATCATCTGGGAACTGATGTATTGTTAACGACATATGTAAGCAAGAGTCTAACTAAACTGTTGGTAAAGTTATTCCATGGAAATAATTCACATCCGTGCCCAAAGCATTCACATACTCATAAAGAGATAAAAGACCTCAGCAAAGAGTTATGGAAACTGCTAAATAGTTCTACATTCAATTTTAAGGTGATAATGGATAATTTTACACAAATGGCAGTACTGAAACGAAATAGATATTGAGTGGGTATCCTAAGAAACGAGAAATAGTGCTCAGAGCCATTTGAGCCATTTAAGTAACTCGAAACTCCCCAAAGCTGTCCAAGTTCAGCTGAGCTGCTTATTTATTATGGTGCTTTGTGACGTCATTACTATGGTATCAACATGCCTCACATCAACATTAATGAGTGTCTTATAAACTATGTAACTATTTCAACAATTTCCAAAGGAATTCACTGGATCAAATTAGCATTCAGCAACCCTCACTGACTGCCGAATTGTTTGCCTGGAATCATTGATAATATGCGGACTGAAGCAATCCGACATGGGAATAAATAATACAAAAACGAAAATTACTAAATGTATAAAAATCAGAATTACATAGAATGTAGTTGCACTATGTCAAACGATTACATTTTAACCACAGGTTATAAATGAGGACTTGGAGTTTTCCATGGCAAATTTCCTCATTTTGCATTTTGCATGACAAATTAGTAAGGAAATGGGAGAGCAAAAGTTTCTTAATTCGAACAGGTGGCATTACTCAGCCACGCAAAAGTATCAACAGCCACCAGCTGGGAAGCGTAAGCAATTTCAACATTGTTAATCAGTCAGGCAGACCGCAACGTCAAATTCTTGAGCGAGACTGTGAGCGAGCTCACCTGAAAGGTGTCAGAAGAGTGCAGACCGAATTGCCTTCGTAACATTATGTATCAGACATCGTCGTAACATCTTCTAGCAAGGGTTTGACGACTAAGCGGCAAAGTTACTGGAAGAAGTTAGTAAACCAAGTTTAGCGTAACTGAAGACTTCTGACGAGTCAGGAAGAGCAGAATAGATTTGGTCATTACGAATCACGTCGTAGGGCACAGCCTCACTTCGACGACGTAAATACTCTACCCCAAGTAGCCTAGAGCGGTCGATCCGTAGGACCGATGGCAGTCTTGTCGTTCGCACTCGATTTTCTGTTTATGGTAAGGTAAAATTGGTGTGTGACATTGTTCAAGTATTGATCTATGACTGATTGATGCCTTACAAGAAAATCAGTATTCCGTAACCGCGGACAAGAAGTACACAGTATTGAAGTCAGAACAGGAGCCAGCACTGATGGGAGTAGTCCACGGGTCTACTAACACGTCTACAGTACAGGGCAGAAGCTGTACTAAAACTCCAGCATCGCAGTAGTCTGCTGGCGTCCCAGGTTCAGCTTTCAGGGCGACATCACGGTATGTGACATCTGGTTCTACCTGATGAGAGAATCCTGACCTGGGAGGGATTGAGTACTCCCCGAAACGGTGGGTGAATCAAACACATACCTCGCCATCACCACCATCTCCAACCAGGGCTACCCAGGGGGCGTGCCTCCCTCGCCAGCAGGCGGCAAACCGCTGGACAAGGCTGTCATCGACTCCAAGATGATGCAGCGTCCTTAACAGCGTTGACTCCGCTGCTGGATGCAGCAGATTCCTATCCGGATTACATAGCCGCCAGCGCTCGCAGAAGGTAGGGCAACGACTTGTGTTCTAAGTAGTAAATGAAGTCATCTTTAATATTGTTGTATTGCGTGTAAAGACACCATACAGGTCCTCGATCTGCGTCCTGGCAAAAGAGTAAGGGTTTCCAGCCCAGTAGTGGAGCGACCCCTACTACATCAATTCACTTTTATAAGTATTTAAATTCATTAATATTACTTCACACACTGTATGTATGACATAAATTGCACATATAGAGGTATTTAAAACTTGATCATCCAGAGTAATACTTAGAAAGTAGCCTACTTTTACTAGTAAGTGATCGTGTCAAACAAGAATGATAACTAGGCCGATTAGCCATTTCGTAGCTAAATAAATTCCAGGTTAACGCATGGCACATTTGTATATCATTCCTAATCAGAGCGTATTAACTAAGGTAAGGTCTGATTGTTGTGCAAAAATCTGAAATTTACAATAACAATTCACACACCATACATTGTCTTTTGGTACACTGAACAAAGAACATGAACTCAATAACTCTACGTACATTAAAAAAGGAATCAAACCATTGTCACTAATTTGTTAGTGGCGAGCTCATCGTACCACCCACAAGAGCAGGACACACGACTTTGATATGGAAAGATAGAGTGAGATGCAATAGTCGCTTGTACTTCTTGAGTATGCGAATAGTTCAGAGAAATGGCTATTAAAGCACTATTAGTGTTAGAAAGCATACGAAAAGAAAGAACAAAACGTAGGTTGCATATAAACAACTACAAAAACCTTAACTTGTTTCATAGCACAGG
The DNA here is from genome assembly GCF_023864345.2 of Schistocerca serialis cubense. Taxonomy (NCBI): domain Eukaryota; kingdom Metazoa; phylum Arthropoda; class Insecta; order Orthoptera; family Acrididae; genus Schistocerca; species Schistocerca serialis. The sequence continues at coordinate 299,073,186 of NC_064645.1, forward strand.
CCAACTGATCTATGAGCACGTGGCTAAGTTCACAAGAAAAACAGGAATTTAATCAGGGAATTAAACTGTTAATCTACAGGAAACCAATGAGCAAACACTTCCGTAGTATTTTGAACATGGAAAGGTGCAAGATGAAAATATTTACCTATCTTGCAGCATTACTAAACTGGAAATCAAACAAGTAATTTACAGCAAAATTATAGGCAAAATAGATGTAGTACATGAAGGAAACGATGGTCTCTTTAAAACATTTAGATAATACTCTGAAATACACATAAAGCAAACATACCAAGTCCTCACTTCTGGCCGAGTATACCTCTGCGCCGCGCGGGAGTAGCCGAGCTGTCTAGGGCGCTGTAGTCATGGACTGTGCGGCTGGTCCCGGCGGAGGTTCGAGTCCTCCCTCGGACATGGGTGTGTGTGTTTGTCCTTAGGATAATTTAGGTTAACTAGTGTATAAGCTTAGGGACTGATGACCTTAGCAGTTAAGTCCCGTAAGATTTCACCCACATTTGAACGTTATACCTCTGCGGACCAACTGACACTAAAATTTCTGACAATTACGTGCCAAGACAAGAGTGTGTGCAAAAACAGAACCAAACACTCCACAGCTCGTCTGAAGAAATTGGCAAGATGCTTACGGGTTGGTAAGAGAATACTTCATCTACGATTCTTAGGCTGGCAGAAGAAGAAAAATGGGAACATGCCTTAATGTCGACGAAATACTAATCACTTCTCCAACTATATAAATCGCTGTCGGCTTATAGTGTTTGGGAATGAATGTGGCTCGAGTTATGAAATCTATGGCCACATTAGTGTCCAAAGCATTTAATCACCTAGCACTTCATTAAAAAATAAATACGGAATGCCTTTATAAATCTTCCAGAGACGCAATCCACAAGCATTTTTGTATTAAGCAGTTGGGTGCAGGAGGTGATAGTGAAGGTAATGCACGTAAGTCGCCATTCATTCAAGTCATTTTCCATACCCCACGATAGTGGTTTAATTTCCACAACCTCAGCCATACATATACTCAGCCATTGCCTGGCTGGCATATATCCATAAAGCCAGTTAAACACATACTCAACAATTGCTTGTCGAGCTTATATTACAAAAACGATAAAACGCCAGACAACATTCATTAGAAAGTATGGTACTATACGCAGCCATATGTACATATCTTAAGAAATATCTCCAAAATAAAACCTTACGCATTTAACATGGTTGAAAAAAGTGTGTTTATTGGTTTTTGTATATGCAACGATATATTTGAAATGAAGACATTTGACTATTAGGCAGGACTATAAACGATATATGTGTGAGTTGAGAAAATATATGATAAGAAGATTTAGTGACTAAGCGTTGTAAAGAATGTGTAGACTGAGGTGGGATACCTCCCACTATCCTGTGAGGTCTCCTCTTTCTTGGTGTAGAGTAGCAACTCGACTTAGCGTGGACTTAATAAGAAGCTGGAAGTCCCCTGCAGGAATGTTGAGCCAAGCTGCCTCTACAGACGTCCATAAGGGCGAAAGTGAATCTGGTGCAGGAACTGCGCACGAACTGACTTCTCAGTTACGTCCCATAAACGTTTAATGCGATTCATGTCTGGAGACGTGGGTGGCCAAATAATTCGCTAGAATGGTCAAGCGTATGCTATAACTAACCGCGAACAATTGTGGCCCAGTGTCGTGGCACATTGTCATCCATAAAAATTCTATTGTTGTTCGTTAACGCGAATTGCTGCAAATGGTGTCCAAGTAGCTGAACATAAATATTTCCAGTCAAGGTCCGGCTGAGTTGGACAAGAGGACTTAGTCCACTCCGTGTAAACACAGCTCACACCAGTATGGAGCCACCACCAAGTTGCACAATGCCTTGTTGACAACTTGGGTCCATGACTTTGTGGGTTCCGCGCCACACCGTTACCTCTTATCAATTGATGTCGGTGCTCATCCGATCAGGCGAAGGTTTTCCAGTCGTGTAGGCTTGAACTAACATGATCACGAGCCCAGGAGAGTTGCTGCAGGTGATGTCGTGCTATTAGCAAAGGCAGTCGGGTCGTCTGCTCTGCTGCCATAGCCCATTAAGGGCAAATTTCGCT